>NC_133621.1:273125791-273467874 GCF_048593235.1 Sminthopsis crassicaudata | reverse complement strand
AACCCAAAGATTCCAACATTAGGGATAAAAATTCATTATTTGGAAAAAACTGTTGGGAAAACTGGAAATTAGTATGGCAGAAATTAGATATGGATCCACACTTAACACCATATACCAAGATAAGATCAAAATGGGTCCATGATTTAGGCATAAAGAGGGAGATAATAAATAGATTAGAGGAACAGAGAATAGTCTACCTCTCAGACTTGTGGAGGAGGAAGGAATTTATGACCAGAGGAGAACTAGAGATCATTATTGATCACAAAATAGAAGATTTTGATTACATCAAACTAAAAAGTTTCTGTACAAATAATACTAATGCAAACAAGATTAGAAGGGAAGTAACAAATTGGGAAAATATTTTTAAAAACAAAGGTTCTGACAAAGGTCTCATTTCCAAAATATATAGAGAACTGACCATAATTTATAAGAAACCGAACCATTCTCCAATTGATAAATGGTCAAAGGATATGAACAGACAATTCTCAGAGGAAGAAATTGAAACTATATCCACTCACATGAAAGAGTGTTCCAAATCACTACTGATCAGAGAAATGCAAATTAAGACCACTCTGAGATACCACTACACACCTGTCAGATTGGCTAAGATGACAGGAACAAATAATGACAAATGTTGGAGGGGATGTGGGGAAATTGGGACACTGATACATTGCTGGTGGAGTTGTGAAAGAATCCAGCCATTCTGGAGAGCAATCTGGAATTATGCCCCAAAAGTTATCAAACTGTGCATACCCTTTGACCCAACAGCGCTACTACTGGGATTATATCCCAAAGAAATACTAAAGAGCGGAAAGAGACATATATGTGCCAAAATGTTTGTAGCAGCTCTTTTTATTGTAGCTAGAAACTGGAGGATGAATGGATGTCCATCAGTTGGAGAATGGTTGGGTAAATTGTGGTATATGAAGGTTATGGAATATTATTGCTCTGTAAGAAATGACCAGCAGGAGGAATACAGAGAGGCCTGGAGAGACTTAGGTCAACTGATGCTGAGTGAAATGAGCAGAACCAGAAGATCACTGTATACTTCAACAACAATACTGTATGAGGATGTATTCTGATGGAAGTGGAAATCTTCAACATAAAGAAGATCCAACTCACTTCCAGTTGATCAATGATGGACAGAAATAACTATACCCAGAGAAGGAACACTGGGAAGCGAATGTAAATTGTTAGCACTAATATCTGTCTGCCCAGGTTGCATGTACCTTATTGTGCAACAAGAAAATGATATTCACACACATGTATTGTACCTAGACTATATTGTAACACATGTAAAATGTATGGTATTGCCTGTCGTCGGGGGGAGGGAATAGAGGGAGGGGGGGCAATTTGGAAAAATGAATACAAGGGATAATATTATAAAATATATATATAATAAAAAAAAATAAAATAAAATAAAATAAAATACAACATCATATAAGTCTTTCATCATTCTTGTTTACCTATTGTTTTTAGAGGAAACTAACAGCTGTTTGGAAGTGAACATACTGATGAATGGATCATACTTACAGTTATATATTAATGCTAATTTCTTCTGTCCAGATCATACAGTACCCCGAACCATAATAGGTGAATTCAAAACAGTAGTCAGCAGATTTTACTATCGTCATGTATCTCCAACTATGTTCCTAAAAAGTAACAAAAATATTGGTTGAATTTTGGTGGAGTTTGACTAGCTGGGAAAACCACAAGATTTTGAACTGTAAGTTTAGAGATGATCTATTTAATGAGAAAACCACAAGATTTTGAACTGTAAGTTTAGAGATGATCTATTTAATGAGAAAACCACAAGATTTTGAACTGTAAGTTTAGAGATGATCTATTTAATGATATATATATATATATATAAATGTGTGTTTTAAGCTGTGGTGTGGTGAAAGAGAGTGCCATGATGAGGGAAACTTGTCATTGAAGGTCTGGCCTTATATCTGCCCTTTCTGGTAGGCTGCAAAAACATGCATTGATATTCCTTGTCTTCTTGGAAAGTTCCAGATGGTGAAAAAGGTTGAGTGATCCTCTTTCCAGCCATTTGTGAATCAGAACTTGGTATTGTGTGATGACCAAAAAAAAAATCTTTCAATTGGCTGGAAAGCCAGAAGGACTGATGATTCAGGAGGTACCCAGCTGGAGCTCAGTTTGACCATAAAATAAATGATGCCCCCAATTTCTCATTTTTCCCTTTTGTGAAATTGGAAAAGTGATTGCTCCATTTATCAATCAGCACTGTTGATGATGTGTTAACATGTAAACATGTAGTATATCTGTTTTGTTTGTGCTTATTCTTTCATGATCCCTATTGAATGAGTATTCTGAAAGGAATGGCCAGATGACTGGAATAGGTCTATTTAAGTAATCAGGGGTCTCGCCCATAATTCGAGTTGACAGCAGACTCCCCTGGAGTCGGTGGTAGTTGTTGCTAGAGTGGTAGTGACCAGTAACAGAGGAAACCCTTGCAGAAAAGAAATACATATGGATACTGTAGTGGCTTTAAGGATTTTAATTTTTCAGCTAATAGTATAGAAAAGTATCACTCCTCAGGGCCTGAAGATAATTTTGTCTAAAAGAAACTTCATGAGAATTCTTCAATGATAGAAAAAGCTTTCCAAGGCACTGCCAAGGTTGTGGTGAGCATAACTTATTTGTTATTATGTGTATATATATATATATATATATATATGTGTGTGTGTGTGTGTGTGTGTGTGTGTGTGTGTCTGTGTATATACACACACACACACACACACACATATATATATATATATTAATATATATATATATATATAAAATCAGCAAAGATGAGGACTTGATATAAGGCTTTGGGAATTATCTTCTTAAAGATAATAGTCAAATCCATCAGAACTGATGAGATCTCCAAGAAAGTAGAGAAAAAGAAGTGGAAAGGGCCCAGGATAGAGCCCTAAAGTATGGCCATGATTTGCATAATTTACTACATTTATATAGGCTTCACCTCAGAACCAATTTCAGATGATGTTGAGTAATTTGTACCTCTCAATGCCTTTCAGGGAACTACTTTCTTCAAGGTCACCAATGACCTGTTTTTGTTTGTTTTGCTAAATCCAATGGCTTTTGCCAAGTCCTCAATCTTCTTAACTTCCTTGCAGAATGTGACACTTTTGATTTCTTCCTTCCAGATACTCTTCACTTCCTGAATTTTTGTGATTACTACTCTCTTATGTTTTTTTTTTTTTCTTTCCTGATTATCAGGCAACTTTGTAGATTTAGATACATATCCCAATCTAAAAAAAAATATGGTACTCTTGAGCCCTCTTCTCTTCCTTCTCTTCATATTCTTCTTGGTGATGAATGGATCATATTTGCAATGATACATTCATGCTAATTTCTTTTATCCAGATCATACAATACTCCTCACCATAATAGATGGATTCAAAACAATAGTCAGCAGTTTTTTACTATCTTCATGTATCTCCAACTATTTTCCTAAAAAGCAACAAAAATATTGATATTGAAGTTTGGTGGAGTTTTCTTGGTGATCTCATTAGCTTTCATGGTCAATGATCATCTCTATGCAGATGACTCACAAATGTACACAAACATCCAGCTCCTATCCCTTTCCAGAATTTCTGTTTGATATCTCCAGTTGGATGACCTGGATCACAAATTTAACATATCCTAAACAGAAATCTTATTTCTGTAGAAGACATTGTCATTCTTCAGTTCTTCACTCCCTAAGTCTCATCAAGTCATAATGATTTTACCTTCTCAATATTTCTGACACCTTTTCCCTTTTCTCTACTCATACCACAACCACCCTGGTCTAAGCCCTCCAACTCCTCCCATATGGATTACTGCAGTGGTCTCTTAATAAGTTCCCTGCCTCAAGTCTCCCATTTGATCCAACTGCTATATGGTTCTAATATAATATTCCTAAAGCACAGGCTAACTATGTTCACATTCTGGAGTGATACAGCTTAAGAAAATAGATTTAAAGCTAGTAGAATCTCTTCATTTTCTGAAGGAGGAATTTTAGTCCCAGAAAGGTTATGTGATTGCTCAGTATCACACACCTAATAAAAGCCATGGTTCAAACCCTGGCATTTCTGAGAGTAAGTCCAGTGCTGTAGGCACTATATCAATCTGCTTTTCAACACTAACACAGGTAAATAAATGCAAGTCATGTGTAAAACACATAAGGTTGAAGGTGAGACATTAATCATTGAGAGAGTCAGGAAAGACACATTGCATGGGACTAAGGGTTCTAAGAGGTTGAGGTGAAAAATAAGAGCATCCATCGATGGGAGATGGAATATAATACACAGTGTGGTTGAAGCTTAGAGGCAACAATCTGACGTACAAAACAAGATGAAATTGGATTACTTTGATGCATAAAGGTATTTAAATACTTGTTGGATACACTGAGAGGTTAATATGGAATAGGAAGCATGCAGCATATATACCATAACCTTTGCCATTGGATTTCTTAATCCATTTTAGACTTTGTGTGGGTATTATAGGAGCAGAAGGAATCATCCCTTAAATTATGCCAACGTATCAATACCCCCAATGGGAAAAACTGTCAGTGTATTTAGGAAGGGAAAGATGAATTTAGGATTTCCAGCCACATTACCTCTAAAAAGAGAAGTTATGAGGATCATCTCTCCCTATAATAATCTCCTCTCCTTCTCCCCAAGCCTGCTGTTCCCCATACTGGTCAGAGCAAGAAACCAAAGCTTCTGTGGAATAACATTTACCATTACATTGATATAATTTTTAGATTATGCTCAGCCATCAGACACAAATAACCTGTCCTTATCCTAACCTCCACTTCTTGGGGATTGCTGGAACTATTAGCCATTAGAACCTGGCTGTCTGCATAAACCTAGATTTACAATTCTACAGGCTTACCTACATTTCAGGTAGAAGGTGCATCTGTTAAATTACAACTGCCTAACCATTTCTTTTATGGTTAGACATTCTCACTGTGACTGTCAGAAAGTCACTTTGTCTGTTTGCCTCAGCTTCCTCATTTATAAAATTGGGATAATAGCAGTTCTCTCTGAGGATTGTTGTGAGGATCAAATAAGATAATTGTAGAATATTTAGCAATGTTGATTCTGCCTCCTTTTTTCCTCTTTTCTTGTCTTATTTAGGATTTTCAAAGGATAACGTGATGTTA
This sequence comes from Sminthopsis crassicaudata, assembly GCF_048593235.1. Taxonomy (NCBI): domain Eukaryota; kingdom Metazoa; phylum Chordata; class Mammalia; order Dasyuromorphia; family Dasyuridae; genus Sminthopsis; species Sminthopsis crassicaudata. The sequence continues at coordinate 273,462,698 of NC_133621.1, read as the reverse complement.
CCAGGAATCTAAAAGGAAAGGAAGCTGACTACTTATCTTGTTAGTAGAGAAGGTGATGGATTTATATTGGGCAAGGATTTTCATTGGGAGCTTCATTAAATGGTGACGTACCTGAGAAATGTTTCCTGGAGATGAGCAGAGAAAGAGCACCAAATATTGGAAGACCTTCATAAATGGAAGTAGTATTAGAAACAATATAAAAAAAGCTCAAATACAATTGCTTTGGGACATATTAAAATAATCTGCCTAATTTGATTTTAATTATTTTAGGGGTTCTAGTTTACATGTTTGGTTTAATCTAAGATGAGGAACAAAAGTTAATGTTGGATTCTTGTGTAGTTGGTGTTAATCCCATTTTCATTTAAGATTTAAGAACCCTGCAGACTGAGAAATATGATGCCTTTTAAAATTTTTTAAATTAATTCCATTAACATGTATTAAGTGCTTACTATATACAAGGTTTTTTTAAATTAAAGCTTTTTTTTATTTTCAAAACATATGTATTGGTAATTTTTCAGCACTGACCCTTGCAAAACCTTGTGTTCCAGATCCCCCCCCCCATTTCCTTTACCCTTTCCCTTAGATGATAAATAATACAATATATGCTAAACAGAAACATGATGTGTTAATGCATACTCCAGAACATTCTTACTTTCTGTAATATTTTAAATACATCTAACCTGAGTTATTCTAACTTTCTTAGTGTAGTTCTTAAAATGATCCTGGGATAATGATCCCAGATAATTTTGTGGAACACTCTTTTCACATTGCAAACATAACTGTACTAGATTTTTTTTTTTGGGGGGGAGATGAGAATTATAAGATTTTCTCCAAATACATCACTGTTTTTTTGTTTAAGGCACAGAGACAAAGCAGGTTGTTGAAGAATCAATTTAATATTAAAGAGAACACATTGACACTACACAGTATTGTTTTTTTATAAGACAATGTAAAAATCACTTCTTTTTAAGGGGTCCCAGGTACTAATGGCTAACGGTTTTGAAACACAGCTCAAATAATGTTGGATTCTAATAATAGATAGTGGCTCATTTTATATAGCATTTAGTCAGGCAGAAGTTTAAAAAAAAAGATTAAAGATAAATATGACAAATATATGAATTCCTGAAGTTTAAATGAACTAAAATGTGACCCTAAATAAGTCAAAATATTTTCTTGGTATTGGTTAAATGTATTAAATTATGTTTAACTTTTAAACTCCCCCCTCCATTTTTTTTTGTCTTTTTGCTGAGGCAATCGGGGTTAAGTGACTTGCCCAGGGTCACACAGACAGGAAGTGTTAAGTGGCTAAAACCAGATTTGAACTCAGGTCCTCCTGACTTCAGGGCTGGTGCCACTGTGCCACCTAGCTGCCTCCCCCTCCAAGTTTTTAAAACCTAAATACAGAAAAGGTAAATATAGAAGTGCATACTAAGAATTTTGTACCTTAACCAATAGGTTCCAAAAAGACTTGAGTAATTATAGAACAATTCTACCAATTTATGTAATCTATGAAAAGCTATTTAGTGACAAATCCTCCTTTTAAGAAGCAGTAAAGAAAGTGACATAGAAAGCATCAGCCTATTGTCATTGCTTTTCCTGAATACCTATATAGTGTAAGCATTAGCTTATTCCTTATGGGAATATTCAGATTCTACTTCTTGGGGTAAAGGGAAGTGGTAATGAGATTTTTTTTAAAATAACTCTCACCTTCCTACAAACCTGTGAAATTTTTTCTTTTGTTGGGATTACTCAAACTCTCTTTGAATTCTTAGAGAAATGGACTTAATGTTGCCCCAAAACAACTGAAGAAACACCAAAAATCTTAAAATATATTTCATTTTAAAACTTTAAATTTTACTAAATTTTTCTGAAGGAATAAAAATAAATAATCATTTTTACACATAGGTCCCAAAGTAATATTAACTATCAAAATTTAAAATTCCAAAAAATAATGTGATGAAACATATTTCTTATAGCCAAAAATTCTGCTGAAATTTTAATTGGTGTGCAACACAAATAGCTTTCAAGAAGTAAATTACTTTGGAATCACAGCATTAGTTGGAGATTAACCAATTTACTAAATGAATATCAAGGTTTTGACATTTTTTAAAATTGTGAAATTTTCATTTAGAGAGGATATATTATTTAGTAGACTGCCCTAATTACACACCAAATAGCATGTCTACTTATATCTTTTTTTTCACTAAAAAAAAATCCTTATTGTTTTTAGCAACATCAATATATATTTTTCCACAACCTAACGATAGTGCTTTATGAAGACATTTCCCCCTGCCACAGCCCATAAGAACTGTTTTTTTATCCTCAGTTTTCCTTACTAGATCTTATTGCAATCTCCACTCAGAAATTTCTAATAAATGTAAGGATTATTAAGTCCATTATGTTTCATTTTCACAAATGGCTATTAATAGGCATCCTATATCCCTAGATACAAGCATAGGAGGTAAGCCTAGAAATTAAGAATCTCTATCTAAAAGGCTTTTAGTAGAGGGTATAGAGGTTTTCTTCAGTGACTCTAAAAAGATTTGCAGTAAATCCTCTACAAAATTGGGTCACCAGTACAATCCATGTCTATTAAAACAGTTTATAAAACTGTCCTAAAAATACCATGAATTATTTTCTGAAATATTTAGCTAGAAATCATAAGCCCTATTCAATGACATATTGAAGTTTTAGCATATTCTAAATGAAAACCACCTTTGAACAGATTTAAAACATTTCTTTATAGAAACATTAACAAAAAATTAAATTTAAAATAAAAATATTTATTTTGAAACATGCATTTTTTCTGGGGTTGAAATTCCAAAAAGTTAAATATTCAAAATGATCATCAAATTGACTCTTCTGAAATTCACAATATTTTGGAAAACAGCTATCAATAAGTGGATAAAGAAGCATTTTTAGTTAATCCACTGAAACATATATGAAAGATAAACTCATTGAAGTAATAGTTTGAGGAAAAAGTTCAGAGAAGGAATGAAACAGGTGTATTTAATAAAGCAATATGAATGTTTTAATGAATCAGTAGTCAAAATAAATATTTAATTAAAATAGTAGAATTTAGTGCTTTAAAAGAAACCAAGTGTCATTTTCTTTTCCTCACAAGTAACACTGGCTTTAGTGGTTCATTGTTCACATGTATTAGCTTAATAAATATTTGTTCAATGAGCATCTAATTTCAAAACTTTGGGGAATTCAGAAAGGTGAGTCTTCCTGATTCTTTGGGATTCTATCCACTGTGCTACCTACTTGCTCACAGAAAAGTTATAAGCTTTGAATGAAATTATAGTTATGTGGTACAAAATTATGTGAGGAAGCTTGATACAATGGAAGGAACAATAACATTAGAGTTAGAAGCCATGCATCAATCCCATCCCACTTCCCTACTTTTGTGACATCAAACACACATTTCCTCAATCTGCAAAATGAAGAAGTTGGACTAGATAGCCTCTTTAATCCTCTCCCACCCTAGATTTATGATTCTCTAGCTTCATGAAGTTATATGAACTAAAATTTAAGGATTTGCAGAGTGAAAGACAAAGAATAAGGTAGAATTATAACAACTGTATGATTTACTAGCTTAATAAATATGCTTCCTCAAAAGAAAATGCAGAAAGTTTCTTTACCATGCCAGTCAGAGGCTTTAAAAACATTTTATACTGTGCTAATGATAGTGATAATGTGAAAATATTTACTGAAATAATTTATTTACATCTTAAACATTAATTGCTTAGAGAAATTGTTTCATTATTTCTTTTGAAAATACTTAAAGCCACATAAAAATGAACCTAGTGTTTTTTTTCAGAGGGAAGTTTCTGGCTAAACACTAGTGATACACAGAAAAATATGATCAAGTAGTATTTTAAAACTACAGTCAGATTCCACTGTGTGAAAACAGACTGGAATCCATAAGAAATAGAAAAATCAAAAAGGGTTGCTTAGTATAAAGCTGCACATATTGAAACTACTGAAATAGTTTCTAATTGAGAATATACATCTGAAAATTTTTCTGCCATTAAACATTTTCTCTGGGCTTTTTAAAAATGGTGATTTCTACATTTTTTCCCCCTGAGGCTGGGGTTAAGTGACTTGCCCAGGGTCACACAGCTAGGAAGTGTTAAGTGTCTGAGACTAGATTTGAACTCAGGTCCTCCTGAATTCAAGGCAGTGCTCTATCCACTGCACCACCTAGCTGCCCCTACATTTTTGACTTAACAAATTTCGGTCATATTTTAAACAACCCCACATTCAACCTAATACATAAAATTTAGTTGATCTATTATTCTCCATGATAAACAACTTATTATAGACTGTTTTTTATTCTTTCTATTTTATAAAACATCCAGTTTGAGCAAACTTTAATTTAAATGCCACAATTTACGGTATTTTCACACTATTGTTATCATAATAATGAATAAGGTTATTCACCATTTTAAATATGTTCAATCCCCTCTAGTCTTTTTAAAGCAGCAACTTTTTTTTTTCAATGTCCCTGATTTCTTTTGTTGTTGTTTTTTAATTTGCATTTTCTTCTGTGTTCAACTTAGACTGGTTTTTATTATCATTTTTCACTGTCTCAGTGTATTTATGTTCACTTTTATTTTGTATAAGTTTTTACACACATGGTCTGAGCTATAGGAAGATACAACCATCATCCACTACCAGAGGAAGAAAATTTAAATCTTATTATATTCAAATGATGATATATATATATATATATATATATATATATATATTCTTCATGTGGTGCTATCAAGTGTCTCAAGAAGGCATTTTTCTGTTTTGATCAAGTCCCCCTCCTAAAAATAAACAATACAAAGATTGTGTTTCAAAACACTCCTTTGCTTCAACTATGTCTCTCTTCTGATTTATCAGAATATCTCCCTTTAAGATAAGATATTTGATGTGATCTGAATAGTAGCAAAGAAGCTCTTCCAGCAAGGGCAAAGCCATTAATTCCTTTGAGGACTGAGAATTTAGAAGAATCAAGTTAAACAAAGCACTTCTGAAGCCTACCTGAAGCTTGATGGCTTTCTTCATCCACATCTCAGCTTCACTGCCCTTTTTGTCATCCATAGCTAGCATGCCCAGATTGAAGTAGCCATTTGCATCATGGGGTTCTTTATACATGGGGTTCATCCTACATAGATGAACAGTTATTTCTTCACTTCAGGCCTTACTTTAGCTTCAACAAAGGCAACAACAAAAACTTTTCATCTTTTTTGTCACCAATGAGATAACTCGGTAAACCTATTTTTTACCAAAACTTTTGGTGAGATAACAGGAGCCTGGGAAAGCAATATAATCACCTTTTATGAAACTCTTCCCTCGTGCTTGTGGCACAAATGAATCCATCATCAGGGTGTGACTAGAAGGTTTGGGAGAGCACAATTAGTTTGTTACACGTAAAATAAAATATAAAATGTTATATTAACTTTGAATAAGCAATGCAGTGAAAAATTTGCCAAATTCTCAAAATCATTATTCTTATGCAACACAGAAATGGTGCCCTGAGCATTCATAAAGAAGTGATTTGCCTAGATAAAGGTTTTAAAAATTGTATTACTAGCACAGATAGCCACATAAGTAGATCAAATATAGAAATTTAGACAAAACTTTAAGTAAATGAAGGCTGTTAATTTGGAGTGAGGTAGATGAACATTTCACTTTCTTAATAAGAAAGCAAAATGGGGTTCTGATAAAGGCCTCATCTCCAAAATATACAGAGAATTGACTTTAATTTATAAGAAATCAAGCCGTTCTCCAATTGATAAATGGTCAAAGGATATGAACAGACAATTTTCAGATGATGAAATTAAAACTATTTCCACTCATATGAAAGAGTGTTCCAAATCACTATTGATCAGAGAAATGCAAATTAAGACAACTCTGAGGTATCATTACACACCTGTCAGATTGGCTAAGATGACAGGAACAAATAACGATGAATGTTGGAGGGGCTGTGGGAAAACTGGGACACTGATGCATTGTTGGTGGAGTTGTGAAAGAATCCAACCATTCTGGAGAGCCATCTGGAATTATGCCCAAAAAGTTATCAAAATGTGCATACCCTTTGACCCAGCCATACTACTACTGGGCTTATATCCCAAGGAACTACTAGAGAAGGGAAAGGGTCCTGTATGTGCCAAAATGTTTGTGGCAGCCCTTTTCATAGTGGCTAGAAGCTGGAAGATGAATGGATGTCCATCAATTGGAGAATGGTTGGGTAAACTATGGTATATGAATGTTATGGAATATTATTGTTCTATAAGAAATGACCAACAGGAGAAATACAGAGAGGCTTGGAGAGACTTACATCCACTGATGCTGAGTGAAACGAGCAGAACCAGAAGATCATTATACACTTCAACAATGATACTGTACGAGGATGTATGCTGATGAAAGTGGATTTCTTCAACATAGAGAAGAGCTAATCCAATTCCAATTGATTAATGATGGACAGAACCAGCTACATCCAGAAAAGGAACACTGGGAAATGAATGTAAACTGTTATTTTTACCTTCTGAATCCAATTCTTCCTGTGCAACAAAAAATTCGGTTCTACACACATATATTGTATCTAAATTATACTGTAATATATTTAACATATATAAGACTGCTTGCCATCTGGGGGAGGGGGTTGGGGGAGGAAGGGAAAAAATCTGAATAGAAGTAAGTGCAAGGGATAATGTTGTAAAAAATTACCCATGCATATGTACTGTCAAAAATGTTATAATTATAAAATAAAATAAAAAATTAAAAAAAAAAAAAAAAAGAAAGCAAAATGGTATGTGATAGTAAGAAGAGACTGAAATGTGGGGACAAGAACCAGAGGTTTGAATTTTGGTTCTATCACTACTTAGATGATTGCAAAGCCATTCACTTTTTTAAGCCTCATTTTCCTTATTGGCATTAGAAAGCACTTGATAAACACCTGATTAATTTGCAGAAAATATAGTATCTGTCCTTTCTACCTCAGGGATATTATAAGGATGAAAGGAAAATAAGCTACTGACACAAAATATTCTAATATGTTTAAGAAAATCATTGGGACAGTAACTATTTTTTTTATTTTAATAATTTTTATTATATATTTTTTATAATATTATCCCTTGTATTCATTTTTCCAAATTATCCCCCCTTCCCTCTACTCCCTCCACCCAATGATAGGCAATCCCATAAATTTTACTTGTGTTACAATATAACCTAGATACAATACATGTGTGTAAATACCATTTTCTTGTTGCACAATAAGCATTAGATTCCGAAGGTACATGTAACCTGGGCAGACAGATATTAGTGCTAACAATTTACATTCATTTCCCAGTGTTTCTTCTCTGGGTGTAGCTACTTCTGTCCATCATTGATCAACTGGAAGTGAGTTGGCTCTTCTTTATGTTGAAGATTTCCACTTCCATCAGAATACATCCTCATACAGTATTGTGGTTGAAGTGTACAGTGATCTTCTGGTTCTGCTCATTTCACTCAGCATCAGTTGATTTAAGTCTCTCCAGGCCTCTCTGTATTCCTCCTGCTGGTCATTTCTTACAGAGCAATAATATTCCATAACCTTCATATACCATAATTTACCCAACCATTCTCCAACTGATGGACATGCATTCATCTTCCAGTTTCTAGCTACAACAAAATGAGCTGCCACAAACATTTTGGCACATATATGTCTCTTTCCGCTCATTAGTATTTCTTTGAGATATAAGCCCAGTAGTAGCACTGCTGGGTCAAAGAGTATGCAGAGTTTGATAACTTTTTGGGCATAGTTCCAAATTGCTCTCCAGAATGGCTGGATTCTTTCAACAATGTATCAGTGTCCCAGTTTTCTCACATCCCCTCCAACATTCATCATTATTTGTTAATGTCATCTTAGCCAACCTGACAGGTGTGTAGTGGTATATCAGAGTTGTCTTAATTTGCATTTCTCTGATCAGTAGTGATTTGGGACACTCTTTCATATGAGTGGAAATAGTTTCAATTTCATCATCTGAGAATTGTATATTCATATCCCTTGACCATATATCAATAGGAGAATGGTTTGGTTTCCTATAAATCAGGGTCAGTTCTCTATATATTTTGGAAATGAGACCTTTGTCAGAACCTTTACTTTTAAAAATATTTTCCCAATTTGTTACTTCCCTTCTAATCTTGTTTGCATTAGTATTGTTTGTACAGAAACTTTTTAGTTTGATGTAATCAAAATCTTCTATTTTGTGATCAATAATGATCTCTAGTTCTCCTCTGGTCATAAATTCCTTCCTCCTCCACAGGTCTGAGAGGTAGACTATCCTCTGTTCCTCTAATCTGTTTATGATTTCATTCTTTATGCCCAAATCATGGACCCATTTTGATCTTATCTTGGTATATGGTGTTAATTGTGGATCCATATCTAATTTCTGCCATATTAATTTCCAGTTTTCCCAACAGTTTTTTTCCAAATAATGAATTTTTATCCCTAATGTTGGTATCTTTGGGTTTGTCAAAGATTAGGTTGCTATATATGTACCCTTTTTTGTCCTTTGTATCTAATCTGTTCCACTGATCTACCGGTCTATTTCTTAACCAATACCAAATGGTTTTGGTGACTGCCGCTATATAATATAGCTTTAGATCAGGTACACTTAGACCACCTTCCTCTGACTTTTTTTTCATTAGTTCCCTTGCAATTCTCGACCTTTTATTCTTCCATATGAATTTTGTTGTTATTTTTTCTAGGTCATTAAAATAGTTTCTTGGGAGTCTGATTGGTATAGCATTGACTAAATAGATTAGTTTGGGGAGTATTATCATCTTTATTATATTCGCTCAGCCTATCCAAGAGCACTGAATGTCTTTCCAATTATTTAAATCTGACTTTATTTTTGTGGCAAGTGTTTTGTAATTTTTCTCATATAATTCCTGACTTCTTTGGTAGATGAATTCCCAAATACTTTATACTCTCAACATTTGTTTGGAATGGAATTTCTCTTTATATCTCTTGCTGTTGCATTTTGTTGGTGATATATAAAAATGCTGAGGAATTTATGTGTGATTCATTTTGTATCCTGCAACTTTGCTAAAGTTCTGAATTAATTCGAATAGCTTTTTAGCAGAGTCTTTGGGGTTCTCTAAGTATACCATCATGTCATCTGCAAAGAGTGATAGTTTGATTTCCTCATTTCCTACTCTAATTCCTTGAATTTCTTTCTTGGTTCTTATTGCCAAGGCTAGCATTTCTAGTACTATATTGAATAGTAATGGTGATAGTGGGCAACCTTGTTTCCTGATCTTACAGGGAAAGGTTCCAGTTTATCACCATTACATATGATGTTTACTGACGGTTTTAAATATATGCTCCTTATTATTTTAAGGAATAGTCCATTTATTCCTATACTCTCAAGTGTTTTTAATAGGAATGGGTGTTGGATTTTATCAAATGCTTTTTCTGCATCTATTGAGATGATCATATGGTTTTTTATTAATTTGATTATTAATATGGTCAATTATATTAATAGTTTTCCTAATATTAAACCAGCCCTGCATTCCTGGAATAAATCCTACTTGATCATAGTGTATTATCCTGGAGATGATTTTCTGAAGTCTTTTTGCTAATATCTTATTTAAGATTTTAGCATCAATATTCATTAAGGATATTGGTCTATAATTTTCTTTCTCAGTTTTCGATCTGCCTGGTTTAGGTATCAGTACCATGTCTGTGTCATAAAAAGAGTTTGGTAGGACTCCTTCATCCTCTATTTTTTCAAATAATTTATATAACATTGGGGCTACCTGTTCTTTAAATGTTTGGTAGAATTCACATGTGAATCCATCTGGTCCAGGGGATTTTTTCCTGGGGAGTTGATTAATAACTTGTTCTATTTCTTTTTCTGAAATGGGACTATTTAAGCAATTTATTTCCTCCTCTGTTAATCTAGGGAGCCTATATTATTGGAAGAAGTCATCCATTTCACTTAAGTTATCAAATTTATTGGCATAAAGTTGGGCAAAATAACTCCTTATTATTTCTCTAATTTCCTCTTCATTGGTGGTAAGATCCCCCTTTTCATTTGTAAGACTAATAATTTGATTTTCCTCTTTCTTTTTTCTGATCAGATTTACCAAAGGTTTATCTATTTTATTGTTTTTTTCATAAAACCAACTCTTGGTTTTATTTATTAATTCAATAGTTTTTTTACTTTCAATATTATTGATTTCTCCTTTTAATTTTTGTATTTCAAGTTTAATATTTGGTTGGGGGTTTTTAATTTGGTCTTTTTCTAGCCTTTTAAGTTGCAAGCCCAATTCATTAATCTTCTCTTTCTCTATTTTCTTCAAATAAGCCTCTAAAGATATAAAATTTCCCCTTATTACTGCTTTAGCTGCATCCCACAGATTTTGGTATGATGTCTCATCATTGTCATTATCTTGGGTGAAATTATTAATTGTTTCTATAATTTGCTCTTTCACCCAGTCATTCTTTAAGATGAGATTATTCAGTTTCCAATTACTTTTTGGTCTTTTTATCCCTAACTTTTTACTGAATGTAGCTTTTATTGAATTGTGGTCTGAGAAGAAGGCATTTATTATTTCTGCCTTCCTACATTTAATTTTGAGATCTTTATGTCCTAATATATGGTCAATTTTTGTATAGGATCCATGAACTGCTGAGAAGAAAGTATATTCCTTTCTATTGCCATTCAGTTTTCTCCAAAGGTCTATCATACCTAGTTTTTCTAATGTTCTATTTACTTTTTTAATTTCTTTCTTGTTTGTTTTGTGGTTTGATTTGTCTAAATCTGAGAGTGCAAGGTTGAGATCTCCCACTATTATAGTTTTACTGTCTATTTCTTCTTGCAACTCTCTTAACTTTTCCTTTAGAAAGTTAGATGCTATACCACTTGGTGCATATATGTTTAGTATCGATATGGCTTCATTATTTATGCTACCTTTCAGCAGGATATAATTTCCTTCCTTATCTTTTTTAACGAGATCAACTTCTGCTTTTGCTTGATCTGAGATAAGGATAGCTACCCCTGCTTTTTTGGCTTTTCCTGAAGCATAATAGATTCTGCTCCAACCTTTTACCTTTACTCTGTATGTATCTGCCTGCTTTAAGTGTGTTTCCTGCAGACAACATATTGTAGGGTTCTGATTTTTGATCCAATCTGCTATCCGTCTCCATTTGATGGGATCGTTCATCCCATTCACATTTACAGTTAAAATTACTAATTCTGTATTTCCTGCCATCATATTATCCCCAGATTATGCTTTTTCCCTTGACCCCCCTGATCCCTCTCCCCGATATTTAATTTACAGACCCCACTTGTGACGTGCAACCCTCCCTTTTTTTTAGTATCCCTCCCTCCAAGTCCCTTCACTTATTCTCCTTTTCCTTTTCCCTTTTTCTCTCCCCCCTTTTAATGAGGTGAGAGAAAAGTCTCTGAAAAACAAATATGTTAATTATTTACTCTTTGAGCCTCTCCTGATGAGAGTAAGATTCACACAATGATTCTCCCCCTCACTAAATTCCCTCAGATATGGTGTATTTTCTATGCCTCTTCCTGGGATGTAGTTTCCCTTTTTTTTTTTATCATTCCTTCCCCTTTTTCTGAAACGACCTCCTTCCCTTTACTACACCCCCCTTTTTTTCTTTTATGTCAGTAAAATCAAATTATCCTTGAGTACTTTTTATATAACCACAACAGAGTTACAGTTCTCAAGGGTTCTGTGTACCTTTTTCTGTTTCTCTTCAGTCTTGTGGATGTAGATCAAATTTTTTGTTTAAGTCTGGTTTTTTTCTTAGAAACATATAGAATTCCTCTATTTCATTGAATGACCATCTTCTTCCATGGAAAAAGATGCTAAACTTAGCTGGGTTGTTCATTCTTGGTTGCAGTCCTTGATCTTTTGCCTTTCGGAATATCAGGTTCCAGGCCCTTCTATCTTTTAATGTGGAGGCAGCCAGATCTTGGGTGACCCTTATTGTGGCACCTTGGTATTTAAATTGTTTTTTTCTAGTTGCTTGCAGGATTTTCTCCTTTGTGTGGTAATTCTGCAGCTTAGCCACAATATTCCGTGGTGTTCTTTTTTTAGGGTCTATTTCAGAAGGAGTTCGATGAATTCTTTCCACATCTACTTTCCCTTCTGTTTCTATTATTTCTGGACAGTTCTCTTTGATAATTTCCTGTAAAATAGAATCTAGGCTCTTTTTTTGGTCATAGTTTTCTGGAAGTCCAATGATCTGCAGATTATCTCTCTAGATCTATTTTCCAGGTCTATAGATTTTCCCAGTAAGTATTTGACGTTGTTCTCCAGCTTCTCTTTTTTTTTTTTTTTTTTTTTTTGTTTTGTTTTGTTTGACTGATTCTTGGGTTCTCTGTGAATCATTCATTTCTATTTGTTCCATCCTGACTTTTAAGGAGCTATTTTCTTCTTTCACAGTTTTAGTTCTTTTTGTAAATGCCCAATTTTGTTTTTAAATGAATTTTTTTGCTCTATTGAATTTTTTTCCATTTCCCTAATTTTTTTTTTGAGAATTATTTTCTTTTTCCAATTCAGAAATTCTATTTTCTTGAGACTTTTTTATCTTTTCCAATTCAGAAATCCTACTTTCCTGTGATTTTTTAACCTTTTCTAATTCACAAATTTTGTTTCCCTGCATCTCCTGTGAATTCTTTATTTTTTCCAACTCCAATTTCAGGATATTGTTATTCTCTATCATACCTTCCCTTTCCTTTCCCCATTTTTCTTCAAACTCTCTTAACTTTTTAATAGTCTCTTCTAGGAGAGAGTTATGTGATGGGGGGCAGGAACCGTTCCCCTTTAGTTTGTTATCTGCTGACTCTTTGCTGTTAACTTCCTCGGGGTTGGATACCCGCTCTTTCTCTGTGTAGAAGGAATCTATAGTTTTTCTGGCTTTTTTGTTCATACTTAAAAAATCTTTTGGGGTCTGTCCCTGGGGTAGGAAATTATTTATTTACTTCTTTACCAGCTTCCTCCCAGACCGGATGGATGCAGCGGCTCTTGGGCCTGAGCTAAGATAGAGCTCTGGAAGAGAGTTCCCCACCCCCTCCCTGGAAGTGCCTCAGAGGTGACTAGCACTGCTTTGCCTTGAGAGCGTTGTGTTCTAGCAGCTTCCCTGATGTTTGAGATTGAAGTAAAGAAGGCACAAAGCCCAGCCTATAGTTCCTGGTGGGGCGTGGATGTCTGCAGCAGGTGACGTGAAAAGCCCCTGTGCTCAAACTGGAAGTGTCTTCCAGAAACCATGGCCCCTACTTCAAAGGTTCTGCTTCTCTGGGACTTCCTGGAGCTGAGTTCCACACCCTCCAGCTAAGCTAGGCAGTGTGTGTTGCCTTGGGCTGTATCTGCCCACTTGTCAATCTCTTAACTATTCTCAGGTGGTAGCTGAGGCCACGCCCCCTGGTGCCGAGATCTGCCAAGTCACCCCCAGGGTCCTGGAAAATCTAATCTATCTGAATTTTTAAGGTATTTTAGCTTTCCCTTCTGCACTGCTATATTATAAGCAGAGAAGAGCTAACAGCCTGTGCCAGATTCCTTTATCTCAGTGGCTTCTCTGATCCCAGAGCCCTTCCCAGCGCAATCTGCGCAGTATGCTAGCACCCAGCCGTCTGTGCTGGCCTCTCTTCTTCCTCCCCTGGGAACTGACCTTTTCTGTTGAAACTCCAGATTCTCTTCAGCTGGTAAGTCGTGCTTCCAGTCCTTGTGGTATCTATCAGTCCAGTTCTATTTCTGAGGCTGATTTATCTAATTGGTTGTGAGGGAGTGAGGACGTTCACAGGGTCGTGCGTTTCTTCTCCACCATCCGGGACAGTAACTATTAATCGATAGGAGCAAGTGATTCATTGTGCTTATCTAAAATCAGAAGAGTTGAGTTTAAATCCTAACTAAGCACTTATTTTCTTTATTAAAGCTTTTATTTTCAAAACATATGCATGAATAATTTTTTTTTATTCATTTTTCCAAATTATCCCCTCCCTCCCTCCACTCCCTCCTCCCATGACAGGTAATCCCATACATTTTACATGTGTTACAATATAACCTAGATACAATATATGTGTGTAAATACCATTTTCTTGTTGCACATTAATTATTAGCTTCCGAAGGTATAAGTAACCTGGGTAGACAGTAGTGCCAACAATTTACATTCGCTTCCCAATGTTCCTTCTCTGGGTGTAGTTATTTCTGTCCATCATTGATCAACTGGAAGTGAGTTGCATCTTCTTTATGTTGAAGATTTCCACTTCCATCAGAATACATCCTCATATAATATTGTTGTTGAAGTGTATAGTGATCTTCTGGTTCTGCTCATTTCACTCAGCAACAGTTGATTTAAATCTCTCCAAGCCTCTCTGTATTCCTCCTGCTGGTCATTTCTTACAGAGCAATAATATTCCATAACCTTCATATACCACAATTTACCCAACCATTCTCCAATTGATGGACATCCATTCAACTTCCAGTTTCTAGCTACAACAAAAAGAGCTGCCACAAACATTTTGGCACATACAGGTCCCTTTCCACTCTTTAGTATTTCTTTGGGATATAATCCCAATAACAGCAATGCTGGGTCAAAGGGTATGCACAGTTTGACAACTTTTTGGGCATAGTTCCAAATTGCTCTCCAGAATGGCTGGATTCTTTCAACAATGTATCAGTGTCCCAGTTTTCTCACATCCCCTCCAACATTCATCATTATTTGTTCCTGTCATCATAGCCAACCTGACAGGTGTGTAGTGGTATATCAGAGTTGTCTTAATTTGCATTTCTCTGATCAGTAGTGATTTGGAACACTCTTTCATATGAGTGGAAATAGTTTCAATTTCATCATCTGAGAATTGTATATTCATATCCCTTGACCATATATCAATAGGAGAATGGTTTGGTTTCCTATAAATCAGGGTCAGTTCTCTATATATTTTGGAAATGAGACCTTTGTCAGAACCTTTACTTTTAAAAATATTTTCCCAATTTGTTACTTCCCTTCTAATCTTGTTTGCATTAGTATTGTTTGTACAGAAACTTTTTAGTTTGATGTAATCAAAATCTTCTATTTTGTGATCAATAATGATCTCTAGTTCTCCTCTGGTCATAAATTCCTTCCTACTCCACAGGTCTAGAGGTAGACTATCCTCTGTTCCTCTAATCTGTTTATGATTTCATTCTTTATGCCCAAATCATGGACCCATTTTGATCTTATCTTGGTATATGGTGTTAATTGTGGATCCATATCTAATTTCTGCCATACTAATTTCCAGTTTTCCCAACAATTTTTCCGAATAATGAATTTTTGTCCCTAATGTGGGTATCTTTGGGTTTGTCAAAGATTAGATTGCTATAGATGTACCCTTTTTTGTCCTTTGTATCTAATCTGTTCCACTGATCTACCGGTCTATTTCTTAGCCAATACCAAATGGTTTTGGTGACTGCTGCTATATAATATAGCTTTAGGTCAGGTACACTTAGACCACCTTCCTCTGACTTTTTTTTTCATTAGTTCCCTTGCATTTCTCGACCTTTTATTCTTCCATATGAATTTTGTTGTTATTTTTTCTAGGTCATTAAAATAGTTTCTTGGGAGTCTGATTGGTATAGCACTAAATAAATAGATTAGTTTGGGGAGTATTGTCATCTTTATTATATTTGCTCGGCCTATCCAAGAGCACTGAATGTCTTTCCAATTATTTAAATCTGACTTTATTTTTGTGGCAAGTGTTTTATAATTTTTCTCATATAATTCCTGACTATTCTTTGGTAGATGGATTCCCGACTATTCTTTGGTAGATGGATTCCCAAATACTTTATACTCTCAACATTTGTTTGGAATGGAATTTATCTTTGTATCTCTTGCTGTTGCATTTTGTTGGTGATATATAAAAATGCTGAGGATTTATGTGGATTTATTTTGTATCCTGCCACTTTGCTAAAATTCTGAATTATTTCTAATAGCTTTTTAGCAGAGTCTTTGGGGTTCTCTAAGTATACCATCATGTCATCTGCGAAAAGTGATAATTTGATTTCTTCATTTCCTACTCTAATTCCTTGAATCTCTTTCTCGGCTCTTATTGCCGAGGCTTGCATGAATAATTTTCAACATTTGCCCTTACAAACCTTGTGTTCCAAATTTCCTCCCTCCTATTATTCCCCCATCCCCTCTCTAGATGGCAAGTAATTCAATATATGTTAAACATGTATAATTCTTTTATATGTATTTCCACAATTTTCATGCTGCACAAGAAATAGCAGATCAAAAAAGAAAAAGAAAATGAGAAAGAAAACAAATGTACACAAACAACAATTAAAAAAAAGTGAAAATACTATTTTGTGGTCCACACTCAGTTTCCACAGTCCTCTCTCTGGAGCACCTTATTTTTTAGGCACTCTTCCAAGCTCATCTGAAAATGAGGAAGTTGATATCTAAGCTCTCTTAAAACTTAGAGTCATTTTAAAAATAGTAAATCTGGAAGCATCCTATTAATAGGTACTCTATTAAAAGGGATTTTTTTACTTCACTGAGTTCACAGCTTTTTCTATGAAAGTAAATATTTCATCTTATCTCTAACAAATTGTTGAACTGAATTACCAAAAAGAAAAGGATCTAGGCACAAAGATGGCATCCTTAATTAGTTTTTGGTAGTGTGCTATAATAAAATAACATTTATCTTATTAGTCAGCAAAATTTGGTTCTAAGTCAAATCTCTCAGACCCTCTAGCTTTCTCATCTGCATGTCATTGGGCTAGACTAGATGATGTCTAAAATTATCTCTGATCTCCAAAGAGCTAATAAAACTTTGTTATCAGATGAATGAAACTCTCTTTCTAAAGTATGAATATAATTTTGAACAAAATTAATTTTAAGCCTTTCAAATATGTTAAATATTTTACTGTTAATAAAATATCATTCTCAAACATTTAGGCTTAGGATAAATCTCATAGAGAATAAAATCAAAATTAGGTAACAGCACTGAAATAACTTACATTACTCCTCTGAATAGTATCAGGCAGACTCTATCTACCCAGAGAGCCCTCCATGTTCTCCCCTTTCCAAGTGATGTGCCCAAGTCCCATAAAGTCCCAGTTTTTGGATGGACATATTCATGTTAATTCTCTGATAAGTGGGCAATCATGAACTCCTGTAATGTTCGAGCTAGCTTTCTGGAGGTCCTTCAGATGGCAGCAGGATAAACACTACAAGAATGGTCAGGAATAGAGTCTAGAGTCTTTATTTTGGCCCAATCTTGATCTTAGTGGAGGAGTGTGAGAGGCAGGAGAGCCACCAGGAGGATGGTCAAAAATGGAATGTCTCATTTCCCGTCCTTCTTAGCCCTTATTATATATTTATATATAATATATATTATATATTATAATACCTTATTATAATTACATCATTACAGCATACAGATTATGTATGAACTAGAGAACCATTACATCACCATGCTAAGATCTAAGTAAGTATATATAACTAAAGAACCGTTATCTCATCGATTTCACTGAGTTAACACCTTGTTATAAGTATCCTTGTTTCAAGTATACTTCTCCAAAGTTCCCTCCCTCTACATCCTATGATCCTGGCATGATGAAAGATTTATATTTTGTCATGTGTCCTGCAGCAGCCATCCTGCTCTAAAGACAACTGTACTTCCCTTCCCTACTCATTCAGGCTTCAGACCTTGGGGCAGTGCCAACTGCATAACCACTAGGTTTTGCCATTTGACTGACTTCTACAGGAACTCTTTGAGAGCTGGGACTATTGTTTTTCTACTTATATCTCTTGCATAAAGCAGTGTTTGACAAACAATAAGTACTTAATAAATGATTTTATATTCCATCTTGGATAGCAAAATCCTAAAATACTAAAGATGAAGTTGTTTTCCCAAATGACAAAACTCTCTCCTTAATCTATCTGCAATGATTTTGTTCATGCAAAAGTTTTACTATTTCATGTACATAGAAGTATCTATTTTTTTTAAAAGTTCCAATTGCTTCTATCCTTTGGTTCAGAACTATTTTCCAAACCATTATTTGTGAAATGCTGTTCTCTGATGTTTTTAATGTTATGACTTTTAATTTTCAGATCTTGACTTTATTTTGAGCTTATTGTATCATATGGCTTGAGATACAGGTCTAAAACCTAATTTGTCAAACTGCTTTCAGGTTTTCCTAAAATTTCTCTTCAAATAAGAAATCTCAAAAAGTTTAGTATTTTTTGACTTTATCAAACACTGCACAATATCAATCTTAATAACTCCAGATTCTTCCTAGTCTAATCTAATTATCTATATTTCTATTTTTAAACAATACCAATTAGTTTTGATGATTACTGTTTCATCATATAATTTAAGACCTGGAAGTACTATTTCCCTATATTCTTATTTTTTTTCCTATTACTTCTCTTGAGATTCCAGTCTTTTTTTTCCCCTTCCAAGTGTTTCTTAGTAGACTAAATTTCTAGATATTTTATGAAGTTTGTAGTTATTTTGAATAAGATTTCCCTTCCAAAATAATCATGTATTTAAATAAACATAAAAGCACTTACTCTACTAGGTCTGGGGGTGGATATATTGCTCAGTTAAGATAAAGTGTTTTCCCTCATGTGCTTTTATACAGTTGTGGAAGCTGGAGTGGGAGTGGTGTAGAAAGAGGCATAAATAGGTAATTGGGAAAAATGAAAAATATCATTAGGGAGTAGAAAAACTATTATGGTAAAACATTACTTCCTAAGAATATCATTCTAACAAATATCTAAGAATTATGTGTATTTAGTATAATATTGCATTTAAATGCTTTATTTCAAGAACTTGAAAAATTCATTCATTCTATTATTATATAATTTTATTTAGGTCACCAATTTTCCACATATATGTGAAGTTTGTTAAAGGGGTAAGTATATACTAGTTATATTTCCGAATTATGACAAATAAATATAATAAATAAAAATTATTTATTGGGACACTGGGAGATGACCCTGATTTAACTAGAAATACATTTTAAATATGCCAATATACCTGTTTCTTGCATGAGCAGGGCAGAATTGAATTGTGTTAGTTTATGATTAGGATTTATCTTCAAAGCCCAGTCAGTTTTGAAGCCTTCAGTTGATTCTTTAAGTTCAATATTAACCACTGCTAAGTTGTACCAGAGGTCTGCATTGCTTCAGTCAAGATCCAATGCCCTAAGATATGATTCCTTTGCTTTTAGAAGTTTATTCATTTTTAAAAGTAATACTCTTCTGTGGAAGAAGAAAACCAAAACTTTAGTTTAGAATATTACCTTTACACTTGCAACTTAAAAAGGTTTGACAAAGTAAGCTTTCCTAGGTACTCACTCTACAACCTTTCAAATTTTTTCTCAAAAATAATTTAATCTTAATTAGAGATTACAGCAATGTCTGTTACTCCTATGTTTACCATTCATTTTGCTTTGTTAGATAGGGCATGAAGTAATTTAAAAAACAGGAGAAAAATGTACCTCAGCTTAAAATGTTAGCTGAACAGAAGGAAAGAAAGAAAGGAAGGAGAAGAAGATAGGGAGAAGGGAAGAAGAAAGATCTGCCCTGATATTTTAAGGAAGGACTTAAATAACTTGTCAAAGTAAATATTATTAAACATGATTGCTGAACGAGATAGATTTTATCAAAAAAGAAAAAAAAAGGCACTAGGTAGATGCCATATAGACAGGCACCCAAGAACACTGTGGACATAGATTATATGAATGAGAATAGAGGCAGCTCCAGTTGAAGCCTTTCTTGAGCATCATTGAGTTTGGGGTTTTAGGAGAAAGAAGCAGGTTTCTAACAGCAGCTTTGATAATATGAAAGGGAGTCAAACAGGAATGAACAGGATTGCCCCTGAGTGAGGATCTCATTCAGGCTGGGTAGCATAAATTTATAATGTATCCTTTTTGGATAACTTTATGATTTCCCCCCCAGTAGTGTTCAATAATTTGAAAAGATAGAAAAGACAGATGATGGGCATGATTCCTAGATCTGAGGATTAGCAAGATCTAGGATAGAAGCAAGATATTCAAAGGCAGGTGGCAGTGAATTGATAGATTGATTGCATACATGTATAAGAGAGAGCAAGAGAAAGAGAGTGCAAGTGAGACAGATAACATCTCACACACACAAATAAATTATTTTGATAGGAGGATAGTGTTAAAAATTTGAAGGAAATGACCTTGGGCAAGTCACTTAACCCTAATTGTCTCACTAAAAAACAAAAACAAAAACAAAAAAAACAAACAACAATCAAAAACAAAAACAAAAAGAATTTGAAGGCAATAAATTGAATCCATAAAGTCAAAAAGTCAAATCAGGATAAAAGAACAGGAAAATATTCTAATTTAATATAAAGATATCATGATGAGAGTGAAAATTAGACTCAGATGGAATGCTATAGTGGGAAAAGGTAGAAGTGCAGAATAAAAGCAAAAAAATTCTAAACACCAATTTGGGATGCCAGAAACAAAATTCTTCCAAACTCTGGCAATATAGGAACTCTAAGAAGATTTGATGAACATAAAAAAAAAAAAATAGGCCCTAAAAGCTCTGACTAGTTGAGTCTCAAAATTTACATTAAAAAGAATTTATTATTTCAACTATTTCCTGGGTACTTTGAAAAAGGTTTTTGGTGGAGGTGAGAAGCAGAGAACTAGAAGACACACACACACATCATTCATAATTAAGGAACTATTACGAGATGAATCTTTAAAGGTTTTTGTTTTTACCCCCTCAAACTATAGATTATGGAAAAAAATGACATAATTCAGCTACAAGTATTTGCAAAGACAAAAAAACAATCATATAAGAACAGGATGAAATTAAAATCAATACCTGCTAATATAAGCTTGTCTGAAATCTGGCTGCATGCTAATTGCTTGTTGATATAACTAATCTGCTTCTTTAAGTTGAGACTCATTTACACAAATGATGTTAACAAGATTAATATAAATATTTAAAGGATTAGGAGCAATTTGTGCAACATATTTTTTTTTTTTGCCCAGAATGATGTTTAAAAAAATACTTTTTTATGATTTATGCTACTAGGGCAAAAGAAATTAATATCATGTGACTAAATTAAAAATCATATATAGAATATCCACACAAGATGATTTTAATAATAAATGACATTTCTAACCATTTAAAATCATTCCCCACACCCCAGGCTGGGGTTAAGTTAGTTGCCCAGGGTCACACAGCTGGGAAGTGTTAAGTGTCTGAGACCACATTGAACTCGGGTTCTCCTGAATTCAAGGCTCCATCCACTACACCACCTAGAGTATTAACATGATATACAAATGATCTATGATCTTGGCATGAATTTGCCCTTAAAAAACACATTATTTTGATCCATCCATGCCTGTTTATCCCTCTGGACGCCATTATATCTTCCCATAAATTTGTCACAGGGTTTGTCTTTCTTGTTTAAAACACATCATAAAAATACTAATAGAACATCCCTCACTCTCAGCATATGACCAGCCCATTAATAATATTTTATTTCTGGGCACTAGAAGCAGAAAAGGTTGAACTCCTAACTTCTGTTTCTTCCCAGAACCTGGGCTGCTCCACCTTAGGTCTGGAGAGTATACATAGCTAGTAAAACTACTTCAAAAGTTAAGAAGCCATCTTTTCAACACTTTCAAGACTACTAGATCTTACCACCTTCCTTGCAGTTAAGACCTTCAGATTCCTTAGCTGTGTCATCTTCCCTACCATGAAACTCTGTGCATTTCCTGAAGTAAAATCCTTCCTATATGTGTTGTCTCCTAAATTTAGATTTTCAATTTGGATCCTCAGTCATTGGCACACAGCGAGTATATTCAATTCTTTTCCATTTATTCATTAATTCATTTATTCTAATATCCACTGAGAAACTGAAAGTATAACAAAAATCAAAGATTTGAAGTGCTGTTTAGGGGCAGGTCAATTCTCCAGGATCCTCCATAGCTGTGGATCTTAGCATCTGAAGGAGTTGCAGGATAGCCTTTGCTGACACAGGTGTTGTGGACTAGGAATGAGATTAATTAGAGGCAGAGGGAAGAAGAGAAAGGTCAGACAATGCAGTGGCCTTCCAGTCTCCTTGTATCATCCTCTCACAAGAGGAGATCTATTCTGGGTTGGATCTCTGGCAGCCACTATCAGGTGGCTTCAATGTATTCCAACAGCTCTCCTGTATATTTCAACAAAGTGCTTGATTCAATTTTAATCTATTGGAGGCTGTAGTGTTATGTGATTCAAAACCATAAAGCAGAATATTGAAACAACAACAACAAAAAAACTTATTTGAAGAAGTTTGTGGTTATTAAAGATGCTCTGAAATTACCTCTCTCATATGTCTTTAGGACGGGTCTCTTGCTATATTCTGTTTTGTAGAAGTAGGTTATTTCCAGCCCCAATAAACTTTTTGGGTCCCTTCTCCTTGAAAAAAATCCCCTCACTATCTTTCACATCCAATAGTTTATGTTCTCCTAGCATTATAGATTACAGTAAATTTTCTTTAATGTCACTCTCACCTATCTCTTTTCCTTCCTGTTTTCTGTAAGCAAAAGTATGTAGGTAGCTGGCCACAAGTATTTTCTATACATGAGACAAGAGCAATTTCAATGAGATGGAAATTGGCAAGGGATATAGACTGCTCTTTCAATAATAATGTCCTATATGTGCTGTCTCCCTCAACTTAGAATGTGAGCTTCTTTGCTGCACTCAACATCACTGTTATTCTTCATAAGATTTTCACTGTTGTATAAAGTTTATTTAGTATTTCATTTTTACCCAATTATATGTAAAAACAATTTTTAATATTCATTTAAAATTATGAGTTCCAAATTTCTTCATCCCCTATCCCTCTCAATGAGATGGCAAGCAATCTGATATGTTATACATGTGTAGTCATGTAATTCCATATTAGCCATACTGTAAAAGAAAACACAGACCAAAGCAGGGGGGGGGGAACTTCAACCACAAGAAAAATGAAGTTTAAAAAGTATGCTGCGATCTCTCTTTAAATACCATCAGTTCTTTCTCTGGGGATAGATGGCATTTTTCATCTTTTAAGGATTTAATAAATCATTATTATACTAAACTAATGGTGCCTTTGGCAGCCATCTTTCTCCACTGGACAAGTTGGTGTTTCCCAACTAAGGACTTTTATAATTCTTTTATTTGCCTTGTTATGGTAACTGTTATAATAATATAAATCTATCAAATAAACAGTTATTAATATATCAACCTTCTGTACACAATACTTATTTTTTGGGTTATTAATATCTTGTTTGAATAGGCCAGGATTAAGTGATTCTAACTGTTCATAATTTATCATGATTTTTTTCTTTCTTCTAACTTTTTATTAATTTTGATCTTTTCTCTAATAAGCTGGTGTTAATTTTGACCTAACCAGTTGATGATATGATTCTATAAACAGCTGATTCAATAATTACAGATATTCAGTAATGATCTAGATCAGTAATTTTGGTAAGAGATACACCTCCTCAAGGAGGTGAGAAGCCCAAAAAAGAAGGTGATCACACCTTCCCTGACTGTTCAAAAAAGGGGTGAAAACACCACAAAAGGAGGTGATCATACCTTCCCTGATGTCTCAGGAAGGGAGATGAAAATACCAAAGAAAATGGGAAATCAAATCAGATTAGTGGGTTTCTGAAGGGGCTCACTCTAAAACAAGTATATGTAAATCGATCAATATGGGAGGTATTACACATAATTACATAAATTACATAAGCACATAGTAATATAACAAGCTAGTAGTGATGTAACAAATAACATGAATCAACATGAGGAATTATACATGTCCATAAGTCCTAGAAATAGTCCAAAAGAAATCTATTGTCCATTAGTTCAAGTGCCAGGAATCCAATAATTCCTGCAAGTTTTAAAGTCCTGCAATAGTCTCATCAACAATTTTTCATCTCAAGGAATCCAATGATTTCTGCTGGTTTATAAGTCCTGCAACAGTCTCATCTTGTGTTAGAGAATCCAATGATTACTGCAGATTTTGTTCTTAGGTCTTCTCCTTTGTTTCAAGGTTTTTCTCTTTTTCTGTTTCTTTCCAGGTGCTCATTGCCACCCATCTGTTTTCTTCTCCATCTGTAGGAATACAAGCAAACTCTTTCTCCCAACAAGTTAACCTATCTAATTCCCTTCTATTTACTACTTTCTAGATCTCTCCTCATCACCTAGCAATTACGTTGGAGCTGCTCATTATATTAGAGCTGCTCTCACTGGACACTGCCCTTCTGTTGGGTTAAAAAAGCCTATATTCTCCCCAGTTGTAATACCTTTCTGATATCTGATTGCTTTTCTTCTGATTGATCATGTAATTCCTTTCACCCATCTGATTGCTTTTTGAATGGTTGATTGTGTAATCCCTTTCTTCTATCTGATTGATCTTTTGATGATTGATCACATCAGAGTGATGTGGGTTATGGTCCCTTTAAGAAACTAGTCCTTTCAAACTGATTTATTCCTTTCTGATTCTTAACCCCTCCTAGGTGATGCATTACCAATTCAAGAAGCTAGGACCTTTGATTCACAAATCCTAGTCAAAAGCATCCCTTTGAATTCCAGTAGGAGATACCCGGGCTCTAACAACCCCCCATTGGTTCTGAGCCAACTTGGCTATCCCACCCCCCATTCTAATGATTTGCTCAGGTTTCCCAACTCCCACCAAGCAAATTCTCACTCTCACTGAAACCCATCAAGGAGCCAATTTGGGACTCCACCCATGGGCCCCTTTAGCTAAATCTCTCATTATAAAAGAGCCAAGTTGGAGTCCTCCCTTTGCTGATTTTGTGGGACATTTGCAGACAGATGCCACACAAACTATTGGTGAAAATGCAGTAACAGAAATTATGATAAGGCAACTTGCTAAAGAAAATGCTAATGAGGTTTATAGAAGGATTCTACTAGGACTATGAAAGAAGATCATAAGAAGCTGTGCTACAGTGGGCACAATACCTTTTATCCCTAGGCTATGATGCAGACTTTCCAAGAACCGAACTTGGGAAGACAGGGTCCTTTTAGGTAAGAGACTTCCAGAGAGATTTGTCAATGCTTTCAATGTGGTAAAGTAGGCATCTGAAAGCTCAATGTTAGTATAGAGACAGAGTGAGAAAAGAGGGTAGGAGAACAAGACCCAAAATCCCATGAACAAAATGCAACAGAGTCTTCCATTGGGCATCAGAATGTAGACTGATTCAGGGAAATGGGATAGGGGGCCCAACCCCAGGGCCCAAAGCAATAAATACCTGGGGCATTATGGCAGCTGAAGCTACACCCAGAGAGCCTTTAGAAGTTCAGTACTCAGGCATGACCAATCAGCCAAGAAGCAATCTGATGGGAAAAAGGGATTACATAATCAATAAGGCAGGAACCATCCTGATGGGAGAAAGGGATTACAATTGGGAAGAAGAGATCTGGGTCTACTGAGATACCCTTTGGAGAGGTGAAATCTGTTCCTCTCCAGCCTAAGAATCCCTTGCCTCCAGGCACAGTAGGCTTGACCATTTCACCTCCTGAGAGTAATTACAAAACAGTGTTCATCCATGCACTGATGAGGGAGACTGGGAAATGTGTAGACAATATCCCAGTAACTAATACATGTAGACAATATGTGATTTATCAACCAGGAGAAGTAGTGATCAGGTTTACTGATACAGATCCCTAATAGGCAATCTGGTGATAATTGCCCAGATTTTGACTCCAAGCAACAGAATCCAGGAATATTCTAAACTGCAGCAGTTAGAACTGACCTTCCTATGCTCACTATCTATATAAATGGCATACCATTAGAAGGATTGGTAGACATAGGTCCAGATTTTACAGTTGTCATTAGAGGTGCCAACTGGCCCACTCACTGGCCAAAGATTAAGACAGACACCTATATGTCTGGCATAGGAAGATCAATAGCAGCTGAAATTAGTGCTACTCCTTTGAGATGGACATCTGAAGGAGAAACAGGAGTTTTTACTCCTTTTATAGTTGAAAAAATCCCCATCAATCTGTGGGAAAGAGACATTTTTAAAAATTAATTTTATAATTATAACTTTTTTTTGACAGTACATATGCATGGATAATCCTTGCACTCACTTCTGTTCCGAATATTCTCATCCTTCCCTCCCCTAGATGGTAGGCATTCCCATACCTGTTAAATATGCTATAGTATATCCTAGATACAATATATGTGTGCAGAACCAAATTTTTTGTTGCACAGGAAAAATTGGATTCAGAAGGTAGAAATCACCTGGGAATTAAAACAAAAATGCTAACAGTTTACACTCATTTCCCAGTGTTCCTTCTCTGGGTATAGTTTATTCTGTCCATCATTGATCAATTGGATCTGAATTAGATCTTCTCTTTGTTGAAGATATCCAATTCCATCAGAAAACATCCTCATATAGTATTGTTGTTGAAGTGTATAATGATCTCCTGGTTCTGCTCATTTCACTCAGCATCAGTTCATGTAAGTCTCTCCAAGCCTCTCTGTATTCATCCTGATAGTCATTTCTTACAGAACAATAATGTTCCATAACATTCATATACCACAATTTACCCAACTATTCTCCAATTAATGGGCATCCATTCATTTTCCAGTTTCTAGCCACTACAAAAAGGGCTGCCACAAACATTTTGGCACATACAGGTCCCTTTCCCTTCTTTAGTATTTCCTTGGGATATAAGCCCAGTTTGATAACTTTTTGGGCAAAATGGAAGTGACATTTTACACGTCAGAATTACAAATGAGTACTTTTTAGGCAGGGCTGCGGTTGAAGGCCTGCCAACACTCTCACCTGTTCCTAAAAATGATACACCAATGTGTATAGAACAGTGGCCCTTAGCTAATGATAAAATTCAGACCTTATTAGATATGGTACTGGACCAAGGACACTTACAATCTTCTCTAAGTTCTTAGAATTCTCCTGTATTTGTTGTAAGAAAGGTAAATGAACAGTTGGAAACTATGGGAATCTCCTACTCAGTTGTCTAGAGAATGGCCTTTTTGGGTTATAGACATTAAGGATTGTTTCTATTCTACCCCTCTAGATAAGGAGGATATGAAAAGACTTGCCTTTTCAGTGCCCAGTGTTAGCTTAGCTGAGCCTTATAAAAGATATGATTAGACAGTTTTGCCACAGTGAATGAAAAATAGCCCTACTATGTGTCAAATGTATGTTGCTGCTGCTCTTACTTCAGTAAGAAAAGCATTTCCAAAAGTAATGTTATTACATTACATGGATGATATATTGGCATGTGCACCTGAACAGCAAATGTTAGAAGCATGCCTACAAAAGACCATAGAAACACTAAGGAACTACAAATTGCATATAGCTCCAGAAAAAATTCAAAGACATGCTCTTTTTCAATATTTAGGATATGAAGTATTCCATAAGGTGCTTACAATACAAAAACTTTCATTAAGAACAGAAAAGCTAAACACCTTAAGTGACTTTCAGAAACTGATAGGAGATATCTAATGGATGTGTCCAGTTTTAGGCTTGACTACTTATCAATTGCAACCATTATTCAGTGTGGTTGAAAGAGTCACCTTGGAGATATCAGTTTTTACTACAAAAGAGGTACCCACAAAAGTCCTTCATCAAGGAGCCAGTGTGATAGAGTGGGCAAACCTCCCAGCACAATTAGAACAAAGCCTTACTCCTTACCCAGTGCTTATGGCTAGAATTTTAATAAAGGCCATTAAGCAAGGAGTACAATGATCTGGGATAAGACCTGACAAGATATACAGTTTTTATACCAATGCACAAATTGATGTATGCTGTGAAACCATCCCAGAGTGGCAAATTATTATTCTGGCAATACCAGCAGCAAAAGAGCCAAAGTGGTCACTGAATTTTACACACAGGTCTCCATTAAAGATAACCTGGCTATTACATAATTAGCAATGGATTTTTGAAGAAAAGGTTTCTAAAGTTCCTTTTAAAGGTCCAAGTATTTTTACAAATGCATCCAAACATAACATTTGTGTTGTTTACTCTCCTGATTTAACTATAGAGTAGTCAGAACTCCTTTTCAGTCCACTCAGCAGAATTAATTGTATGCAATCATTCTAGCTCTTACTTATTATCCAGGAGATATAAATATAATATCTGATTTGGCCTATTCAGTAGGTGTGGTACAAAGAATTGACACAGCCCAAATAAAATTTGTAGCTTCCAATATATATTATTTATATATTGAGGAACTTTAAGAGCAAGTGAGAAAGCATCCAGGTAAGATTTATATCTTGCATGTCCACTCTCATAGTGATCTTACAGGTCCTATTTTTGATGGTAATTCAAAGGCAGATAGCCTTCTAACTATGTTGGCCAATATTCCTTTATTTCAGGAAGCCCAAGGATCTCATTCTAAATATCATCAGGCTTGCTGAGTAAAATGAGCAGAAGAACCAGGAGATCATTATATACTTCAACAACAATACTGTATGAGGATGTTTTCTGATGGAAATAGATATCTTTGACAAAGAGAAGATCTAATTCACTTCCAATTTATCAATGATGGACAGAATCAGCTACACCCAGAGAAGGAACACTGGGAAATGAGTGTAAACTGTTTCCATTTTTGTTTTTCTTCCCAGGTTATTTTTACCTTCTGAATCCAATTCTTTGTGTGCAACACGAGAGCTATTTGGTTCTGCATACATATATTGTATCTAGGATATACTATAACATATTTAACATGTATAAGACTGCTTGCCATGTAGGGGAGGGAGTGGAGGGAGGGGAGGGAAAAATCAGAACAGAAATATGAGTGCAAGGGATAATGTTGCAAAAAATTATCCAAGCATATGTACTGTCAATAAAAAGTTATAATTATTTTAAAACAAACAAATAAATAAATAAATATCATCAGGCTGCTCGAGCTTTACATTTGCAATTTGGGATAACAAGAGAGGAAGCTAGGAGCATAGTAAAAGCCTGTACAGCTTGCCTTCCTTTCTATGCTCCTTCTCTCCTTCCATGGAAGAACCTTTGTGGTTTGAGACCCAATGAAATTTGGCAAATGGATGTGACCCATTATAAATCTTTGGCCGTCTGTCTTTTATCCATATTGTAGTAGACTCCTTTTCAGGATTTACTTTTGCAATACCAGAAGCAAAAGAGACAGCTTAATGATCACTGAATTCCTTATACAAGCTTTTGCAATTATGGATGTATGGACCTGAATATACTTCTAAACATTTTGCATCCTTTTGTGCACAGTATAAGATTTTACACACTACTGGCATACCCTTTA
Organism: Sminthopsis crassicaudata; assembly: GCF_048593235.1. Classification (NCBI taxonomy): domain Eukaryota; kingdom Metazoa; phylum Chordata; class Mammalia; order Dasyuromorphia; family Dasyuridae; genus Sminthopsis; species Sminthopsis crassicaudata. The sequence continues at coordinate 273,433,405 of NC_133621.1, read as the reverse complement.
ATCCGCAAGGACAGGCAATAGTAGAGAGGAGAAACAGAGACATCAAGACACTCCTCCAAAAACAAAAGAAAGGGGGAGCCACAGGTAATCCTAGAAAACTTCTAAATTTAGCTCTTTATACAATTAACTTCTTGATTTTTGACAAAGGCTCTGGCAGATAGAAGGGCAGTGTCCAGTGCGAGCAGCTCCGCTATCTTTAGATAATTGCCAGATGATGTGGAGAGATCCAGAAAGTGGTGAATGGAAGGGACCAGATAGATTAACTGCTTGGAGGAGAGGACTTGCTTGTATCTCTACAAATGGAGAAAGAATCATATGGGTGCCAATGAGCCATATTAGCCTTGTCCATTGGAGAGAGATGGAGCAGACCCTTGAAACAAAAGAGAAGACTCAAGAAACATTGGGTGGTTCCATCACTGATTGTGCCCACCACTGAAAAAGCATGGCAGTTATGGCAATTGACTCATGGACATCAAAAATTGTTTATGAGACTGATGCAGGACTTCAAAACCTTCAAGAATCATTGGATTCCCTGAAACATGATAAGACTGTTGCAAGACTTCAAAATCTTCAGGAATCATTGGATTCCCTAATACATAAAAAGACTATTGCAGGACTTCAAAAACTTGCAGAGATCATTGGATTTCCTGACATAATGGACAATAGACTGATTTTGGACTATCACTCTGCTGCCGAAGGAGGTGTATGTGTGATTGTTATTTATATACCCTTCTTCTAGGACTTCTGGAAATCTTTTACAACACCATATTGATTCATATAGTTTGTTATATCACTACCTGCATGTATGTTTGTTACTGAGCCTGCACCAGCTGTGCTTTATTGCTATGTGCTTATGTAATACCTCCCATGCTGATGGGTTTGTATATATCTTTTTCTAGTAAGACCCTTCAGCCCAGAAATTCACTGGCTTGACTCCCCACTTCCCTTTGGTGTTTTTCATCTCTTTTCCTGAGAAATCAGGGAGGGTGTGATCATTTCCTTTTTTAGTGCTTTCACCTCCCTTCCTGAGAAGTCAGGGAAGGCATAATCACCTCCTTTTTGGAATTTTTGCCTCCTTGAGAAGTTAGGGATAGCATGACCAGGTGGTTCTAAAATAAAAGTTCTAAAACAAAAGAAAGTGGGAGATCAAGAGGACTGAAACTCCAAAACATTATGCCTGAATTAGACAATGGAGCACTTAAGGCTAATTACCTATTTGATATGAGACAATGGCTCTATTACTATATGTTTGTATAAATGGCTCTTTTCACTGTTGTGCTTGCTGAATATTTGGTGTTAAGATAATCAGGGGCAAGGATTGGAGGGGGAGGGAGAAAGGCAGAGTCACTTGGTAGCAGAATGAGGAAAAGTTGGTGACCCCAGAGTCCCAAATCCAGGATTGTGATTGACTGCTTCTTTCACTTCTCCCCCTAAAGACCAAACATTTTGATCTATTCTGACTCTGGCTGACCCTGAAGCCCTCCAGAGAGCTAGCCTATACTCTACAGGAAAAGATCTGTACTAGCCCTCTAGAAGGCTTTTTCTGAATAAATCCCCTGTAAAAGGTGGTTTATTATTTATCTTTTATAACAATGAAGTGATGTATAGGGAAAACATTTTGGATATCTCAGACCTCACTGAGTTTTGAACAAATGGGAGTTTAGAAACTAGGTTATATTTAAAAAAAGATCCCTTCATTTTTTAAAAAATTAAAAAATGTTGGTCTGTTAAAATACATAGAAAAGTAATACTTTAATAAAATTAATTATGAAATGTAAAATTTAATAAGTCTGTAGAAAATATTTATAACTTGAGTAACTTAATGAATTAATTAAAATATAAAGAATGTTTCCCCAAAATCTTAATGTAGTTTTGAGTTATTATTGTTTAAAACTACTCTAAGACTTTGAGGCACCCTGAACTTTTGGACTTTAAAAGAGTAAAATGATGGGAAATGATATATTTCTTTGGAATGTCTATTTTATTGAATTGCAAATGCAAGAAAAGGATAATTTAAAAATAGATAATGTTTGTGTTATATTATCATTTAACTAATAATATTATTTATTTGTGGCATCAGTGATTTAGTGATCATACAAAATCTCTCGTCTTCTTTGGTTCTATTTAAATTTTTATAAGTTCTTCCTATATTCATGAGGGCCCTAATATCATCTAAAATAAAACTCATGTATCTCATGAACAGTACTAATTATATAATATATGATTAATAAGACAGCATTATATTAACACACATATAAACAAAACAAAAACCGGACTTCACCCAGTACATACAATAGGTATTTAATAGGTACTATAGTTCATCCTGTAGGGAAAAGGGGGAAGAGATAATGATGGTCAGATCAGATCACTTTACACTCATTTTTATTCTAACTTGTTTTATGGTTATTTTCTCTCTTATTAAATTGAAACCTCCTTTAAGGCAGGGACCATGTTTTGAGGGACCATATACTAATAATTTTGGAGGAAAAGTGTTCCTATGCCAATAGTTGAAGTTAAGAACTGGAATATGGTAAAAAAAAAAAATAAAAAATAAAAAAAATAAAAAAAAAAAGAGTGACAGCATTTTACCTAGCTTCAACCTTTCTGTGCATTCAGTTTTCCTAACTGACCAGTGAGTAAAAGACCACTTCTCCCAAGAATCCAGTGCATTAAGTTGAGCAAATTACAAAGCACAAAGAGGACAGAAGAATAGGGAGAGCAAGACAGGCATTTCTTTACCAAGGCACACTGCAAAAATGCAAAAAAAAAAAAAAAAAATTAAATTGAGTTTATTTCTTTATAGAGTTTCAAGGATCCCCACAAATCACCCAGTTCAGAAAGCTCTTCTAGAATATTTATGATAAATAAAAATGACCATCTGGTCCCTACTTGAATATCAATGGTGACAGGAACTTTATTATCTTAAAAGGCAGTCTGTTCCATTTGTAAGTTTAACTCCTAGGACATTCTTCATATTAAGCCAACATGTTCAGAACAAGCATTCCTTGTTTCGTTAATTACTTTTCATATAATATAGTTTAATCTTGAATTCAGAGCTTTTTTTTAATTTAATTTTTTTTTTTTTTTCTGAGGCAATTGGGATTAAATAACTTGCCCAGGATCACACAGCTAGGAAGTGTTAAAGTCTGAGACTAGATTTAAACTCAGGTTTTCCTTATTTCAGGCCTAGTGCTTGGATTCAGATTTTTTTTTTATTATGCCATTATTTCTGCCTTGCAGACCATATGTTGTTTTTATAATTCTTCTTTCTCTTTTAAACCATGTAGAAACATCCTGTTGTAGTTCTAAACACTCTTAAGAATCCACAAGGTGATTTATTTTGCTTTGTATTGCAACATTTATTCACATATCTGCTCTCATTTGTTGATCTGGAGGTCATATTTCTTTACTCCAATTAATATCTTCCTTGTTGGTTTATTTGCTTCTGCCCAAGGTTTTCTTACTCATGAGATCTTTAGTGATTTCAGTCTCTTTTCCTCATATATCCCTATTGTTCTCTTTTGGAGTTTTTTGGAGTCTACCCAGGGGGGTAGACTTCTTTCTCAATATCCTCTCAATGCCTCAAGTGACTTTTGGGGAAGCTTTTCTTTCCCTGAAGTTTAGTGGAATGCCTGACAGCTATCATACTGGTACCCTGCCACAGTTCCTATTGGAGAAAACCTCAAATCCTTCATCTTGTTGGTTGCATAACATGGAATTTATTACATGGTACAAAGTCTTCTCATTCTTTTTTTTTTTTTTTTGTAGACTTAATTCCTGTTTGACAATGTCCCAACTAAAATGGAGTATTCTAAACTACTATACTTTAAAAGGTCTTTAACCAACATAGAAGAGAGGCATAGTCACTGCAATTATCTTAGAAACTTAGAAATATTTCTACTAGTGCAGGCTAAAATCTTTTTAACATTTCAGGTCAACAGTATCCTATAACTGGTTCCCATTAAACCTAGCAATCAATTTAAGAACACTTGTATTTTTCATATGAATTTGCTGTTTTTAACTTATTCTCAATTTTATTTTTTAAAACCTAAGTACAAGACTTTAAATGTATTCTTACTGAATTTTATCTAATTTTTAATCTTTGCCCAATCTCTCAAACTTCTCTGAATAGTAATTGTAGCAATTAATAATAATTATATGCAATAAATAAATTAATTTCACCTGTCTCCCTGGCCTAGGACTCTTTTTGGATTCTAATTCTGTAAAACAAAGTTATAAGCTATCTTCTCTCATTATTATCTCCCAAATTCTCATTATTCAAAAATTTAAAAACAAAAAACAAAAAAACATGTGAACATTTACCTTTTGTATTATTATTGTATCTATTATTGGTCTTTACTCTTCAGATTTCCTTTAAGATTCAACAATTTAGCAAAAATGTCAAAATCATTAAAATTATGTATCATAAGAAATTATTACACAAATAGTTAAGAAAATTAAAGATTATTTTCTGACAGAAATAGAAGCAAAAGAAAACTGGGTATTTCTACTTAATCATCCCTTAATGTAAAGGGCTGAAACTCTGTATGATTGATTTAAACAAGGTGTTAACTCAACTGGAATTGATAAGACAATCATCTAGTTTAGCATAGTGATTAATAGTTCTCTAGTTCAGTATAACTGAATTAATCTTAAAACAAATAATGGTTCCCTAGTGATATAATGATTGGTTTATACTCAGTATGATGAATGGATTTAATTGTAATAGAGTATTTAAGAGATCAGAGTCAGACTTAAAGGGAACTGGAACAGACTTGGGGAAGACAAAGGACTGGAGACAAGAGTACAAGCTTTCAGACTCAGGGAGACTTCAAGACAGACACCATCATGGTGATTCTCCTGTCTTCCTTCCTCACAGAAGCCAAGACACATTCTGGAGGACCTCCAGAATGCTAGTTCAGGCCCCAAGCAAGGAGACAAAACTGTGAAGTAGACCATAAAGATTTTTGGACTTTATCTCTGACTATTCTCGTGGTGATTATTCAACTGAAAGGAAGGCTGGTCCAGAGACCTCCAGAAAATTAACCAGAACACTACACCTTAACCTTGTAACATCTGTCTTAGGTATTAGACTTATTCCTTCCTTGTTTGTTTTCCTTCTCCAAAGAATTTTTTTTTCCTTAGCAATATTCTGGAAAGTTTTACTCGAGCATGGATTTTTTAGTTTGGTAAAATTGTTACAAGTCTGTGTTTATCCCTTTGTACTCTTTACTGCTTATAATCTACTAATTCTAATTTTTATGTATTTTTTTTCTAAAATCTGAGTTCTTTGGAGAGCTCCCCATGAAACATCATATTGAAACTAGGAATGATTTAACTTTACTTTTAAAAATTTTATTAGATGTATTTGTGTGTGTGTGTATGTGTATATATATATATATATATATATATATATATATATATATATATATACACACATACTCACACATATATACTTTTTTCATCATGTTAATTTCCTAACCTCACCTAGAGAGCTACCCTATAATGAGAATTAACAAAGAAAAAAAAAAAAGCAGTAAAGGGAAACTAACCAATATACTAATATGCTGTGTACCATCTTTGTAGTTGCTCAGGACTTTATAGAAAAAAGGCGGAAAATACATACTCCTTATTCAGAGCAATTTTGGTGATATACTATTGTAGTTATTGAGAATACTATTTTCCTAGTCCTGCTTAATTCACCCTGAATTAATATTAATGTAGTAGACTTATTAAAGATCAACTTGCCTGAAAGGCAGGGTGCAATCAATCAGAAAGATTTAGATTTAAATTTCTCCTCTGATACTTAATGGATATGTGAACTAGAGGAAATGTTAACCTCTTAGGGCTTCAAACACTTTTCTATAACTATAAAAAGGAGAGCAGTTGATCTGCATTAGTAAGGAGTTTCTTTACTGTGAGTTCCTATACCAAGGAAATTATAGACTCAGTCAAAAGTGGGGGAAAGGAGCAAAAAATCATCTAGTTTACCTCTCCCACTGATAAATTAAGAAAATTGAATCACAAAGGAATTTAAGAGGTTTGCTCAAGACTTCACAGATAGTAAGCAACCAAGATAATATGAACTTTACCTTTCATATCCCTAAGGTAAAAACTGTTTCAAATCCACAGCAATTCAGCAATTCAGGATTGCAATGAAGCATTGGATGGGATAGAACCTTTGGAAAGCTCAGTTATGACTTACTGAAAAAAAAACAAAAAAAACCCTTTACTCTTCAAATATTGTCAAAGTTAAAATAATAATAATAATAAACTACTAATAATTACTTGAGAATGATTTTGACTTAATACATACTACTTACCTGGCTGAACATATGTTGCTTGTAAGAAGTATTTTAACGCTCTCTCAAAATTCTTTTCATTTTCCAAAACATGACCCACATTATTGCAGTTTGGCATTATTTTTATTTACCTTAAATATATAAAGCACATGAAAATATGATATAAATATGAGATATCGAGTTTACATAGCTCTTTTTAATGATAACATTAATGCTAACATAGTCCTAGCTTACATTTATATAGCATCTTTTAAGGTTTACAAATATATATGTGTGTGTATCTGTGTGTATATCAATACTTTGATGTTAATAGGTAGTATGAATATCAATATTTCTACTTTACCAATGAGGAAATAGAGTTCTGACTATGGTTACATAATTACTAAGTGATGGAAGCTGTTACTCAAAACACAAACGATCTTCTAACACCAAATCTATTATTTTTTAACTACACCATGAAGTACAATATACTTTAAGGCATCAAATATTCTCAGTTGAAAATATATTAAAATGCAAAAGTTGTACTGGCTTTTTAATATAGGATTGTTTAGAAGGCATGAAATCCCCCTTTTTTTGGGTGGGGGGAATAAAAGAAGCGAGATCACTTTTTACTATGTAGACTAAGAAACAGTGAATTATCCACCCAGAAAACTGGGTTAGTGGAACTTTGTGGTTGGGAATTAACTACAGTCTCTCCTACCAGGGGATTCAGCTATATGAAAATAGTAATTATAGTTAATTCCCATTTTACATTTGTAATAGTGTATTCCTAACAGGATTGTATTCTTAACATTAAAGAAAAACACACTTTTAGGAGCTTTATGATCTAATAAAGAATCATGAATAATATAAACAGTATTTACTTTGGTATCAATAAATATCAAAAAAATCAGAGGACTGCATATTGGATAATTCTCTACAGAAAACTCTGAGATAAGAATTACAGAAAGACAAGGCATAGATATATTGTGACCTGTACTACTAGGAGTACTTGCAACTTTGTTTAAGTGCATGGCACCTTTCTAAAAGGGTCAATAAAAATGAAGAAACAATGAGTCTTTATTAAGTGGAAAGAAAAGTTTCCTTTTAACAATCTTCCCTATCCCAACAGACCCCCAAATACTTAAATAGATGAGTAGCTAGGTCTTTAAATTGATCATCCTTACAGTGTTACTGTGTACAATAATCTCCTGGTTCTGCTCACTTCACTTTGCAGGAATTCATATTTGTCTTCCCAGATTTTTCTGAAATAATACCTCTTGTCATTTCTTGCAGTACAATATGTTTCATCAAAATTATACACCACAAGTTCAGCCATTCCTCAAGTAATAAGCATCCCTTAAATCTCCAATTCTTTGCCAACACACACACACACACACACACACACACACACACACACACACACAATCCCACCAAAAATATCCTGCCCTATTTTTGTTCAAACACTTCCTTTTCCTTTTCTCTTATTCTCTTTGGGATACAAACTTCATGGTGGTATGCCCAAGACTATATATACCCAGTTTTATAGAAGTAAATCCAACTTGTTCTTCAGAATGGCTGGACTAATTCACAACTCCACCATTAGGGCACTAGTGTCCCTAATTTACCATATCTCCTCTAGTATTTTTCATTTCTTGACAATCTGATGATAAGAATGAAGTAGTATTTCAGAGTTGTCTTAATCAGCATTTCTCTAGTCAGAAGTAATTTTGAACATTCTAATGTGATTATTAATAGCTTTGATATCTTCTTCTGAAAATTACTTCTTCATATTCTTTGACCACTGAATGACTCATTTTTTAAAATAAATTTGTACCAGTTCCCTAGATATTTGAAAAATGAAGCCTTTATAAAAGTAGGTTCCTATATATATATTTTTTCTTCCCAGCTTCCCATCTTATTTCTAATTTTGACTGTATTAGTTTTGTTTGTATAAAAGGCTTTTTCATTTCAGGTAATCAAAATTATCTATTTTGCTTCCCATGATGTTCTCTATCTCTTCTTTTGTCATAAGACCTGTATCCATAGGTCTGAAAAATCCATTTTTCCATGCTCCCTTAATTTATTGGTTATTACCCTTTATATTTAAGTCATTTCACCACTTTGACCTCTTCCAATTGTTAGGCCATAATTCTCTTTTATTTCTTGACTCAGTTTCCCTAATTATTCTGACTCAGTCCTGCCTCGGTTTTTCTGCTTCTCAGTTCTGCAAACCTCTCTTCCCTCTTTACCAAAATACTTGATAAGGATAAAAGATCTTATGTTTTAAAATATCAGAATGCCTCTCTCCATCCCAAGCTATTAGAATATCAGATACTGTCTTATCAAAATGCCTCTCCCTATGTCCAGGGTGCCTCCCCCTGATTATGTCATCTCATCTTCAGTGGCTCACTCCAACATGTCAGAGTCCCTTTCCCACTTTCAGCACCCTGACTCTGCCCATGCCTCAGTCTACCCCCTGCATCTGAGCCACGTGTATATATGTTTTTGAAAACTCACATTGTTTTGCTGGATTCTTGGAGACAATAGTCTCATTCAGCCCTTGAGATCAAACCATGAATCCATTTGATATCAGTTTATCTCTCCATTTAATAAATTATTAAGTACGCTCTAATCTCCATCTTGCTCAGTTTCTCTAGCATTTACATTTTGGAGGTTCTGCTGAGATGTTAGAAAATGAACTGGATTAGAGATAAGAGACTTTTGGGTCTCTGCCTTGGGCCTCAGGATGGTTGGGGATCTGGATTCTTGGCCTGGAGAGGCCAGCCCCCTGGATTTTTTATTTCTAGAGCCTCCAGGAAAGAGAGCAGTTTCCAGCCACAACAGCCTGATGGTAGACACCCCCATTTCAGCCAATGGAAAATAAGTCTGTCTGTGTACCTTTTGGAATACCATCTGATAAAGTCTTAAGAACTGTTCTGTTCTGTCTGTGTATGCGGCCATCTGGATTCCCAGAAATATGAAGTGCTGACGGGCATAAATTCTGTGAGTAGGGTCCTCTGAATGCAGGGGACCCTACCTGGTGTCCAAAGACACATCTGGTTCTGAATGCCAGTTGGTACAACTCTGGACATTCCAGAGTATAAATCTAGTGTCTTTTTTTTTTTAAGAAGTCATCTGGGAGGGAGCTGACAACTTCCCTCAGGGCTAGTCTAAAATTTCTAGATAGCTCAGGAGCTGTGTTAAATGTTTTGTTTTATGATATAACTGCTCAGTCAATGTCTGTGTTTTATGTGCTGTTTGTCTGTCCTGTTGGTTCAGAGCTCTGCTAAATTAAGAAATTTGGTAATTAGTTAAAATTTACTTGTGATTTTAAACTTTAAAAAAACTGGCATTCTGATAGTTTACATTCAGGAGGGGCTTGGGTTGAGCTAGCCTAGATAAGGTCTCTGGAGAACAAAAGGAGTTTATGTTAATTGCTTTGAACTCTGGCTGGAGAAAATATCTGATTAGAAATTTTAGGCTGATTTTAAAAATTGTGAAAAATATATTTTTTTCAGCATTTTAAAGTTTCCTTTTTTTTTTTTTTTTTAAATAGTTTTTATTTACCAGATATATGCATGGGTAATTTTGCAGCATTGACAATTGCCAAACCTTTTGTTCTAATTTTTCCCCTCCTTCTCCCCCCCCCAAAATGGCAGGTTGACTAATGTTAGGTTCTTACTTAGTGCTAATGAGATAATGAGGTATTAGGTTCTTACTAAGTGCTAAGTTGGTACTTGACAATTCTCTAGTTCTGGCCTTTCCTGGGGAAGAGCTTGCATGCTTAGGAGGAGCAAGTTCATTGGTTGAAGTAATTCTTCCCAGAAGCCCTTGCATTATCCCACACCCATTATCTGGGAGGAGATCTGCTGTGTCAACTTAAATTTTTTGGATAGATTCTTCTTCCTGTAGAGAGCCGATTTCCCTTCCTGCAGAGAGCAGCCTCAAGTCTGGTCCAGAAACAACTCCCTTTTTCCTCCAGAGCTGCCCTCTTTATCCTCCCAGAGATTTTTAGGAAACTTACTATTCTAGTCTGTTATGTATAGAAGTTTTGATTCACTCTTGGGATTTATATGTGGAATGGTCATTTGATAATTTCTTTTCCATGTAAATAAAAGAGAGGAGAGGAAGGAAACTGATGTGTGTTGTAGCTGGTCAGGAAATTGGGAAACTGATGATTTTTCTTAGGCACTTCTGCCCTGCCCCCTATTTCATTAGTTCAGATTGAATTGGAAATTATTTAACCCCTTGCTTAAAATTTGCTGGATTATGATTTGCTGGTTATGGTTTAACTTTGAAATCCCTTATTTTATTGGAATTGCCCTGGCAGACTCAGTTTTGGGGATTATTTTTTTAGAAACAACCAGAAATCAGACACCTGTCTTGGGACTGGCAGTCTCTGTGATCTGTTTCTCCACTCCTGTTAGCCCAGTTCCTTAATTAGTATTTAAGCATACTTAAAAGGACCTTGTGGTATTGATAATAGTTCGGGGTTGCCTGCCTTGGTCTAACTGCATAATTTGCTCAGAAATCTGTTTCCTAGTACCAGCTTCTGTTCTATTAGAGGGGACAGGTGGAGCTACTCCAGGCCCTACTTTTTCCCTCTTTGAAGTCGCTGACAGACTTGGGGTGCTCCTCTTAGGATAGACAACAGGACTGTCTTGACTCAGCAGAGGGTGAGTTAAATGCACAAATGACCACAAACCTAACTCACAGTGAACTGTCCATCTCAAAATGAATTCTCTGGTTGAGATGCTCCCCAATTGCAGAGGACCTGAACAGGGAGGCCTGTGTGTTTCCCTAAATGAGTAATGCTGTTAAATGCTAATAACTCTGGGGTTATGAGGGAGAGGCTGGTCCTTGCCATAAGTTCTTGCATTTTTCTAGTTTTCTTTTGGTTTATTTGCTTTACATAGTGTTGGTCAAAATTGTGGTGCTAAGACCTTCTAGAGAAAGGTAATTCGATGATTTGAATATTCAGAAGAGAGAGAATGTGGAATGTTATGCCACAGTTCTCTTTTATTGTCCTGACTCAGTTTCCCTAATTATCCTGACTCAGTCCTGCCTTGGTTTCCCTGCTTCTCAGTTCTGCAAAACCTCCCCTCCCTCTTTGTCAAAATACTTGATAAGGATAAAAGATCTTATGTTTTAGAATATCAGAATGCCTCTCTCCATCCCAAGCTATTAGAATATCAGATACTGTCTTATCAAAATGCCTCTCCCCATGTCCAGGGTGCCTCCCCCTGATTATGTCATCTCATCTTCAGTGGCTCACTCCAACCTGTCAGAGTCCCTTTCCCACTTTCAGCACCCTGACTCTGCCCATGCCTCAGTCTACCCCCTGCATCTGAGCCACGTGTATATATGTTTTTGAAAACTCACATTGTTTGCTGGATTCTTGAAGACGATAGTCTCATTCAGCACTTGAGATCAAGCCATGGATCCATTTGATCACAGTATCTCTATTTAATAAATTATTAAATACTCTCTAATCTCTATCTTGCTAAGTTTCTCCAGTATTACACAATTGCAATGAGATATTGCTTTGTGCTTAGTTTCTGCCAAACTACTTTCTAGTTTTCCCAGTAATTTGTCATAATAATGAGCCCTTACCTCAAAAGCCTAGATTTTTGAGTTTACAAAAAACTAGATTCTATGAGCAATTTACTACTGTGTATTGTATACCTAAACTTTTGCACTGTTTCACCACTCTTATTTCTTAGCCAGTACCACAGAACTAAATGATTACCATGTTATAATATAGTTTGAAACTTAGAACTGCTAGGCCACTTTTGTCCACATGTTTTCAACAATTCCCTTGATATTTTTGGCCTTTTCTTCTTCTAGATAAATTGTTATTATTTTTTATAATTCCATAACATATTTTAGTAGTCTGATTGATATGGCACTGAATAAGTAAGTTAAATAGAACTGTTATTTTTATTTTATTGGCTCAGCCTATCTATAAGTAATTAATATTTCTTTAGTTGTCTAGAGCTATCTTTGCATGAGAAGTGTTTTATAATTATGTTCATATAATCCATGGGTTTTTCTTGGAAGGTGAACTATCAATTACTTTAAATTGTTTGCAGTTAGTTTAAATGGAATTTCTCTTTCTATCTCTTCCTTCAGGATTTTATTGAAGTGCTAATGATTTATGGTAAAATTGTCAATTATTTCAACCACTTTTTCAGTTGATTCTCTAAGTATACTATCATATTATTTGTAATAAATGAGTTTTATCTTGTTATAATTAGCTAGTTTCTAGTACAATATCAAAGAATAATGGGTATTTTTGCTTTACCCATGACCTTACTAGGTTTCAAATTTATCCCCAATATAGATAACATTTGCCCTTGATTTTAGGTTGATAATACTAAACATTCTGAGAAAGGCTTCACTGATTCTGCCATTTTAGTGTTATTTTAATTAAAAAAAAAATAATGGGTACTGAATTTGTCTATAGTCCTTTCTGCCTCTTTTGAGATAATCACATTACTTCTGTTGTTTTTATTATTAACATGGTTATTTACTATCACAGTTTTTTTTTTTTTCTCCCCAATATTGAATCAGTTCTACATTGCTGGTAAGACAAGTATAATATCAGTCTGTCTCATCCCAAACCATTCTAAATTTTGCCACAGATTAATCTTTTTAAATACAGCTTTGATCATTTAACTCTTCTGTTGAACAATTTTTATAGGATTTTACTGTTTAGTAATAGGAAAAGAGCATGATGTAGTAACAAGAGTGGTGGATTTTGAATCAGGGAACTTGAATCTGTCTTGGCTCTGCATCACACATTAGTTGTGTGATGCTGAACAATCCACTTAATTTCCTCATTTACATAATGGGAATAATAGCATTCATACTAATTAATGTCTCACAATTATTGTGAAAACACTATATAAAGACTATAAAAATCCCTTACTTAGTTTGTTTTCAAAGTGTTTTCCATCATCTGGACTTAACTTATATTTCCAGCTTTATCTCATACAAATCTCCTGACCTCACAACATTCTATTCATTCCTTCCAATTGTAAAGCCCTAAACTCTGATTATTTCCCTCTCCACTTGATCATATCTTAGTGATCCTTCAAAGGAGACTGAACATCCTTTGTCATTTCCCTGAATCCTGTCCCTCTCCAAATTGAGGGGACCTCTTCCTCTTGTGCACCTACAGTTCTTTCTTGGGGCCACCTCATCCACATGGCTCAGGAGAAAGTGAGGCACAGCCCTCCCTAACTTAAATCTAATTCACTTGCAAGTCCTGATGTCACTGTCCTGTTGCTGTGGTCAACTCTCAAAGGACTAATAAGAGAAATTTATACTTTTCTTTTAAGTATTTAATCATGTTTTGTCTTGTTTTATACTTATGTGTGTATTATGTTTCCTATGAGATAAGCACTGATTTATAAATGTAGAAAGAACAAGTAACATCCAACACAGCACTGCTAAGGCCATAGAGAAGTCATCACCAATTCATCCATATGTCTTGCCTCTGGTTCAGTAAAATCACAGAATCTTAAAGTTGGAAGGGATCTCATAGGTCTAATACACTTACTAAAACAGGAAAGGTCAGGGTTAGTCTTGTATGACTTATTTCTGATAAAGTCATGTTAGCTTTTAATAATTAACGCATCCCTAAGTGTTTATAAACAAAAAAATCCCTCAATCTTACCACTGTCTTTTTCCTTTTTAAAAGAGGTGATAGAAAATGTATACAAATAAGTACTAAAAAAAGATGAATTATGATTAAGCATGAATCAAGAAGAACAAAGTGCTGGTGAGTTCCAAAGCTTTTGAAACTCTGGAATACAGGGGGAAAAATTAATAATATGAGACCCAATAAGACTCATATTTTGCTTGAAATGTCTTATTATACTACAATATAAATGAAAGGCATAGCATTTGTGTTTAAATCTTTTATTTCTAATTGCTAAATGAAGATCTCTCATTGAAAAGGGTCTATAAATGTAACTACTTCTGGGGAGCCCTGAAAGCATTCTAGGACAATTTATAAGATATCCCTACTTGAGATAGTTATGGTTCTTGATGTTTTTCAATCAGATAATGTCTTGATTCCTTATGAAGGGTAAATATGAATCTGGCTCCACTGCAAATGTATCTAAGAGATTCATTGTCTGTTATGGAATTTTTAGGAATTTTAGAGGAATTTTTATTAGTGGTTTCCCCTTCCATAATCCACCACTGACATCCCCTTTTGATTCCAACCTACCTTATAATCTGATGAGAACATAATCCTCCTTTTACAGAGGTCTTATTATATCCTGTTGAAAATGTACAGAGATCTCTATTACTTAGAAAATTAAGGTCCTAAACTTCATGTATAATGCTTTCCACAATGTCTGTAACCTATCTTCTAAGAGTTTTTTTTTCCTGTCCCATTTTTCTAGTGACTCTAAATAAAAAGTAGCCTTTCAATTTAATCTAATTTCATATCTGATTACTTACAAGCACTCTTCATGCTTCTATAAAAATCCTTTTCTTTCATTAAGACTCAGATGAGGAACTACCTCCACTATGTAATTTTGCACAATTCTACCTTTGTCACCTCAAAGTGAGTTTGCCCATTCTATTCTTTGTGTTCAGTTATGTCTGACTCTTCATGACATTATTTGGTCCTCTCTTGGCAAGGATACTGGAATAGCTTGATATTTCTTTCTCCAGATTGTTTTATATATGAGGACTTGCAAAGAGGTTAAGTGACTTGCCCAGGGTCACATAGTTAGGAAGTTTATGAAACTAGATTTGAACTCACAAATTTTTCTTAATTCTAGGTCCAGCACTCTATCTACTATACTTACTAACTTCCCTTTAACTACTCCTTAACAAATTATTTAAATTTCCCTGTCAGGCTGTAAGATCCCTCAAGGACAAAGATAATATAATTTTTTTACCCTTTATATTACAGATTTATCAATTATGTTTCCTGAATTCTGGGTCACAGAGCCTGCCATGCCCAAACATAAGAGTGATAACAATTTTTTTTTTTAAAACAAAGTCACTTTATTATAAAAATTTTTGACAGTATGTATTCATGAGTAATATTTTTATAACATTATCCCTTGTAATCATTTTCCCAAATTATCCCCTCCCTCCCTTTACTCACTCCCCTAGATGACAGACAATCCCATACATTTTACATGTGTTACAGTATAACCTAGATACAATATATGTGTGGAAATCCAATTTTCTTGTTGCATATTATGTATTAGACTCCGAAGGTATAAGTAACCTGGGTAGATAGACAGTAGTGCTAACAATTTACATTCACTTCCCAGTGTTCATTCTCTGGGTGTAGTTGTTTCTGTCCATTATTGATCAACTGGAAATAAGTGGGATCTTCTTTATGTTGAAGATATCCACTTCCATCAGAATACATCCTTATACAAAGTTGAAGTGTACAGCAATCTTCTGACTCTATTCATTTCACTAAGCATCAGTTGATGTAAGTCTTTCCAAACCTCTCTGTATTCGTCCTGGTGGTCATTTCTTACAGAACAGTAATATTCCATAACCTTCATATACCATAATTTAACCAACCATTCTCCAATTGATGGACATCCATTCATCTTCCAGTTTCTAGCCACTACGAAAAGAGCTGCCACAAACATTTTGGCACACACAGATCCCTTTCCCCTCTTTAGTATTTCATTGGGATATAAGCCCAATAGCAGCACTGCTGGATCAAAGGGTATGCACAGTTTGATAACTTTTTGGGCATAGTTCCAAATTGCTCTCCAGAATGGTTAGATTCTTTCATAACTCCAC
This sequence comes from Sminthopsis crassicaudata, assembly GCF_048593235.1. NCBI lineage: Eukaryota > Metazoa > Chordata > Mammalia > Dasyuromorphia > Dasyuridae > Sminthopsis > Sminthopsis crassicaudata. The sequence goes on along the minus strand of NC_133621.1, from coordinate 273,417,326 downwards.
CAACAATGTATTAGTGTCCCAGTTTTCCCACATCCCCTCCAACATTCATCATTATTTGTTCCTGTCATCTTAGCCAATCTGACAGGTGTGTAGTGGTATCACAGAGTTGTCTTAATTTGTATTTCTCTGATCAGTAGTGATTTGGAACACTCTTTCATATGAGTGGATATAGTTTCAATTTCATCATCTGAGAATTGTCTGAGCATTTGAGCATTTATCATTTGGAGAATGGTTTGATTTCTTATAAATTAGGGTCAGTTCTCTATATATTTTGGAAATGAGACCTTTATCAGATCCTTTAACTGTAAAAATATTTTCCCAATTTGTTACTTCCCTTCTAATCTTGTTTGGATTAGTATTGTTTGTACAGAAATTTTTAATTTGATGTAATCAAAATCTTCTATTTTGTGATCAATAATGATCTCTGGTTCTCCTCTGGTCATAAATTCCTTCCTCCTCCACAAGTCTGAGAGGTAGATTATCCTCTGTTCCTCTAATCTATTTATTATCTCACTCTTTATGCCTAAATCATAGACCCATTTTGATCTTATCTTGGTATATGATGTTAAGTGTGGATCCATATCTAATGTCTGCCATACTAATTTCCAGTTTTCCCAACAGTTTCTTCCGAATAATGAATTTTTGTCCCTAATATTGGTATCTTTGGGTTTGTCAAAGACTAGATTGCTATAGATGTACCCTTTTTTGTCCTTTGTATCTAATCTGTTCCACTGATTGACTGGTCTATTTCTTAGCCAATACCAAATAGTTTTGGTGACTGCCACTATATAATATAGCTTTAGATCAGGTACACTTAGACCACCTTCCTCTGACTTTTTTTTTTCATTAGTTCCCTTGCAATTCTCGACCTTTTATTCTTCCATATGAATTTTGTTGTTATTTTTTCTAGGTCATTAAAATAGTTTCTTGGGAGTCTGATTGGTATAGCACTAAATAAATAGATTAGTTTGGGGAGTATTGTCATCTTTATTATATTCGCTCGGCCTATCCAAGAGCACTGAATATCTTTCCAATTATTTAAAACTGACTTTATTTTTGTGGCAAGTGTTTCATAATTTTGCTCATATAATTCCTGACTTTTCTTAGGTAGATGGATTCCCAAATATTTTATACTCTCAACATTTGTTTGGAATGGAATTTCTCTTTGTATCTCTTGCTGTTGCATTTTGTTGGTGATATATAAAAATGCTGAGGATTTATGTGGATTTATTTTGTATCCTGCAACTTTGCTAAAATTCTGAATTATTTCTAATAGCTTTTTAGCAGAGTCTTTGGGGTTCTCTAAGTATACCATCATGTCACCTGCAAAGAGTGATAGTTTGATTTCCTCATTTCCTACTCTAATTCCTTGAATCTCTTTCTCGGCTCTTATTGCCTAGGCTAGTGTTTCTAGTACTATATTGAATAGTAATGGTGATAGTGGGCAACCTTGTTTCATTCCTGATCTTACTGGGAAAGGTTGCAGTTTATTTCTATTGCATTTTATGCTTACTAACAGTTGTAAATATATGCTCCTGATTATTCTAAGGAATAGTCAATTAATTCCTATACGCTCAAGCGTTTTTAGTAGGAATGGATGTTGGATTTTATCAAATGCTTTTTCTGCATCTATTGAGATGATCATATGGTTTTAATAATTTGATTATTAATATGGTCAATTATACTAATAGTTTTCCTAATATTAAACCAGCCCTGCATTCCTGGTATAAACCCTAATTGATCATAGTGTATTATCCCGGGTACGATTTTCTGAAGTCTTTTTGCTAATATCTTATTTAAGATTTTAGCATCAATATTCACTAAGGAAATTGGTCTATAATTTTCTTTCTCAGTTTTCGATCTACCTGGTTTAGGTATCAGTACCATGTCTGTATCATAAAAGGAGTTTGGTAGGACTCCTTCATCCCCTATTTTTTCAAATAGTTTATATAACATTGGAGCTAATTGTTCTTTAAATGTTTGGTAGAATTCACATGTAAATCCATCTGGTCCTGTGGATTTTTTCCTGGGGAGTCAAATAATAGCTTGTTCTATTTCTTTTTCTGAAATGGGACTATTTAAGCAATTAATCTCCTCCTCTGTTAATCTAGGAAGCCTATATTTTTGGAGGAAGTCATCCATTTCACTTAAGTTATCAAATTTATTGGCATAAAGTTGGGCAAAGTAATTCCTTATTATTTCTCTAATTTCCTCTTCATTGGTGGAAAGATCCCCCTTTTCATTTGTAAGACTAACACTTTGATTTTCCTCTTTCCTTTGTCTGATCAGATTTACCAAAGGTTTATCTATTTTATTGGCTTTTTCATAAAACCAACTCTTGGTTTTATTTATTAATTCAATAGTTTTTTTTTTTTTTTTTTTTTTACTTTCAATATTATTGATTTCTCCTTTTAATTTTTGTATTTCAAGTTTGATTTTTTGTTGGGGGGTTTTAATTTGGTCTTTTTCTAGCTTTTTAAGTTGCAGGCCCAATTCGTTAATCTCTTTCTCTATTTTCTTCAAATAAGCCTCTAAAGATATAAAATTTCCCCTTATTACCGCTTATTACAGCTGCATCCCTCAGATTGGCACAGTGTGCTAGCACCTAACTGTCTGTGTTGGACTTTTTTCTTCCTCCCCTTGGAACCGACCTTTTCTGTTGAAACTCCAGATTCTCTTCAGCTGGTAAGTCATGCTTCCAGTCCTTGTGGTCTCTATCAGTCCAGCATTATTTTTGAGGCTGATTTAACTAATTGGTAATGAGGGAAGAAGGGAGCTTACAGATTCTCGTGTATGTTCTCTTCCATCTTGGCTCTGCCCCCCCCCCCCCCCCCCCAGAGTGATAACTATTGATCTGAACTTTATTTTCTTCTTAGATCCCTTCTTATTATTTTTAACACAGTTTGGATTCTTTTCCTATCTGCTTTAATGTTTTCCTCATCATTCATTCTCTACCTCCTTTCCATTTGTGCCAAGATTCTTAAATTACTATTTTATGATTTTCAAACATTTTAATGCACTTTTAATTAGTATTTAACCATGTTGTGTAGATTAGGAAAAAACATCTAACCTCTAGATCCTCAGGTCAGTTTGGTTCACAAAGGCCTAAACCTCATGTTCAGAATAACAAGGGGGAGGTGGGAGAGTTTTGGCCAGGTTAAGAAAGGTTACTGTCCTCACAACACAGGTTGAAAACAGACTTGGTTAAAATAATGATTGATGATATTTATATATAACTTTAGTGTTTAGGAAATATTTTACATAATGTTCCTAATTTGAACCTAGATTGTCACAAAAAAAGTAATCTGCTCAAAATCACACAATTAGTAAGATATATGACCCCAAATCTTACTTGCTCAAATATTCACAAAAATCTATCTTATACAGTTCATTTCAGAGAACTAGAGAGACAAGGATTGTGAGATGCAAAAACAAAAACAAAACAAAACAAAACATTTTTCTAGTGAGATTGACATGGGAGACTCCTTGTTCCTAGAAGTCAGTGACCTTGAACTTTGTCTTCCTATCCCACCCAGATTTCTTAATCCTATCTCACTCTAGAAACCAATCCCCACTTCTGTTAATTACCACTAATTAAGCTTTCTATAAAGTTCAGCAGACACTTTCTATTGAGCTGAACTAAATGTTAAGTACCACTAATTAAACTTTATATAGAGTTGAACTACCACCAATTAAACTTTCTATAGAGTTGAACTAAACTCTCTATTGAGTTGAACTAACCCTAATCAGACTTTCTATAGAGTTGAACTGAAGCCTATTCAAACCCAAACTTCCCTATTGTTTCAAAAGTCCCCAAGACCTGAATTCTGATCATAAAACTAAGTACTCTGGATGAACCACCTTGCAAAACTCCTAATCTTATCTTGGGACCTTTTGTCTGCTAAGAGACTTGCATTCTTAGTGATTTTTAAGAAATCAACTCTCCTATTTCTTTGCCAGAGAATTGACTGAGTGAATTCTTTCACTAGACCTGTGCCTTCTTTCACACACCATAAGCCTGGATCCCCAACAAGATTACTACCCAGGCTTGAGGTCCTATGAAGGAAGGATTTCTTTCTTGAAGAAAAAATAGCAATGCTAGAGAGGGGAAATGATTAGAGTAGGAAAAGTCTGGCTATTGGGTTGTAGGCAAACAATGAGTTTATTGAATTGGAGGACTGGAGAACCAAATCCTTGTGAAGCTCCCAGATGCCAGAGAAGCAGACTCTTAAGGAGAGCCATTTTGCTATTTTGAAGACCTAGAAACCAAAACTGCGTTAAAATCAAGAAGTGCAATGAAAAGAATTTTAGACAGGAGGAAATCTAAGGAGAGTAGTAAATATATTTAACCCACAAAAGATGAGGATTAAACTATAGGAACCTTTATAAACTGCACTGTTTATACTTTTAAAAACATTACTACCCCCAATTCTCTCTATAATTTAAGCTTCCCTATTGAGCTTTATAGTGTATATATATAAATGATCATTTAAATATCCACAATGACTTATGTTATTATTAAAAGACAGGGCAAAGGAAACACTGAAGTGTCCTCTTCTAGGACAGTTTTGGGAATATAAGTAAGGACAGTTTGAAATCTGAAGGGGCAGTCTAGTAACCAAAAACAGATACAGGGAATAAAGGGAATCTAGTATATAGGTATCTTTTTACTTATTTCCTAGGTCTTTTCCTATCCTCCACAGTATCTGGCAATTTCAATTCTTAATAGACATTAATCTTGTATTTTTAATAAGGTGATCATAATTGCCAAAGTTTAACTTTCAAATACTTCCTAATAATACATTACAACTTAACTCAATCTGTATGATGAAATCTACTTTTTTCTCATGGTGAGGAATTAATAATGTTGGGATCATTACAATTTTTCAGCCATAGCAATTTCTACTCACTACTTAGGACTGAGTTCAATTTATTTTACTTCTTTAAACATTCTAGAAATATCTATTGAAGAATTATCTCATGTCAAAAATTTTACGCCAATAGGCAACATAGCATAGTGAATAAAAAGTTAGTCTTAGATTTAGGAAGACACAGGTTCAAAATCTGCCCCTGACATATACCATCTGTGACCATGAGTCTATTACTTAGAGATGAAGGAATATTCTAAGGAACAGGTGACATGATATGAAAAAATACATAAAATATAATAAAATTTTATATTGATATAATGTACTATCATAAATTTCATTAATTTGAAAGGCTTCTAATTATTATCACTGGGCCTAATTCCTCATTTTGTACTTACTGTTTTTAGCTAAGTCTCACCATTTCTTTCTTTCTTTCTTTTTTTTTTTTCTAAACATGAAACTATTTATTGAAAAACTTAAAAAAGATAATTTTCCTTACCCATGCTCACCAAGCCCTGCCTTGAATAGTGCAATCAACACCCTCAGTTTTTTCATTCTCATACCTTAACCCCACTCCCTTTTCTAGGATTATGTTCAAGGGAAGGAAACTGAAACTCTTAAGTGTTCTGGGCAGGACTATGGCGAGTGGGATAATGTTCTGAATCAGTTTCACACATTTCTTTTGTTTTCTTTTGTTTTTTATAGCTTTTTATTTACAAGATATATGCATGGGTAATTTTTTAGCATTGATCATTGCAAACTTTCTGTTCCAACTTTTCCCCTCCTTCCCCCAGATGACAGGTTGACTAATACACGTTAAAAATGTTAACGTATAAGTTAAATACAATATAGGTACACATGTCCAAACAGTTATTTTGCAGTACAAAAAGAATAGGACTTTGAAATAGGGTACACTTAGCCTGTGAAGAAAATCAAAAATACAAGTGGATAAAAATAGAGACTTGGGAATTTTATGTAGTGGTTCATAGTCATCTCCCAGAGTTCTTTCCCTGGGTGTATCCAGCTAAGTCTCACCATTTCTTTAAGTGATCTATATATTATCAAAGTAAGAAGTTTCCATAATATCCTCTTTTTAGATTATATTTTTTATCCTGTAACAGGTTTATATGTTTATCTTTCATGTGGCCCTATTCTATTTGATGCATTCACATCACAGAAACAAAGTACTTTAGTGATTATTTCCATCCAAATTAATTGTATCAAAACTTTTATTTACTCAAAGGATCTCAATAACAAGTTTTCAATTTGAACTGTATTTTTTAAATTATTATTCAAACTAACTTTTCAATCTTAAATTTTAACACTAGCAGGAAATATTTTATTTTCAATTTACAATCCGAAAGTAATATATGAAATATATATTCTAAATACATACCCATGAAAAATTATAAATTCTCTGATTTTTAATTCCAGTATAACCTTTTTTGTTTAACATGAGAAAGTATTAATATATGGTCTGAATATGTATTTTTGTATTAACACCTACTTAGCTTAACACAGAACCAATCACAATGAGTATTTAAATGCTATGTGACTTAGTGAAGCTTATAAGTTCTCTATGGCATTTACAAATCAATTCTGTTACTGTCAAAAATAAAACAAAACAAAAACAAGTTGATTGTGGTTCACAAATGTGGTTTTGAAATATGCTTTGGAAAATAATTGAAAAACACTTTACCTACCCTTAAGGTAGACATAAACAAGGTATATTCAGATTCCTAGTCCCAGTTTCTGTGAAGCATTTTTAAGGCAAGAGTTATCTTGCTTTATAGATCACTATAAGATGATATATATATATAGATAGACAAAGCCAGGACAGTTTTTGTTTTTTTTTTTTTTTTTAAGCACACTCTTAAAAAAAATAAAAAGATCAAAATTACATAGAATCTCAGTTAGAAGTAACTTCAGAAGCAAACAAGTTCAATCTGATAAAAATCTTCTCTATTATAAATCATCAGCAACTTTTTGTTTTATGAAAAGGAAGTGAAAAAGCCCAGGCAATAAAATACAGGACAGGCAAGGTAATTGCAATTTAGAGAGCAGTTTATTTACCGGCCAGGACAGATCTCTAGATTGAGTTCCGTCCCCAACCCAAGTAGAGACAGGCTTATAAGCAATTCTTGTTCTACCTTGCAGTTACAAATTTTGGGAATCACTGACACAGTGATGGAAGTGTCAGAACCTGTCGGCATGTTTTGTAATGTTGTCTTGACTCTGTTAGACACACACTTCTCAGAAAATCTGGGGTCTCATGAACTGGGGGATCGGGCCCAGTCTTAACATAACACTTTGTGTGGAGGAAGTATGAAGTAAGGATATGGTGAAGAACTTACAGCAATGTTAAATTCCTTTTCTGTATTCTATCTTCTCTATGTCTCTGTGACCTGCATAGGTATGTTCAATGTTTAGGCTACTAATTGCTTAGATTTTTTGGTGACATTTATGTCTGTCCAGGCTATCGATGTTTGGGCTACTAATTGTTTAGTTTTTGAGATATATGATGACATTTATGTTTGTCCAGGCTGTCAATGTTTAGGCGACTAATTGTTTAATGTATGGTTCTTCCCTGAACTGGAGAATCTGTTGTTTTTGACATGAATGATAACATTCAATTAACTGGTGAAGAAGAGGGGGCACCTATCCCTTAATGTTCCCCAAACTCATGATGTAATCCTTTTGCAATTAAACCTATAAAAACTGTATATCTTCCCTTAGTTCTTTAGTCCTTCTACTGTGAGCTTTCTTTCTTTCCCTCCTCAGGGTGGAATTGCTCATTCTCATGAGAATTTGTTAAATAAACAACTTTTCTGCTTTTTACTTTGAGAGGTCTCTGAGAAGTCATTTTTGGATAGGATTTTCTATCCCTCACAACTTCCCTTAATTTAGTTTAAACAATATTTTCCTATAAGCCTGAGGTCCCTTGACCCAGGGATGAGGGAGCCAGTCTTTTGTCCATTTCAGGAAGAATATTTTATATATTTTTAATTATAGCTTTTTATATACAAAACATATGCATGGATAATTTTTCAACACTGACCCTTGCAAAAACTTCTGTTCCAACTTTTCTCCTCCACCCCCTCTCCTAGGTGGCAGGTAATCCAATACATGTTAAATATGTTAAAGTATATGTTAAATACAATATATGTATACATATTTATATAGTTATCTTGCTGTATAAGAAAGATTGGATTTAGAACAAAGGTAAAAATAACCTGAGAAGAAAAAACAAAAATGCAAGCAAACAAAGAGAGAAAGAGTGGAAATGTTATGTTGCGATCCATACTCAATGTTCTTTCTCTGGGTGTAGCTGGTTCTGTTCATTACATATCAGTTGAAACTGATTTGGATCCTCTCATTGTTGAAGAGAGCCACATCCATCAGAAATGATCAACATATAGTATTGTTGTTGAAGTATACAATGATCTCCTGGTTCTGCTCATTTCACTCAGCATCAGTTCTTGTAAATCTCTCCAAGACTCTCTGTATTCATCCTGCTGGTCATTTCTTACAGAATAATAATATTCCATAACATTCATATACCACAATTTACTCAACTATTCTCCAATTGATGGACATCCATTCAACTTCCAGTTTCTAGCCACTAAAAAAAAATGGCTCCACAAACATTTTTGCACATCTGGGTCCCTTTCCCTTCGTTAAGATCTCTTTGGAATATAAGCCCAGGAGAAACACTGCTGGGTCAAAGGGTATGCACAGTTTGATAATTTTTTGAGCATAATTCCAAATTGTTCTCCAAAATGGTTGGATCTATTCACAATTCCACTAACAATATATCAGTGTCCCAGTTTTCCCATAGCCTCTTTAACATTCATCATTATCTCTTCTTGTCATTTTAGCCAATCAGTATGTCAACAGACCTAGCAAACAAAGGGCCACTACAAAGGGTCCAAAGAAGGAGTTGTAAGCAAGGAAAAAGCCCTAAGCCCATCCCAAACCAGGAATTCTATTTAGAGGGAGTAGGGTGGTTAAACTAGAATAAGATAAATTCCAATTATTAAACACATAGATACTTTTTCCAAGAATATTCATATTTGATTAGAAAGGCAACAGTTTATTGTAAGATTTTGATTCTGCAACTTATGACTAATGTGTGACTTTAGACAAATAAGTTTTTTCTTCCATAAAATGAAAGAATTAAACTATATGACCTCTAAAGTTATGATTCCTCAGATTTTTTTTTGTCTCTAAGTCTATGCTATTATCTCCATAATATATACATCAATCAATAGTTCATATCACAGAGTTTGATAAAAATATTTGGTTTCCAAAATTGACAGAGCAAGCAATAGAAGTGAATGAAGCAAATACCAAAGAGAGAGCTTAAAAAAAAAGGGTTTTAAAAAACTATCAAAATAAAACTCAAAACAAGAATAATTCCAGTACATCTACACATTTACTTTGAAATGCTTAGGTCTGTTGGATTTGGTTCTATGAATGGTAATCATCAAAATGAATTAAAATTTTAACTTAGTTTTTTTTGATAATTTCTGCCAAACATGAGCAACTAAAACATGAGCAACAGAATCCCATGCTTGGTACATAAAATACTTGTTCTGCAACCAAAAATCCAATTAGAAAAAAGAGGTTTTATGCAGGAATAAATTGTAATGTCATTAAACAAAATGCCTAGAAATTTAAGTAAATTCAATTAGACTAAAAAAACATCCAAACCTATCTTCTTAACTGACTTAAATGATGTAGTGACTCTAGGATTATAATGTGGAAGAGTTACACATGAAAATTATTATAAAACTAAGTAAAGCAAAAGTAAGGATATTTTACTAGCTCTAAGAAAACCTTAAGACTACCTGGAGGGGAGAGTCTGGCTTCGTACTGTAACAGAATACATTAGCACATATGAATATACTAGAATTTTTGCTAATGTTAGACTCTCAAAAAGGATTTTGTTTAGTAATAAGTAACAATAAATACTTATTGAAAAAGGAAAAATTGTAATTTCTACTGTATATACATCTATGTATGTACTCTAATTATTCAACAAAAACTTAAATTGAGGATAATTAACATCAGATTCAATCTGAATTGTGGAACTATTCATAGAATACAGTTTCACTGGTTTTCTATGCATCCATTTCTACAAACTTTTATTAAAAAAATTAAGAATAGCATATATTTCTATCTCTACATTAAAGCACACAAATAAAAGTTCCTTATTAAATCTCAAAAACTTGAAACATTTAACACATTACTTTGAATCAAAGAATTGATGACTGACAAATAGTATTTTTTTTTTAAATTAGAACAGCAAATAAGCACAGAGGATTAATAGTAAAACATGACAGTTCTCTATTATATTCCTTAACTGCTTGAAGTTACCATATGGTTATACTAAAACCTTGTGCTGTGAAATAAATTTAATCCTTACTCTCTCTAAGGATTTTTGCATTCTTATTTCACTATTCTATCATTATCCAGAGTAGCTAATTGAGTGAACCAAAAGTAGGTCTGGCCTCAGAAGATTTGAGATAAAACATTTTCTCCTTGCTTCAGGATTTATAAAACAGATGGCTTTTTAACTCAATCCTTTTAATTCTATAGTAGCAATACAAGACATAAGTAAAACTGAAAGATCTTCGTGAATTTTTGTAAATGTATAGTAATGAAAAAACAATAATGACAAAGAGAAACACAAAACACCTGATTCAGCTTTATAGATAAGTTTAAAATAAAGCAATTGCCTTCATGGAACTACAATTTAAAAAAAAATAAAAGAGAATATTAAAAAACATCCTTTTTCATAAGTTATCTGCTTTATTGTAGTTTAATTTAAAAAAAAAAGGAATACTCATTAAATGTCACCAGAAATAATCAGTATAAGACTTTTAACAATAAAACTATTAGTAACAAAGAATTTCTTATCATTAACAGAGTCTGAAGAATTATCAGGATAATGAACACTGAATACTAATAGTGACCCAAAAAGCAAAAGAAAACAAATGTGGCAAAATTTGTAATGTCTAAAAAGGATTCTATAAGTGATATCGTTCCCATTGTCCAAACACAGTACAGTTCTAAGGGATTAAACAGAAGTCAAGCATTTATAGGAAGGAGGGAGTTAAAAGTCAATTATAGGAGTTGGATTTACAGCTGCTGGATTATCAAACCTAGAGGGATGAGAGGAGAGAAAAAAGGAGTTTTTAAATTAAGTTTTAAAGTATTCAAAACAATACATATAAGTAAGAATTAAAACAAAATCTTAATCCTAATTAACAATTTAAAAATTATTTTCTAAGTCAATGAGAAACCATAACTCTCAGTTATATTGTTATTTAAAATTTTTTGGTTAAAACAAACAAAAAAATGAATACCTAAAGCTTCTCTTAAATAAAAATTACCAAATAAAATTAACTTTAAAAATGTGCTAATATTAATAAATACTTCAGCTAGATGCCTACTTAGAATCCAAGATAAATATTATCTTTGTTTGTTGTTGAAAAATCACCACCCAGGACATAACTCCTAGAATAATACTATTAGATAACATTTACATACGACTTTTAGGTTTGCAAATGTTTATATAATAATGTCATCTGAACCTCAAGATAACCCTGTGAGATATTATCATATCTATTTTATAGATATGGAAAAAAACCTTGGAGATAAGCAACTTGCTCATGGTCAAAAATAGTTAAGATGAGAGGCAATACAAGCTTCCAAGTGTAGAACTTTATCAATTAGACTCTACTGCCTCCCAGATACTTTATTTAGTGTAGTTAATTGATTAAACCATAAAGGATAAGGCCTTTGTAAATGGTACAGCATTACAGTCAGCTAGAGAGGACTCTTTAACAGAATTTTTGCTTATAATGCCAGTTTGTCTAAAGGTTTTTCACTTACAGCAAATCAAATAGCATAAGGCTAAACTCTAAAAGCTAGTGTTTTTAGGAATAAAAAAATACAAAATGTTGATTTAAAATTAAGTGTTTCTGAAATATTTGACCATTTATAGTTGTAGTAATCTACCACAAAACCCAAAAAGCATAAACTTGTTAGTATGTTTTTTTATCTTGTAAATATTGGAAGCTGAGATTGAATAATCTGGACCTAATCACAACAAGCAAAAGTATGCTGAATATCAAGACAATAAATTTTGTCAGTATCTGCAACAGAGAAAAAGGAATACTGCCCTTTCCACAAAGAATCTGCATAGTAATATTGTATAATAATAGTAAAGTATACTGGTGAGGAGAAAAGTGCTAAATAGCTTAGTTCATTAACAAACTTAAAACATTAAACACTAGGCTAAACACAAAATCAGACAGATATAAACTATAACAAATTTGCAAATATGAGAAAAAAGCAGAAATTTTAAAATATGAGAGAGATGAAATCTGAAAATGTAAAACAAAATAATAAAGGCCAAAAAATATATTTTATATAATAAGCTTCTGGTTTGAAATTGATTTTAACAATTATATTAACAAATTTTCAGAATTGGTAAAGAAGAGGGTAGTAGTTCCTATTTTAAAATATTAAGCCATGTTAATATTCTCTTAAAATAGTAATTAAAATTAATTTGCCTCTAAAGCAAAAAAAGTTGAATCCTATTTATTAAATATTACTTAAAATTTAAATGAACTGTTAAAAAAACGAAGCAATGCAAAAGTTTAGTTGTCTACTTACTCCTTGTGCTATAAACACTTCATAGAGACAGCATATCCCCATGCCAGTGACCCATTGCTTTTTACATAAGGTGTAAATAGCTTCTAGAACCACAATCAATCCAATTGAAGTTCATACTATAAGGAACAAAAATAATTTATGAAATAATCTGATCATAGCATCAGAATAAATTAGATTTGACTGCTATTTTTGATTAATGAAAAAGTCCTCAACAATATTTTTGAGCCCTATGTAGCAAACTGTCCCCAAAACCTTCTTGTTTAAAATGTAATATGTATTTCATTTTAATGAGAATTCTTCACTTTCACTTGGCCAGGAATGTTAACTATATTACACTTCTAATCTAAATTGCAGAGGAGCTTGGTGCAGTAGAGGACTGGGCTCATTCAAATACTGCCATAAAAAATAGCTGATCACTTAACCTCTGAGTGCCCCAGGACAACTCTAAAATAAGAACACCTTTTCTCCTCCAACAGTGTCAGTGAAGAAAATTAAGTTGCAGTGCTGAGCAGATTTATTGGAGGAAAGGACCTCATGCAGGCCTTGACAAATGGATAAATATATGGAAGAGATCAGAAAAGATATTTTAGAAATGTCTGCTTTTGACCAAAAGATTCCACTGCTGGGTACAAATCCTAATGAGGTCAGTAAGAGAAAGATCTAATATGTCCTAAAATATTCCAAATACTACTTCTTTTTTTTTTTTTTTCTTTTTTGGTAACAAAGAAGTGGAACCAGAATGAGTGTCCATTGACTGATAAATGATTGAACAAACTGCGCTAAGTTAATGTAATGGAAAATCATTGTGAAATGAGAAATGACAAAGAGCAAGTATTCAGCAAAACTTTGGAATAGAGAAGGACAAATAGATATAGTGAAATAACCAAAGGAACAAACATAATTACTACAGCAAGGTAAAAAAGACAATTAATAGGAAGTGAACTAAAAAGCTAATACTGTCTCTACAGAGCAGGGTCTAGGAGGACAGAATGTTGCATGATTATCAGCTCTTAGAAAGAAGGGAGTGTTCTCTCTAAAAGGAAGGTTCATGATGGCATAACATGAGGAACATATCCAGAAATGACTGACGGGAAAACAAAAATTAAAATGTATTAAAACAAAGCAAAATTTGTTTGACAGAAGCAATTTTCAGTGAACAAGACAACACAGGAACAAGTGATGGAGAAGAAATAAGAATGACAAGTTCACTTTCTATAATGACACCTAAGTTACTTAACAAAAGGGAGAACACTAAGAAGGAATGGCATTCCAAAGGGATCCAAGAGAATGCCAGGAAAAAATTACTTTGGTTACTCTAGTTTATCAACCAGTTATTTATTGCATGTAAAGACTTTCTAACTAACATGGTGCACATGACATTAGACACATTCATTGTTATATGGGCAGACTGTATAGCTAAAACTCTATGTAATTCTGCAAAAACTGAGTATTTTTAATTTGTTTGCTTGAATTACAAAAAAAAAAAAAAAAAAAAAAAAAAAAAAAGTATAGTTGTTAAATCTGGGTCCTAGTCGAGTTCTCACTATGATTTAATGTTGGTTACATTACTTTACTACTCTGGGCTTCAGTTTCTTCATCTATAAATGAAATCAGCTTAAATACATTTATACTGAAAATTCTAGAAATATGAAACTTCCTTCAAACATCTGTGATTTCACTGGTATGAATGTGAGTTGGACTTAGTAGAGGAAATAAAACCATAACAATTTTATATTCTGAATCATTTTTCTAGACTTTTTTTATTTTTATTTTTATTATATATTTTTTTATATTATCCCTTATATTCATTTTTCCAAATTATCCCCCCCTCCCTCTACTCCCTCCCCCCGATGACAGGCAATCCCATAAATTTTACATGTGTTACAATATAACCTAGATCGTTTTTCTAGTCTTAATATCCCTTCCTGCTCTAAAATTGTATGGTTCTAAACTTATTTTACACACAAGTCATTCTTTTATACCCAAACCAAGATGGAAATAATGTCATGGCTAATTCAAAAGTACAAACAACATCAAAATTGCTTTTCAAATGCTTGACATATTCTGCAACTTATAATCAAAAAATCATTTTGTGTTCTGCCAGTACATAATTTATAAAAATATTACGATGTTCTGAATATATTGGACATTAAATATTGGAATGCCAGTTTGAAATAAAAACATGTTGTTAATAAGTACACGAAGTGAACCCAAAGTAAATTTTTCTTTACACATTTTAATTTATGTCAAATACATGAAGGATAAAAATTAATTTTTAGTTCACTTCAATTGTATATCCACAACAGATTTTTGAAGAATCATTAATGCTCTTCATCAGAAATGTGCCACCGTTATTACTTCAGTCTCATGGTTAAAGGAAAGCAGTAAAGGTTAAATTAATTACCCCAAATAAAGATATTAAAAAATAAAGCTGGGAATAAATAAAAGCATTTGAATCAGAGGACATTTCTACATATCATAAATTTATATTGAGAAAATAAATATATATAGATATGCTTTCTTCATGAAAAATATAGCATTCCTCTGGTGTTTTAATGATAAATCCAAAAGAAGTATGTGTATAAAACCAATTCTTGTATCCCCTTACAAAGTAGTTTTCTTTACTTCTCTATAGTAACAGAAAATGTAGACATTTACTTATGGTATTATTTAGCTCTTTAGATTCTGTCTATGACAAAAATGCAGTTAGAAAAAAGACTGATGATAAAAGTTAAGCTCTTCCTATAACACCTATTACCTAGAACAGAAAGAAGGTAAAATAGAAAATTAGTTAATAAGCCATGCTTCAAATACTTGATTTTCCGTGGGGGGGAAAAAAAAAAAAAAAAAAAAAAAAATGCCATAAATGTTATTAACATTCTTTGAGTGCCCTCTTGTGGCGAGAGTACATAACTTCTACTTGTTCAAATTATTCCAGTCTAAAAATATATATATTTAATGGTAAAATACATCTTTACCCAGCTGGGGCCAAATTTCTTACTTTTTTGAATACTTTAACACACACAGAAATCTTTCCTTGAACACAAAGCCAACTAATAAAGCAACCAAACCTAAAGCTAGCAAAAAAAAAAAGTTTTATTGTGTATTATTCTATTCACAGATGTGTTTTGCACTTAAGAAAATTTGAATTAAAAAAAATTAGTAATCATTATCCAAGATGAGAAAGTATTCTTTCCTTTTTAAAAAATAAATTTAGGGTTCTTTTCAATGAACTTTTACACAACTCTTTAGAAACACATCTTCTTGATTCAAATGAGATACAATAGTGTAAATTAAATCTTTGAAATACGTTAATTATTTCTTCCATTACTCTATCTACAAAGACAAATGAATAATCTTACTGCATTAGAATATAATTTTAGCCAATATCACTTCATTTTCCAGAAGCCAATTTCCTCAAAATCCTCTCAATCAATGAAGAGAATTGGGAAGAAGTACCAAAGGCCTCTCAGCAATCAATTGAAGAGTGGTCTTATTCACTATTGTCTCAGGAGTTTGATATGTTAGAATTTCCTGAGGCAAAAAGCTATCTAAGGAGTGGTCAGAATCAGACAGATTGGGTGTGCTGTTTCCTAAGACAGATTCCAAGCCAGAAGACCTAGGATCACAGACCCGTTAGAACAGAAGCCCCAAGGTCAAGGGATCCCCAAATCACATTTCATCATGATAGGTTTCCCAAAAAGCCTATGCTCTGGAGTCAGCCTCAGTATCTCTCTAGATGGGTCCCAATGTTCCCCAGATTTCTGGGCACTCTGAATTCTGTAAAAATTCTCCCCATGGCTTGAGGAAATCTAGGGAAATCCAGTTTATACTTTAATATCTTTCCCCCTTTTCAGTACAGCAGTTCATAAGGAAAAAAGTACAAGATTTAGTGGGAAAGGTAGGAACCATTGCCATTTTGCTCTCAGGGACCTTTTCTCCATCTTGGGTCTCAAATAGTTTACTGCCATTTCAAAGATTTTGGGTAGGCTAGAAGAATGGAGTTTTTAAGGGGAAAGAGGAGTTCTCTCCCAAAAATGTGACTAATTTATTGTGATTTTAAATTTAAATGGTATATGATAGAATTCCTTTCAGTTGATGCATTTGGGAGTAAGATTTTAGAAATATCTGTGCATTAATATTATAGAATTGCTACTAAAAGTTTAAATCTGTATTTGGTTTGAAGTTAAAAAATGGTTATTAAAACAAAGTTCTCTGGTAACTTACCTAAAGAGGTCCCATGTTTGCATCTCTTCATTAGATGAAATACATTGCTTTCTAAAATGTATATTAGATCACTTGTAAAAAATTATGAGCTATGCTTTAAAGTTTTGTCATCTCTTCTAGATATATGTATAAGTTTTATGGAATTTGGCCCAAAGTTATTTAGATATTACTTATATTGTAAATCTTAAAAGTTTTTTAAAGTAGTTTTAAAACAAGGGACAAGAAAGATTGCTAGTTTGAATGCAACATTGTGAGAATCTCACAAGATAAATTATTGATTTTTAAAGTAACTTCTTTTTCAATTGGTATGTTAAAATTGGAAATTTGACTGTAAATTACATGATATTCCTATCCATTTTTGTGGTAGGCTATGTTATGTCCATTTGGCTATCACTTATGAAAATTGTAAAATTGCTAGTTAAGTTATTTGGAGTTGTGGATAATATCAAAACCTAAAATTGTTAAATATTATTGATGTGAATTAGGATATTAGGCAGAGAGAGAAATGGGATGATGGACAGAGAGATGGATGGGATGTTGGATAAAGACAGATAGACACAAGATGGAAGAGCAAGGAACAGCATGTTGGGTTATATGAATATCAGATGATGATAGGCACCAAAAGTTGGAATTTGGTAATATGAAGGATTCAGTGGCCAGTCTTTTTGGCAAAAGGTACATTTATTTAGGGAAGAGGATACAGACAAAATGGAGGCTACAATAGACACAAGGAATGGCCACCTCCCCAAAGGGTGGGAGCATGGAGCTAACCTGGTTTCTATCACTGTCTTCTCCCTGTCTCTGGAACTCTCAGGTGGGGTTGTACAGACAGGGGAGGTGGACTCAACCCTATCTGTGAACTTGCTGGGTTTTGGAAAAGTTTGGTTTTGGGTGTAGAATTCCAGTCTCTTTACCTTTAGGTTTCTGAAGGTTTTTGATTGGGATTTTTGGTAGTTAATCTGAAATTTAGGATTGAAAACTACATATAGTTATTTTCATGATCTGCTGGTTTGGGAAGGTAAAGGCCTAGTTTGCCCTTCCCCCACTGGATATGGTTCTCTGTAAAATCCGGACTAGCCATTTAGAGGATCTCACTATCAGCCTGAGTCCTTGGTCTTAATGTAGGAGTGAAGGAGGCAGGAATTGCCACATGGCTGGTCAAAGATGGAGTCTGGAATCTGGCATCTTCTCTTGTGTCTGTAGCTTAGAGTCTTCTGTACCTGAGACTCCCTTAAATTCATCTACTACATCATACTACAGCACACTGAGCATAATAATATTCCATAATATTCATATACCACAATTTATTTATTCAGCCATTCTCCAATTGATGGGCATCCACTCTGTTTCCAGTTTCTGGCTACTACAAAGAGGGCTGCCACAAACATTCTTGCACATGGTGGTCCCTTTCCCTTCTTTAAAATCTCTTTGGGATATAAGCCCAGTAGTAACACTGCTGGATCAAAGGGTATGAACATTTTGAAAACTTTTTGGGCATAATTCCAGATTGCTCTCCAGAATGGTTGGATTCTTTCACAACTCCATCAACAATGCATCAGTGTCCCAGTTTTCTCACAGTCCCTCCAACATTCATCATTTTTTGTTCCTGTCATCTTAGCCAATCTGACAGGTGTGTAATGATATCTCAGAGTTGTCTTAATTTGCATTTCTTTGATCAATAGTGATTTGGAACACTCTTTCATATGACTGGAAATAGTTTCAATTTCGTCATCTGAAAATTGTCTGTTCATATCATTTGACCATTTATCAATTGGAGAATGGCTTGATTTCTTATAAATTAAATTCTCTGTATATTTTGGAGATGAGGCCTTTATCAGAACCTTTAACTGTAAAAATGTTTTCCCAATCTGTTACTTCCCTTCTAATCTTGTTTGCATTAGTTTTGTTTGTGCAGAAACTTTTTAATTTGGTATAATAAAAAATTTCTATTTTGTGATCAATAATGATCTCTAGTTCTCCATTGGACACAAACTCCTTCCTCCTCCACAAGTCCAAGAGGTAAACCATCCCATGTTCCTCCAATTTATTTATGATTTCATTATTTATGCCTAAATCTTGTACCCATTTTGATCTTATCTTAGTATGTGGTGTTAAAGGGGGTCCATGCCTAGTTTCTGCCATGAGTAAATAATTTTCAAGAAAAGAAATTTGTGGCAAAACTATGATTTCACTAATATAACTGTTTCTTTGAATAAAAAATAGGTCATGCCTAGATCGGTTTTTTATGAGTTACTTTTACTAAATAAAAAATCATCACCTTATAATTATTTATTAGATATTTTTTAAAAAGCTGCCTCATTCTTATTTTATCTTGCTCAGATCTAACAGCCATTTTAGTGTAAAATGTTATAGCAACAACTTTTTTCCACTTAAAAGTTGTAGGCAAACAAAAATCAGAAAAACAAAAAACCCACAACATATCTTGAAGTTGTTCATTCACTGTAGCTTTTGCTTTTAATAGAGAAAGCACAGGATAATAATATTATAAAATCAAGACAAGATCCTTATTCTCTCAAACATCTGCAGAACTACAAAATCTGCTCTGTGTGGGGAGAATGAAACAAGAACAAGAATTCAAATCCTTGAGAGACACTGAGAAAGGTGTTGAATTTAAAAAGTTTCCCCAAGGTTGGTACTATTTTGCCTAGAAGAAAATTGTTGTGCCACAGTTCTAATTGTCCTGACTCAAATTTCCCTAATTGTGATGAGTTTCCCTAATTAGTTCTGCCTCCGTTTCCCTAATTTTTTTCTGTCTCAGTTTCCTTAACTGTTCTGCCTCAATCCCCTTACTTGCAACCTTCCCCATCCCCCTCTCCCCTCCACTAGTTCATTAAAACTGAGGACCACTTACTCTAAGGTTATAAATTGTCAATTATAAACAAATAAAAGGGAGTTCAGACTTCCTGGCCCCTAACTCCTTCTGTGATCAAGAATTTATGGTCCTAACCCTTATCCTTTAATTGTTCTTTATCCCAATTTACCAGAATGTCCCATGTCTCCCACCACCCTGTCAGAACCAGATTGATAGCCCGTTTCCACACTCAATGTTCTGACTCTGCCCTTGTCTTGATCTACCCCTGTAGCTGACCCATTTGTGTATATATGCCATTGAGATTTCACATTCACTACTGAATACTTTGAGACAAGAGTCCTGTCCAGTCAATCAATTAAACTCTCCAATAAATAAAATATTAAAACTCTCTAATCTCTATCTTGCTTCAGTTTCTCCAGCATCATAAAATGAACTTCCTTACCTTTTCCTAGCTCCACAGAAGTCCAGTCAGTCAATGATCTTCTCCATCCATTCATCATAACATCTAGCAGCTAGTGAAGTACAGTTTAGCTAAGGCTCCAAATATCAACAACTTGGGCCAAACAGGTTTGCCAATATAACCACATTGGGCTTGAAAACTTGATTTCTCAATTAGAGAATTATAGAATGGTTAGACTAGAATTCATTGTTTTAGATCCTTTAGGAAGCTAATATTCAGTTTTCTCAGTGCTGTTCTTCACAAGGCATAAGACAATTTAACAGTCAGTAGAATTTTCTGATTTTTAGTCTCTCTGTCTCTGCTGACTTTTTCATTTTCAATTTTTGTCTCTTCTCTCCCAGTGTAAACTATTCCCTTTGGTCCCAATTCATACCTCCTGCTGTAGTTATAATCGCCTTATAACAATATTTAGCACTTATAGAGGTCTTAAAGTACTTTACATATGTAAATCTCATATAATCCATTCACACATTTAGAAAAAAATTTGAGGCTGGATTTAAATCTCTATAATTGTCAATAACACTACTCAGTATTCCTGAAATTGTTGACTAATGCTTCTCATATCACATTAGATGAAAATCATAATAATGAAAGCATTTACTTCTTTTTTGTTGTTTGTTTGTTTGCAGATGATTGTGTACTCATAGTTTGGGAAGCTCAGATGCAACAAAATATGGATTGATTCTCTGCTGCTTCTACTAATTTTGACTTAACAATACCTAGAAATTTCAGGTGCTCCATGAGTCAACACCAAACCATCCATATGTGGAATTACTGTTCCAGCAAATGGAGAAGTTTCATATGCTGTGAATAAGTTTACTTACCTTGGCAGTATACTTTCAGAAATGTACACATTATGAGTTTGACACTCACTTTGCCAGAGCTAACTCAGTATTTGGGAGGCTTTGAGGTAAAGCACTGGAGAGGAGAAGTATTAGACTACAGAATAGTTGTGCTGATCTCATTGTTGTATGCCTGTAAAACTTGGACCATAACAGAAAATGGAATCACTTCCACTTGAATTCTGAGGAGATTCTGAAGATCACAGCTAGTGGGATAAGATACCAGCACTGAGGTTCTTTCTCTAACTAAACTTCAAACTCTATTGCAAAGAACGCAACTCTATTGGGCTGACCACATTGTTCCAAATGCCTTATGTATGCTTGCCAAAAAGACTACTTTATGGAGAACTCATACAGGGCAAACACTCATAAAGTGGTCAGAACAAGCAATACAGAGACACTCTCAAGGTTTCTCTTTAGAATTGATAGTTTGACATGGGAAACACTGACTGACACTGGGCCACCATGGTGTAGGCCCATCAAAGAAAAGTGCTGTGCTCCATGAGCAAAGCAGAATTAAATTAGCTTAGAAGAAGCAGGAAATGTGAAAATCAAAGAAGCTATTCCAAATGTTCATAGGGACTAATTGTATGTATCCAATCTCAGTCAGAGCATTCCAAGCTCATATTGGTCTGATCAACCACCGCAGAACACATTAATATGTCACTAACATAGAAATGTCATTATGGTCCTCTTCAAAAGTGAAGGACAATAACCATCACCTCTTACAATATTTTCAAGGTCAGTGCTAAAGGAAAAAAAATACACAAGGAAGTCAAAGGAAATCTAGAGGCTCTGGAAGAAATCTAGCTAGTTGAGCCTATGCTAGACTCTCCATATAGGAAGCCCCCCCCCCCCCCAATTTACAAGAATCCTCTATGGAGAATCCCTCCAATAATTATCATTACTGTCATCATAACTAATATTTATATAGTACTCACTACATGCCAGATCCTATACTAAGCACTTTGTAAATGTCATCTCATTTGATCCTCATAACAATGCTGGGAAGTGGATGCTAATATTATCTTGATTTTACAGAAGAGGAAACTGAGGCTAGCAGAAGGTAACTAACTTGTTCAGGATCATATATCTAGTAAGTATCTGAGGCTGGACTTGGAATAAGGTCTTTTTCACTCCCTGTCTTGCACTCAATCCACTGTGCCCCCTAGTTACCCTACAAATGCAAAGAACTCCAAAATTATGGTAAAGTCCCCACATGTAGCAATGTCTAGCTAGCTACATGCCCCTTGGTAGAAGCCACAAAGAATCTCAACCTCCATTAATTTTTGTCCTTTACCTGCCTTCACCCTTTCCCCAAGGTTCAATTTTGGGAGATGCTTGACATTCACATAGTAGAGAAAAACTACGAAAGTGAAAACTATTAGAATATTCTTTGGCTCCTATCCCTCCCTTCTACCCATCCTTATACTGCTTCAGAGAGAAAATGGCTATTTATAATAGTGTTACTTTTGGGAATCTAAAGTTTCCCCAAAGAGGAAAAATGTAAAAATGCTGTCCCATGCACAAGATAATAGGAACATTCATTTTCTTCCCAGTTAGAAAGCAATGATGAGTATAAGGGAATTATAGTGTACATTAAGAGAATAACTAAAATAGGATTTGTAAATTCAACTTGTAGCCAAGTTGTTATTTGTAAATATCTTCCAGGAGGCTTAAAACAAGCATTGTCAGTTTGACAATTCTAATAAACAATTTCACATTTTTCAAGAACAAGGTGCAAACAAGGTGTGTGTGTGTGTGTGTGTGTGTGTGTGTGTGTGTGTGTGTGTGTGTGTTTGTTTCAAAGGGAGGTCTTCTTCAATGGCCTCTCTTTTTCAAGGGCCAACTTTTCCTTTTGTTTAGCCTGCTACTATTACTACAATTGACCACTTCAGTAAATACTTTAATCCAGCTTTAGTGGACTTCCAAAGTTTCCAGACTTTCCTGAAATTTACAAGGTTATCTGGACTCATTCATCTTGATGTTTTGAATCAGTCATCTACTGACTTTGGAAAAGAACTCTTCCACCATTCCCTTACTCTACTTTACCTTGAAGTTTTTTGAAGAGTCCTTATGAATGGAAGCCATAAAAGAAAAGGAATATGAAGGGGGCAAGAAAGAGGGAAGTAGGAGTTTGAACCTTCCTATTGCTTCTTTAGTAGAATTGTGGGTATACAGATAACTCTTGGTTAGTACAAATAATGACTTCCTTGAAGTTGTCTCACATATTCAGAGTATTTGAAGTTACATTTATGCAAACTATGCCCATTGGTTCTAGACTAGCTAAGTCATGCTGTAAGCATCCAACTAATGTATATGACCAATTTACAAGATTCAATATTTTCATTAACTGGAACTAAAGTAAGTTCTGGCTTGGGAAGCAAAGGGAAGACAACATATATAGACTCAATCAGATATAGTTATAATATATATCTTCTCAAAAACAGCTAGAGAAAAGGGCATACAATACAGATACTTCCTATAGGTAGGAAAACCAAGGAGAAACTTCAAAAGAATGACTTTATTAAATTTGATATCCAAAGAACTGGGTTCAAACCTTGAAAGTGAGAAAAATGTATTTAAAATGCCTATTTGTTGTAAAATTCTGTAAAAATTGAAATAAAATGTGTAAAGGCTATATGAACCATAAGATATAGGTATGTGGGAGCTATTAGTATCACCAATAAGAATTATTAAAAATATATATATTTTTCCATTTTCTTCTACTCTATTTTCATTATGAAAATCAATAAAAAATCATGAAAATGTTTTTCAACTTCCACAGATTTCATACTAGATTTTAGTCAAATATATGTAAGTCATAAGATGTTAATTATTGATTTGCCTCTATATTTGGAGTATTAACAACCTAAATGTACTTATTTATTCTTCATATACCTTGGAACTTTTCTCCAATAAGAAGTATATCTATTGTATAATTTATGACAAATTTTCTTTCTACAAGTTAGTTAAAATATAATAAGTATATAATAATGGAGTCTGTAACTTGTTGAAGGGGATTTCTAAGTAGCCAAACCATTGTCCAAATGTATTCAGAGTAATAGATCATGGTACTAAAAGATAGAAAATGTTATAGAACATCATATGCAATTTTGAGACAGCATTGAAGTTTTATAGCATATCATCAGTTATGACACTTGTAATGGGAAGGGTATATCTCTTAAAGAGATTTTGACAAGGCATGTCACAGGTATAATCAACAACATATTGACTGGATTTACACAGTGGATCACAAATAGTCCCTACTGAGACCAAAAGACCTACAGGATGAGCTGATATTTTGGTTGTTTGCAAAGAAGGTGGAAAGGGAAAAAAGCACAAGGAGGGAAGGGAAAGGGGGAATAGGAGAAGGAAAAGGAGAAGGAGGAGAAGAAAGAGGAGGGGCAAAGGGGAAAAGAAAAGGGGAGGGGGAAGAAGGAAAAAAAAGAAAGAGGAAAGGGGAGAGAGAAGACAAGGGATAAGAGGAAAGGGAATAGAGACATGGATGGAGGAAGGGAGAAGGAGGAGGTAAAGCAGCAGCAAATTGTCATCAGGGTGCGAATGCATCATTTCTATATTTTCAAATTCAGTGATCCTAGAGCTGAAAGAAGAAATTAATGTGAGCTAGCAGTGCAGAGAATACATTTCACCTCAGGAATAGAATGTAGAGAAGGGAGTTGATAAAGAAGCAGGGGTGAAAGGCAAAGGCCAGTTAGATAATAACCAGTACTGTTTCTTTTTGCAGAAATTTCCATATGGTTTGGGGGTTGAACTGAGGTCAGTAAAACAAATTACTTCTATTTTCTACTCTATATTATATGTGACTTAAAAACAAAGCGGATTTTGATTATCTCTTCTAAAGAAAACTTGCAACAATGATATAAATTAATATAGAGAATCAAAGTATCTGTGTGGGGATATTTGAAAATAGTCATCATAGCTTCCTTTAGACTTCTTTATCTTATCTGTATCTTTTGTCTCTGAATTCATCAATGTCCCTTCTACAATGTGGCATCCTTAAATAAACCCAATTCTCTGGACAGGATCTCATCAGCCCAGAGTTGAATGAGACCATTATCCTCTATAGCCTTAGAATATGCTTTACTCTTTCAATTAAAAGTGATATATTTTCCCCCCATTGAACTGCTGGAATCCCTCCTCCTTTCTGCCCACTCCATCAATAACACCACCAATAGGGTAATTTAAATTCTGCAGAATGCAGGCTGAGACCAGCTTTCCCCTCCCTAGCTAGGCTCTTTATTCCATAAAAATCTTTCTCCGCCTTTCCTGAAGGCAGGAAAGGGAAAGGAAGAATCAGAACAGGACCCTAGACTGTTTTCGTCCCAGAGGGGTCCGTCAGGGAGCCCGGGATCCTCGTTTTCAGTCTGGGAGCCTTCGGCTTCACAGAATTATAGAGGACTGCCAGAGAC
This sequence comes from Sminthopsis crassicaudata, assembly GCF_048593235.1. NCBI lineage: Eukaryota > Metazoa > Chordata > Mammalia > Dasyuromorphia > Dasyuridae > Sminthopsis > Sminthopsis crassicaudata. Next base: position 273,391,977 of record NC_133621.1, on the reverse strand, counting down.
TTGGGAGATTATCTAGTAGAATGTCTTCATTTTAGACAAGAAGAAATCGAGGCTCGGAAAGAAGTGCTTTGCCCAGCTTCACAAAGTTAAGCACGGGATCGGGTCTCGTCATTCCAATCCAAGACCCGGAGCTCAACCCCCGCCCTCCGATGTGGAGTTTTGTACTCTTTGCTCCGAGAGCTAACGGCCACTTCACCTGTGCACTCTTCTGTGCATGCTTTTTCCCTTTATCACATCCGCGCGACCCAGGGACCTGACAAACGCACGCGCAGTTCCGTTCCCCTCCTGCCAATGCCAGGGTTGCAGGCGCCTCTAGGGCTGGATTCGTTATAACTGCAGAGGGCTCACAGGACTCTAATCCTCCCGTCTCCGGTTATTGACCATTCGCCTTTAATTCCCCCTCCGAGCAAGTGAGGGGCCCAAAGGAGGACGCCCCCGTGAGTTCTCCCTCTAGTCCCTGAAGCTTGCCTCCAGGATGAAGAAGATTTTCAACTTCTGCAAGAAGAAGGAGCAGTCTTCATCTCATCCCTTCTTCAACATGCAGTTACTTTCGAGTTGGAACACCTAGATCTCACCCTAGGATATGTGATCTGGAACAAGGACCTTGGGAAGCTCCACAAAGCTGACTCCATCAGGGATGTGGAGAAAGTGCAGCAGCAGCTGCTGCTGCTGCTCGGAAAGCACAACTTGGAATGATCATGATAAAATGAAGCGGTAAGAGCAGGGGTTGTGGGAGGGGGTGAGAAGGAAGGCCCCCACCGGAGGAATATAAGACATCTCCCCCATCCCTCCACTTGGGATTAGTGTCCCCCCCCAGCCTCGAGCTTCCCTCAGAAAAGCAATCCTCCTTAGCACCAAGTCACGGCCAGGTTTTGCTTCCTAGACATTGGATAGCAGAAGCAGAAAGCTGGAGTCGCCTCTATTTCCTGCCTGTCCATTTTTAATAGGGAAACTCCTTCATTTGTCTTTTAGTCAGGGTCCAACTAACTTATTCTTAAAAGGTGGCGACATGCGAATAAATAATATTTTCTTCTGGTGACATGTTAACATTTCTAAAACAACTGTGTCAGACTATCCGTTAGGACATTAGGGGTATTTTCTTGGAAAAATTACTGGAGTGGTTTGCCATTTCCTTCAGCTCATTTTGACAGATGAGGAAATTGAGGCAAACACAGTTAAGTAATCTGCCCGAGATCACACAACTGCAAATATACGACATAAGATTTGAACTCAGGAAGATGAGTCTTCTTGACTCCAGGTCCAGAATTCATAGTGCCTTTTAGATACCCCAGCTGGTAAAATATGGACAGATATATGAAGAGTAAAAGTTTTAAGGCAGAAAATTAAATGCTGCTTTTATTAAGACCTAATATATGTGTCAGGCAATGGGCTAATAACAGATACAAAGGAATCAGGGAGCAGGGGTTGTCCCTATTTTAGGTCAGTTAAGTAAGGGACTTAAGAAGAGAGGACGGATATTTAAAAATCTAGCTAGTAAGGAATATCAAAGAGAAAAAGGTTACAGTTTCAAAAGCTTCAGAGAGGTTAACAAAAAGAGAAAGAAGAAAAGACAGTTACATTTGGCAACTAAGAGATCATTAATATTTTTGAAGAACTTGGAAGGCAGAACATAGTGTTAAATGAAAATGACAGAAAAGAAAGTGGAGACAACTAATGTCAACAGCCTTCTCATAACTGCAAAGGCAGGAAAAAATTGGGATGATAGTGGGGTGGATCCTTTGGGGAATGGGGAATAAGACATAGGCATGTTTGTAAGTGAGCAGGAAAATAGCCAGGATTCAGGGGAAAACTGAAGATAAGTGAGAAAAGAAATGTTAGAGGAATGATAGTTAAGATAGTACATGTGGAAGCATTTTTCTTGGCAAGGAAAAGGACTAACTCTTCATATCAGATAGGTTGAAGGAGAAGATAGTGGCAGTACTCATTTAGATGATATTAGATGAAAAAGGGCGATCTCCGGGAATGGTCTCAAGTTTTTTTTCCCAGTAAAATGTGAAGCTAGATTTTTAGCTGAGAAGATGCAGCGTTCATTCAACTCAATATCTGATATTTTCTGTGAAGCAAGGAAGTGGTATTTCAAAAGTCTGATTCAGCAGGAATGGCTAGACCTAAACCAGATAAAAAAAATCTATGACAGAGGAAATGCACTTATAAAGGTATTTTGGAATCATTTTAAAAGTATTTGAAAGAAGGAAGATTCCAAAAGAGTGGGAAAGACACTTCCTAATGAAATAAAACATATATAAATATTGAAAAATAATAGATTGGATTTTTATTGAGTGGAGATTTCAGAAGATGTTTTGGTGTCTTTTTGAGCTATTTCTATTTCTGAATACTTTATGTTTACTAGAATTTTGTGTTTTACCAGTTACATGTAAAGAAAATTTTAGCATTTGCTTTTACAAAATTTTGAATTCCAAATTTTTTTTCCTTCCACGACTCCCTTCTCATCTTCTGAAAATGTTAGGCATAGGTTATGTATATGGTATTATCATGTAAAACTTATTTCCACATTAGTCACATTATTTTATTATTATTTTTTACTTTTGCTGAAGCGATTGGGATAAGTGACTTGCCCAGGCTCAGACTTCTAGGAAGTGTTAAGTGCCTGAGGCTAGATTTGAACTCCCATCCTCCTGACTTCAGGGCTGGTGCTCTCTCCATTGCACCACCTAAGCTGCCCCCCACATTAGTTTTCAAAGAAGAAACATCAAAAGGAAAAAAGAAACAGGGGGAGGGGGGAATGAAGAAAGTGGAAAAAGTATGCTGCAATATGCAGAGTCCATCTGGATGTGATGTTTATCTGGATGTAAATAGAATTTTCCTTTCTTAGTCCTTTATACTTGTCTTAGAACACTGTATAGCTTAAAAGAGCAGAGTTATTTATACTTGATCATCACATAGTGTTTTTGTTATTATGCACAATGTTTTCCTGGTTCTCCTCATCTCAATTTGCATAAATTCATAAAGTTTTTCCCAGGTTTGTCTGAAACTTGCCTATTTACTATTTCTTACTGAACGATAATATTCTATTACATTCATACATCAGTTTTTTCAGCCATCCTCCAGTTCCTAGGATTTCCCTCAATTTTCAATATTTTGTGAAAAAGGCTGCTGTAAATATTTTTTGTACATAGAGGTCCTTTTCCTTTTTTTTTTTTTTTTTCTTTTTTCTTTTCTTTCTTTTTTTTTTTTTTTTTTTTTTGATCACTTTGGGATACAGACCTAGTATTGTTGGATGGAAGGATATTCAGAGTTTTCTTGCCCTTTGGGCATAGTTCCAAATTACTTTCCAGAATGATTGGATCAATTCACAACTCAACCAAGTGTACATTAGTGTCCCAGTTTGTCATATTAGCCAAGCCTAATGGATGTGAGGTGATACTTCAGAGTTGTTTTAAGTTGCATTTGTTTTCCAGTTTTCCCGGCAGTTGTTAAATAGTGAGTAGTGTTTTATTCTAAATGGTATGGGCTTTGGTTTTCTCAAGCACTTTGATTACCATCTTAGTCTATTCCATTCTTTCTTGGGCAGTACCAGAAAATTTTGATGATTATTGCTTGAGAATGTAGTTTGAGATCTGGTATCTAGGTTACTTTTCTTTATATTTTCTTTTCATTATTTTTCTTGATATTCTTAACCTTTTCTAGCAGATAACTTTTGTTCTTCTATTCCTAGCAAGTGTTTTTTTTTTTTTTTTGATAGTTTATTTCCATGGCACTTAATAAGTAAATTAATGTATATTGGTAGATCTGCCATGAGCAATTGGTATTAATATTTAGATCTGATTTTCTGTCAAAAAGTGTTTTGTACTTGTATTCAGTTTTGATCATATAAAGAATAAAGCCTTCCACAATTGTACATCAGGGTTCCCTTGCAACAAGATCTATTTAGGAGGCTAATCCACCCTCTGTAATAATGCATTCCATCTTTTCCAATCCAGTTGTTCAAATAAAATTTATTTTTCTGATATACCTCACTCGTTTGGAATTGAAACAATATGAATAATAATAATTTTGTAGGAATTGAATGTGAACTCATATTAACACATAAAAGATAAAAACTTTTCTGAATTATGCCTTAAGTCTCAAAAAACGAGTGCCAACCATTTACCATATTTATTTTTATTTTTTTATTAATTTTTATAATTATAACATTTTCTTTGATGGTACATATTCATAGGTTTTTTTTAACAACATTATCCCTTGTACTCCCTTCTGTTTCAAATTTTTCTCCTTCTTCCCTCCACCCCCTCCCCCTAGATGGCAGGCATTCCCATACATATTAAATATCTTATAGTATATCCTAGGTACAATATATATGTGCAGAACCAAATTTTGTTGTTGTTGCAAAGGAAGGATTGTATCCGGAAGGTAAAAATAATCTGGGGAGAAAAACAAAAAATGCTAACAGTTTACACTCATTTCTCAGTGTTCCTTTTCTGAATGTAGCTGATTCTGTCCATCATCGATCAATTGGAATTGAATTAGCTCTTCTCTAGATTGAAGATATCCACTTCCATCAGAATACATCCTCATACAGTATCATTTTTGAAGTGTATAATGATCTCTTGGTTCTGCTCGTTTCATTAGCATCAGTTGATATAAGTCTCTCCAAGCCTCTCTGTATTCCTCCTGTTGGTCATTTCTTACAGAACAATAATATTCCATAACATTCATATACCATAATTTACCCAACCATTCTCCAATTGATGGGCATCCATTCATTTTCCAGTTTCTAGCCACTATGAAAAGGGCTGCCACAAACATTCTGGCACATACAGGTCCCTTTCCCTTCTTTAGTATTTCCTTGGGATATAAGCCCAGGAGTAGCACTGCTGGGCATACACATTTTGATAACTTTTTGGGCATAATTCCAGATTGCTCTCCAGAATGGTTGGATTCTTTCACAACTCCATCAACAATGCATCAGTGTCCCAGTTTTCCCACAGCCCCTCCAACATTCATCATTATTTGTTCCTGTCATTTTAGCCAATCTGATATATGTGTAATGATATCTCAGAGTTGTCTTAATTTGCATTTCTCTGATCAATAGTGATTTGGAAACTCTTTCATATGAGTGGAAATAGTTTCAATTTCATTATCTGAAAATTGTCTGTTCATATCCTTTGACCATTTATCAATTGGAGAATGGCTTGATTTCTTATAAATTAAAGTCCATTCTCTGTATATTTTGGAGATGAGGCCTTTATCAGAACCTTTAACTGTAAAAATGTTTTCCCAATCTGTTACTTCCCTTCTAATCTTGTTTGCATTAGTTTTGTTTGTGCAGAAACTTTTTAATTTGGTGTAATCAAAATTTTCTATTTTGTGATCAATAATGATCTCTACTTCTCCCTTGGACACAAACTCCTTCCTCCTCCACAAGTCCAAGAGGTAAACCATCCCATGTTCCTCCAATTTATTTATGATTTCGTTCTTTATGCTTAAATCTTGGACCAATTTTGGTCTTATCTTAGTATGTGGTGTTAAATGTGGATCCATGTACCATATTTCTAAAGGAGCAAACCCTCTTGGATTAATAGAGGAATTCTGAGGTCCAGGATGAAAAAGGTATACACTTTTGACAAAATTTGGTAACATGTCTAGATTGTTCTCTAGCAATATCAAATTGTTTTCTAAGAATTTGAGCCTGTTAGTGAAACTGATTATGTGATCCTTGTGCAAATGAAAAAGGACATGTAAGCAATGAATGTGCAATTGCATTTCCTTCTGACATAAACTCTGGAAGGGAAGTGTGAGATGGAACATGCATAATGAAAATAGATTGGTTCCTTTCCCTTATTATTTTCTGTAATGTATGAAATAACTGCCCCATGTCTCCTTTTTTAATTAAAGCTTTTTATTGACAAAGCATATGCATGGGTAATTTTTTCCAATATTTTCCAACATTGACCCTTATACAACCTTTTGTTCCAAAATTTTCCCTCTTTCCCCCCACTCCCTTCCCAATGTATTGGCAGGTAGTCCAATACAGGTTAGATCCAATATATGTATACATATTTATACAGTTATCTTATTGCAGAAGAAAAAAAAATCAGATCAAGAAGGAAGAAAAATAAAAACTTAGAAAGAAAATATAATGTAAGCAAATAACAAAAAGAGTGAGAATGCTATGCTGTGTTCCACACTCAGTTCCCACAGTCCTCTCTCTGGGTGTAGATTGCTCTCTTCATCACTGAATAAGTAGAACTGGTTTGAATCATCTCATTATTGAAGAGAGCCATGTCCATCAGAATTGATTATTGTAGAATCTTGTTGCCATGTATAATGATCTCCTGGTTCTGCTCATTTCACTTAGCATCAGTTCATGTAAGTCTCTCCAGGTCTCTCTGAAATCATCTTGCTGATCATTTGCTACAGAACATTCATATTCATATAACATAATTGATTCAGCCATTCTCCAATTGATGAGCATCCACTCAGTTTCCAGTTTCTTGCCACTACAAAGAGGGCTGCCACAAACATTTTTGCACATGTGGGTCCTCCTTTAAGCCTCCTTTAAGATCTCTTTGGGATATAATCCACTGCTGATCAAAGGGTATGCACAGTTTGATAACTTTTTGAGCATAGTTCCAAATTGCTCTCCAGAATGGTTGGATCGGTTCACAGTTCCACCAACAATGTATCAATGTTCCAGTTTTCTCTCATCCCTTCCAATATTCATCATTATCTTTTTGTGTCATTTTGGCTAATCTGCTCATGTCTCCTCCTTGATATTTAAGATGAGCCATCTCAATATCATTCAGTGTACATTGCATATTTGCTGTCTAAAGTTATATTGTTTCCTTGTATTTCATTTACAAGTGTGATAATAGCAAATAATTCCTTTTTCTTTGAATTGATTCAAAAGATGTAGTAATACTTTTCTAAATTTTTTTGATGGGAACATAATACTAGGTCCATTTGTTTTTTGTGACCTCTGATAACAAGGCCTCTTGGAAAGGACATTTTTTTAAGGATAAATCCATTGATACAATTGGACTATTTATAAATTTTGTTAAACACCTATCATATGGTCCCTGATTCATGAATAATAACGTTTGCCAATCTTGGTTATTTAAAAAAAAAACAACAAACAAACAACTCATATCTTTGTGTATTGGTGTAGGGCACATATGCAATCCTTGGGCATTCCCTAGTCCATTGTATTCTCCTTTATAATGCTCTTTTTGTAAGTTCTGCAACAGTACAAGCATAAGAAAAAATAGATTTTTTTCCCCCCCTGAGGCTGGGGTGAAGTGACTTGCCCAGGGTCACACAGCTAGGAAGTGTTAAGTGTCTATGATCACATTTGAACTCGGGTCCTCCTGAATTCAAGGCTGGTACTCTATCCACTGTGCCACCTAGCTGCTCCCCAAAACAGATTTTTTTAGGTTAGTATTGGAAAACAGCTATTCTAACACAATTCTTGATGAATGCATCCGAAGGGCATGATTGGTGTGTTTGATATGGAAATATCATACCCTTTCTGATCATCAATTCTTTTTAAAGATTGTTTGTGGAAGCAGCCCTCTACAAACATATGTCAATTGTTTTTCTGACTTTTTAGTTAATTGTCTAGGCAAATTCAAGTCTGGTCTCCTTTTAAGATATCAAATAGAACCTTTAGTTGATGTGTAGGAATTCCTAATGAAGTTCTCAGCCAATTTTGATCCCCTATCAATTTTTGAAAATCATTTAGGGTTCTAAGAGAATCTACTCTTGTATATTATTTTTGTGGTCTAACTTTCTCATATTTAATTTTATATCCTAAGTATGAAAAGGGTGCTTTTCTAAGTATTATTTCTTGTTCTATTACTAACTGCCATTAATTCAACTGTTTTTCATTATCTTGTAATTTTTGTTGCCATGCTTCCTCATATGGACATGCACATAGAATGTTATCCATATAATGAATGATATATGCTTCCTTATATCTTCTTCTTATAGTATTAATGGCTTTAAACACAAAGAATTGATATAAGGCAGGACTAATTTTTATTTTTTGAGGTAGTACTTTCCATTGAGATCTTCCCTTGTGTGGGATAGGGGCTTACCCAAATTAACTAATCAGAGACATCTTCAGATACAAAGAGAAAGTATTTATTTGGTCCTTGCAAGAAGAGGTCCAAGCACACCAGGGTAGAGATAAGAGTTTCTCAGCTCCCATCTCCCAACATGTGTTTTGGTTTAGCAAGCCGAAACTAGTAAAACTGGTTAATTAGCAAAAGACCCAAGTTTTTTCATTAGATGGACTAAAAAGAAAGCAGCTATTATTGACCATTGGTCACTAATGTTGTCTGTTTCCTGTAGATCATGTCACTTCCTAACACTTCCTGAAGCTTAGACCTAGGGTCTACTCTAGAGAACTCTAGGCCTGGAGATCATGTGATTTCTTGCAATTTGGGCCTCACAGACTTTGTGAGAAAACTTCACCTGATCACATTTACCCTGGATCTACTTGAGTGCACTGATTGAATATATTCATTTGGTGACAGTAGGTAGGCTCCATTAAACATACTTTTATCACATTAAACTATAAAAAAGTGGCAACAGGAAATTATTCTGATCCTACTTCCTCATAGTAAGAATTCATTTGATCTCCAACTATTTTCCATTTTGCTATGTCTGTGGTGCCCTCCTTCAGGAACCAAGGAGAACATGTATGAACAATTTCCAAAAATTCAATAATTTGTTCACAAGGACAATATACCTCCTTTTCTCTCATTAAATTCTTTCTCTTATTTTGAATTATGTTTGTCCCATTCTGGAAATCCCATTATAGCTCTTTAACATAAAGCTTTCCTGCATAAACCTGAAACTGTGAAAGCCTTATGCAGCTTTGTGCCTTAATTAGTTAATTAGTTAATTTCATTGAGCTTGGGCTCTAATGAAACTACAGTGAAATGCTGCCATTGTGGTTTTTCCTAGCCTTCACTTAACTTACACCATTGATGGTATGAACCTCCTTAACAGGGGGGGTGGGTTCACTGAAGGATCATCTTCTTCAGGTCCCTGTTCAGTCAGCACTTGTTTGGGTGGTCCAGCAGACCCAACCTGGCTCAGTTTTGCACTGATAAGAAAGACATGCATCAGGTAGGATGCAAACAAGCAATTTATTCATTGGAGGGACAAGATTTTTATAGAGCAAAATCCAATAGTGTATAACCAACTGGGGAAGTTATGTCCCCTGCTTCTTCTGGCTTACACATACATTTAGCCAATTTCTTGTTTTTTCTTAGTCATGAGGTCTACACATAACATCAAATTCTTAAGGTCATGGAAAGCTGTGTTTAAGTGATAAATGAACATGTTCTCCTAGTTACAGGTTTCCCTGAAGTTCTGGGAGGGATGGAAGTTCACACTTCACCACCACCCTCTACACATTGATTTTGCTCATGTGGTCAGATTTATTGGCAAAATTTATTGGACAAAATATTTCCTAATGATTGCTTTAATTTCTTCATTGGTGGTAATATTATTATTTTCTTTTTTGACACTAGACATTAGAATTTTCACCATTCTTTTTAAATCAAATTAGCCATTGGCTTAGCTCATTGATTTTTCATTAAAGCAGTTATTAGATTGATATGTTATTTTAATAGTTGCCTTATTTTTTTTGTGTACTGTAAAATTTTTTAATCTCATCTTTGATTGTTAGGATTTCCAATCTGCTATGCAATTGGGGATTTTAATATTTGGTTTTTTTTTCTAGTTTTTAGTTTTGTTGTTTTTAGTTTCATGCTCAATTCATTATTTTGTTCTTTTTCTATTTCATTAATTAAATAATTTTGAGAAGCAAATTTTACCTTAAATACTGTTTTGGCTACACATCAATAAATTTTGGTATGTTATGTCATTATTATCATTCTCTTTTACATGGGTTCATTTTATTACCTGAAATGTGGCTAAAGTTTGTTTCCAGGAGTTTTTGTTGTTGTTGTTGTTGTTGTTGTTGTTGTTGTTGTTGTTGTTGTTGTTGATTCTCTAAATATGCCATCATATCATCTGCAAAGAGTGATAGTTTTGTTTTTGCATTATCTACTCTAATTCCTTAATGGTTTTCTCCCCACCCCTTTATTGCTAAAGATAACATTGCTAATACAATATTAAATATTAGTGGTGATAAAGGCAACCTTGTTTCACCCTTAATCTTATAAAGAATGCTTCTAACATATCCCCATTGTATTTGCTAATGGTTTTAGACAGGTGGTATTTATCATTTTAAAGAAAACTTTATTAATTCTTAATGCTCTTTTGTGTGGGTGTTTTTAATAGCAATGGATATGATATTTTGTCAAATGCTTTTTTCTGCACCTATTGAGATAATCATATGATTTCTGTTACTTTTCTTGTTGATATAGACAATTATGCTCATATATTTTCTGACACTGAACATTACATTACATACTACATTAATGGTTTAAATACCACTTGGCCATAGTGTGTTACACTGGTGATAAATTTCAATAATCTCTATTAAAAAATCTATCTATTTAATATTATTCTCCAGTTACATTTAAAACATTTTTTTACATTTTTTTGAAAAGTTTTGAATTTCAGATTTTCTCCCTTGTCCCTACACACAGCCCCCATTAAGAAATCACATGTAAAGTTATGTAAAACTTTTCCATAAATGTTACATTGTGAAAGAAAACATAGATCTTTCACAAAAGTGAAAGAGAGAGAGAGAGAAAGAGAGAGAGAGAGAGAGAGAGAGAGAGAGAGAGAGAGAGAGAGAGAGAGAGAGAGAGAGAGAAAAGATGCTTCAATATGTATTTGGACACAGTGTCTTTTTGGATATGTATAGAATTTTTTATCATAAGCCCTTCAGTAGACATGGATCATTGTACTACTGAGAATAGCAAAGTCATTTATAGCTGATCATCCCAGAACACTGCTATAACTTTGGATATAGTACAATTCTCTTTGCTTAAATTCATGGAAGACTTTCCAGGTTTTTTTTCCTGAGAGTATTCTGCTCCTCATTTCCCATAGAATAATAAAACTCCATGATAATTATATATCATAGTTTATTTATCCATTCCCCAATTAATTTGCAAATCCCTCAATTTTCAGATTTTTTTTGCCCTGAGAAGATAGTTGTTATGAATATTTTTTATATTTCTTTTTTAAAAATTATCTTTTAGTAGTCATCCCTTGTAGTAATATTTTTAAATTAAAGGAGAATATCATGACTGTTTTCTTTGATAATTTTTGTTTTTTGTTTAGTATTTTATCTCTTCCCAATTGCATTAAAACCATTTTAAACATTATTTTTAAGTTTTCAGTTCCAAATTTTCTCCCTTCTTCCCTCTCTGGCCCCTTCTTTGAGAAGGAAAGCACTTCAGTATAGGCTATACATGTATAGTCATGCAAAATACATTTCTATATTAGTCATGTTGTGAAAAAAATAGGCAAAAAAGACCCTTGCAAAAAATAAGTTTAAAAAGTATGCTTCAATCTGCATCCAAACAGCATTACATATTTTTCTAGGCATTTTTCACTTGATATTTTCTAAAAAGAAGTTGTTGAGATTCTTTTCTTAATCACTTTCAGGTAGACTAGTAATTCTTAAATTATCTCTCTTGGATCTGTTTTTTCAATTCAGTTGATTTTCCTATGAGATTTTTCACATTTTTCTACTGTTTTCCCCCCTTTGGTTTGGCTTTATTGTATTTTGATTTCTCATAAAGTCATTAGCTTCCATTTGCACAATTATAATTTTTAAGGAATTATTTTCTTCAGTGAGCTTTGAATCTCCTTTCCCAATTGGCCATTTTGCTTTTAAAGGCATTCTTCTTCTCATTAGCTTTTTGTATTTCCTTTTGTACAACTCTCAATTCTTTTTTTTTTAAATTTTCCCTCAATCTCTCTTACTTGATTTTCAGAATCCTTTTAGAGCTCTTCCATGATCTAGTCCAATTCTTATTTTTCTTGAAGGCTTTGGTTGTAGAAGCTTTGACTTTGATATCTTCAGCTGAGTGTGTGTCCTTGTCACCATAACTTTTTTTTTTGGTCAGAAACAATTTTTTGTTGTTGTGTCCTCATTTTCCTAGTCTATTACTTGGCTTTTGTGAAAGTAGGGATCTGTTTCCAGGGTGGAGAGTGCACTATCCTGGACTGAAGTGATTTGGGCAGCTGTTTTCATAGTCCTAGGGACCTGACCATAAGCACTCTTTACAATCATATAATTTTTAGGAGTATCCTTGTGTCACCAAAGCTTTAAGATCTGATGTGCTAAAACATCAGAATCCTGCTTTGCTGGCACTGGGACTGGAGCTGCAGCTGTACTGACATGATTATGCTGTGATCATATGCTGAACTTCCACTCTATTATCCCAGATTTTTTCTGCTTACCTTGCAAGTCTATTTTGGCATCTTCTGGGCCAAGAAATCTGGAAGCCATCAGTTCTGTGGCTGATTCAAGTTTTTGTTTTGCTGATACTGGAACCACGGTTGATGCCAGGGCTGCATTAGTTCAGCCTGTGCTGGGATTGAGCACTGGGCTTCCACACTGGTTCTACAGACATTTTCTTCAGACCTTCCAAGTCATCATTAGTGGTTTTGGACTAAGAATTCCAGAAACCATCAGTACTGATAGTTGTCAGACCAGTTCCTGCTTTACTGGTGTAGAGCTGGGGTGAACTGGGACCAGGGTTATGCTTCCACAGCCTATATCAGGACTGCATGCTGGATTCCCACTTTTGTGTTACAGCCTTTTCTGTTGAACTAAGATGTGTTTGGCTGGGAAATGTTCTACTCCATTTTTTGGATGCTCCAAAATTTGTTTAGAGAGCATTCTTATTTAAAGGAATTTGAAATAGTTTGGGGAAGAGGTAGGGCAGATTCTTGCTTTTGCTTCACCATCTTGATTCCACCTTCGCTCTTATAGTCCCTTTGCTAATGCTTTAAGATTTTTACATCCAAATCCATTAGGGAAATTGGTTTATCATTTTTCCCTCTGTTTTGGTTCATCATTTATCCCTCTGTTTTGTTTCTTCCTGGTTTATATTTGTGTCATAAATGGAACTTGATAGGATTCCTTCTTCCTTATTTTTCCAAATAGTTTATATGTTATCTGAATTAATTGTTCTTTAAATGTTTAGTAGAATTCACTTGAAATACATCTGGCCCTGAAGAATTTTTTTCTGAAGTTCATTAATAGCTTGTTCAAATTCTTTTTCTAAAATGAGACTATTTGAATATTTTGTTTTCTTTTTTGTTAATCTGGGCAGTGTATATATCTATCTACATCTCTATCTATCTATCTATCTTTTTGTTGTTGATTTTTTGTTTGTTTGTTTGTTTTTGTTTTTGTTTTTTTTTTTTTTTTTTTTTGTTTTTGTTTTTTTTTTTGCTGAGGCAATTGGGGTTGTGACTTGCCCGGTGTCACACAGCAAAGGAGTATTAAGTAGTTGTTTGACCCATTCATTAGGATTAGATTATTTACTTTTCAATCAATTTTTGGTCGGTTTTTCCGTGGCCCCTTATTACATGTAATTTTTATTGCATCATCATCTGAAAGGGATGCATTTACTATTTCTGCTTTTCTGCATTTGATTGTGAGGTTTTTATGTCCTAAAACATGGCCAATTTTTATGTAAGCATCATGTACCACTGAGAAAAGGGTCTATTCTTTATTACCTCCATTCAATTTTCTCCAAATATCTATCATACCTAGCTTTTCTAAAAACCTCCTTAACCTTTTTTTGCACTTTTTGTTTTGATTTATCTAATTCTGATAGAAGGTTAAGGTCCCCTCATTACTATAGTTTTGCTGTCTATTTCTTGCAACTCACTTCTCTTAAGTTTTAAGTTTTGCTATCTATTTGTTATTGCATCTCTCTTAACTTCTCCTCTACGAATTTCCATGCTATACCACTTGGTGCATATATGTCTAATATTGATATTGCTTCATTATCTATGTTATCCTTTATTAAGATAAAGTTTCATTTTTTATCTCTTTTAATTAGATCTATCTTTGGTTTTACTTGATTTGAGATCAGGATTGCTACCCCTGCATTCTTCTCCTCACCTGAACCATAATATATTCTGCCCCAGCCTTTTACTTTTATTCTGTATGTATCACATACAGAATGTGATCCTTGTAAACAACCTATTATAGCACTCTGGCTTTTAATCCAGTCTGCTAACTACTTCCATTTCATGAGGGAATTCGTCCCATTCACATTCACAATTAAAACAACTAATTCTGTATTTCCTGCCATCTTATTTACCTATAGAGCGCTGAAACTCTGAAAAGGGGATGTAGAGGCCTGAAACTGAAAAAGGTGTGCTTAAATCAGCACTTAACCAAGCACTTAAGGCTTACCTATTCAATGTGAGACAATGACTGATATTGGCATATGTTGGAAAAATGGCTCTTCTCACTGTTGAGTGCTTGCTAAATGTTTGGTGTTAAGATAATCATAGGGCAAGGAAAGGAGGAGAAAGACTCACTTTGCAGAAGGATAAGGAGGAGAGAGGCTGGTGACTCTGGACTTGAGACTCCAGGATTCTGCTTGGCTGCCTCTTTCACTTCTCCTCCCTAAAGACTAAGGACTTTAATTTATCCTGACTCTGGCTGACCCTGAAGCCCTCCAGAGAGCTAGCCTGTATTTCACATTTACCCTAGGTTATGCTTTTCTCTTTCTTGTCCCCATTCCCTCCTCCCTAGTATTTTGCTTTTGATGACTCAAACAGTCCTTCCCCCTTAGAGTCCCTCCCCCTTTTTTATACCTTTTCACCTAATTCTTCTGTTTTCCCTTCTATTAGTCTTTCCCTTTCTTTTCCCCTTTTCCCTCCTACTTCCCTATAAGGTGAGATAAGTTTCTTTATGATCCAAATATGTCTGATATTTTCTCTGAGAGCCAAATCTGATGAGAATAAGATACATACAATGCTTATCCCCCTCCCTTCTTTCCCTCAATTATAATAGGTTTTCTTTGCCTCTTTGTGGGTTGTAATTTCCTTTATTTTACCTCCTTTTTCCTCTTCTTCCAGTGTGATCCCCTTTCCACTTAATAGTTCTTTTTCCACATCATCATAAAAAAATCAAATTATACCTGCATTCTCTAAGCATACCCATAACAGAACTATAATTCTCAAGAGTTTTACCTTTTTGTCTTTTTATGCTTCTCTTGAATTCTGTGTTTGGAGGTCAGATTTTTTTGTTCAGTTCTGGTATTTTCATTAGAAATGGGCAAAATTCACCTACAGCATTCAATATCCATTTTCTTCCTTGAAAGATAATGATAATTTTAGCTGGATAGTTTAATCTTTATTGTAATCTTAATTCCTTTGCTTTTTGGAATATCAAATTCCAGGCCCTTCAATCCTTTAAGTTGGAAGCGGTTGGTACTGGGTAATCCTCATTATGACTCCTCAGTATTTAAATTGTTTCTTTCTGGCTGCTTGTAATGTCTTTTCCTTGGTACAATAGTTCTGAAATTTAGCCACAATATTCTGTAGGGATTTAATTTTAGGGGCTCTTTTAGGAGGTGATCAGTGGATTCTTTCAATGGCTATTTTACCTTCTGATTCTAAAGTATCAGGGCACTTTTCTTTTATAATTTCCTGTGAGATAATGTCTAGGTTCTTTTTTTCATCATGGCTTTCAGGAAGCCCAATAATCCTTAAATTGTTTCTCCTAGATCTATTTTCCAGGTCAGTTGTTTTTCTTAGGAAATATTTCATATGTTATCTTTTTTTTTTCCATTTTTAAAAAAAAAATTTGTTTGACTGATTCTTGAAGTCTTATTGAGTCATTCATTTCCATTTGTTCAATTCTAATTTTGAGTATATCATTTTCTTCAGTTTCCTTTTTAAACTCTTTTTGCAATTGGCCAATTAATTTTTTTTGTTCATTGCATTCTTTTCCCATTTTTTTTCCATTTCTTCTTGCAATGATCTCATTTCATTTCCCCATTTTTCTTCTAACTCTCTTTTAAGATCCTTTATGCAATTTTTGAAGAAAACCTTGTGAAATGGGGACCAGCTCCGGCCTCTCTTTGGGGCTTTTTCTGGAGTTTCTTTGTCTTTAGCAACCTTGGGATTTGGGGTCTGTTGTTCTCTCTCTCCATAAAACTGTCTATGGTAAGAGTTCTTTTTGTTTTTTTATTCATTTTTTATAAGGCTTGATGTCTGTTTGTTTATTTATTTATTTATTTATTTTTTTACTTAATAATTTTTTATTATATATATTTTTTATAATATTATCCCTTGTATTCATTTTTCCAAATTATCCCCCCCTCCCTCTATTCCCTTCCCCCGATGACAGGCAATCCCATACATTTTACATGAGTTACAATATAGTCTAGATACAATACATGTGTGTGAATATCATTTTCTTGTTGCACAATAAACATTAGATTCCGAAGGTACATGCAACCTGGGCAGACAGATATTAGTGCTAACAATTTACATTCACTTCCCAGTGTTTCTTCTCTGGGTGTAGCTACCTCTGTCCATCATTGATCAACTGGAAGTGAGTTGGTTTTTCTTTATGTTGAAGAGTTCCACTTCCATCAGAATACATCCTCATACAGTATTGTTGTTGAAGTGTACAGTGATCTTCTGGTTCTGCTCATTTCACTCAGCATCAGTTGATTTAAGTCTCTCCAGGCCTCTCTGTATTCCTCCTGCTGGTCATTTCTTACAGAGCAATAATATTCCATAACCTTCATATACCATAATTTACCCAACCATTCTCCAACTGATGGACATCCATTCATCTTCCAGTTTCTAGCCACAACAAAAAGAGCTGCCACAAACATTTTGGCACATATATGTCTCTTTCCGCTCTTTAGTATTTCTTTGGGATGTAAGCCCAGTAGTAGCGCTGCTGGGTCAAAGGGTATGCACAGTGTGATAACTTTTTGGGCATAATTCCAGATTGCTCTCCAGAATGGCTGGATTCTTTTGCAACTCCACCAGCAATGTATTAGTGTCCCAGTTTCCCCACATCCCCTCCAACATTCATCATTATTTGTTCCTGTCATCTTAGCCAATCTGACAGGTGTGTAGTGGGATCTCAGAGTTGTCTTAATTTGCATTTCTCTGATCAATAGTGATTTGGAACACTCTTTCATGTGAGTGGATATAGTTTCAATTTCTTCCTCTGAGAATTGTCTGTTCATATCCTTTGACCATTTATCAATTGGAGAATGGTTCGGTTTCTTATAAATTAGGGTCAGTTCTCTATATATTTTGGAAATGAGACCTTTGTCAGAACCTTTGTTTTTAAAAATATTTTCCCAATTTGTTACTTCCCTTCTAATCTTGTTTGCATTAGTATTATTTGTACAGAAACTTTTTAGTTTGATGTAATCAAAATCTTCTATTTTGTGATCAATAATGATCTCTAGTTCTCCTCTGGTCATAAATACCTTCCTCCTCCACAAGTCTGAGAGGTAGATTATCTTCTGTTCCTCTAATCTATTTACTATCTCCCTCTTTATGCCAAAATCATGGATCCATTTTGATCTTATCTTGGTATATGGTGTTAAGTGTGGATCCATATCTAATTTCTGCCATACTAATTTCCAGTTTTCCCAACAGTTTTTTTCCAAATAATGAATTTTTATCCCTAATGTTGGTATCTTTGGGTTTGTCAAAGATTAGGTTGCTATACATGTACCCTTTTTTGTCCTTTGTATCTAATCTGTTCCACTGATCTACCATTCTATTTCTTAGCCAATACCAAATGGTTTTGGTGATTGCTGCTATATAATATAGCTTTAGATCAGGTACACTTAGACCACCTTCCTCTGAGTTTTTTTTCATTAGTTCCCTTGCAATTCTCGACCTTTTATTCTTCCATATGAATTTTGTTGTTATTTTTTCTAGGTCATTGAAATAGTTTCTTGGGAGTCTGATTGGTATAGCACTAAATAAATAGATTAGTTTGGGGAGTATTGTCATCTTTATTATATTCACTCGGCCTATCCAAGAGCACTGAATGTCTTTCCAATTATTTAAATCTGATTTTATTTTTGTGGCAAGTGTTTTGTAATTTTTCTCATATAATTCCTGACTTTTCTTTGGTAGATGGATTCCCAAATACTTTATACTCTCAACATTTGTTTGGAATGGAATTTCTCTTTGTATCTCTTGCTGTTGCATTTTGTTAGTGATATATAAAAATGCCGAGGATTTATGTGGATTTATTTTGTATCCTGCCACTTTGCTGAAATTTTGAATTATTTCTAGTAGCTTTTTAGCAGAGTCTTTGGGGTTCTCTAAGTATACCATCATGTCATCTGCAAAAAGTGATAGTTTAATTTCCTCATTTCCTACTCTAATTCCTTGAATCTCTTTCTCAGCTCTTATTGCCGAGGCTAGCGTTTCTAGTACTATATTGAATAGTAATGGTGATAGTGGGCAACTTTGTTTCACTCCTGATCTTACTGGGAAAGGTTGCAGTTTATTTCTATTGCATATTATGCTTACTGAAGGTCTTAAATATATGCTCCTGATTATTCTAAGGAATAGTCCATTTATTCCTATACTCTCAAGAGTTTTTAGTAGGAATGGATGTTGGATTTTGTCAAATGCTTCTTCTGCATCTATTGAGATGATCATATGGTTCTTATTAATTTGATTATTAATATGGCCAATTATATTAACAGTTTTCCTAATATTAAACCAGCCCTGCATTCCTGGAATAAATCCTACTTGATCATAGTGTATTATCCTGGAGATGATTTTCTGAAGTCTTTTTGCTAATATCTTATTTAAGATTTTAGCATCAATATTCATTAAGGAGATTGGTCTATAATTTTCTTTCTCAGTTTTCGATCTACCTGGTTTAGGTATCAGTACCATGTCTGTGTCATAAAAGGAGTTTGGTAGGACCCCTTCATCCCCTATTTTTTCAAATAATTTATATAACATTGGGGCTAATTGTTCTTTAAATGTTTGGTAGAATTCACATGTGAATCCATCTGGCCCTGGGGATTTTTTCCTGGGGAGCTGATTAATAGCTTGTTCTATTTCTTTTTCTGAAATGGGACTCTTTAAGCAATTTATCTCCTCCTCTGTTAATCTAGGGAGCCTATATTTTTGGAGGAAGTCATCCATTTCACTTAAGTTATCAAATTTGTTGGCATAAAGTTGGGCAAAGTAACTCCTTATTATTTCTCTAATTTCCTCTTCATTGGTGGAAAGATCCCCCTTTTCATTTGTAAGACTATCAATTTGATTTTCCTCTTTCTTTTTTTTGATCAAATTTACCAAAGGTTTATCTATTTTATTGGCTTTTTCATAAAGCCAACTCTTGGTTTTATTTATTAATTCAATAGTTTTTTTACTTTCAATATTATTGATTTCTCCTTTTAATTTTTGTATTTCAAGTTTAATTTTTGGTTGGGGGTTTATAATTTGGTCTTTTTCTAGCCTTTTAAGTTGTAAGCCCAATTCGTTACTCTTCTCTTTCTCTATTTTCTTCAAATAAGCCTCTAAAGATATAAAATTTCCCCTTATTACTGCTTTAGCTGCATCCCAAAGATTTTGGTATGATGTCTCATAATTGTCATTATCTTGGGTCAAATTATTAATTGTTTCTATAATTTGCTCTTTCACCCAGTCATTCTTTAAGATGAGATTATTCAGTTTCCAATTACTTTTTAGTCTATTTATCCCTAACTTTTTACTGAATGTAGCTTTTATTGCATTGTGATCTAAGAAGAAGGCATTTATTATTTCTGCCTTCCTACATTTAATTTTGAGATCTTTATGTCCTAATATATGGTCTATTTTTGTATAGGATCCATGAACTGCTGAGAAGAAAGTATATTCCTTTCTATTGCCATTCAGTTTTCTCCAAAGGTCTTTCATACCTAGTTTTTCTAATGTTCTATTTACTTTTTTAATTTCTTTCTTGTTTGTTTTGTGGTTTGATTTGTCTAAATCTGAGAGTGCAAGGTTGAGATCTCCCACTAGTATAGTTTTACTGTCTATTTCTTCTTGCAATTCTCTTAACTTTTCCTTTAGAAAGTTAGATGCTATACCACTTGGTGCATATATGTTTAGTATTGATATGGCTTCATTATTTATGCTACCTTTCAGCAGGATATAGTTTCCTTCCTTATCTTTTTTAAAGAGATCTACTTCTGCTTTTGCTTGATCTGAGATAAGGATAGCTACCCCTGCTTTTTTGGCTTTACCTGAAGCATAATAGGCTCTGTTCCAACCTTTTACCTTTACTCTGTATGTATCTCCCTGCTTTAAATGTGTTTCCTGTAAACAACATATTGTAGGGTTCTGATTTTTGATCCAGTCTGCTATCCATCTCAGTTTGATGGGAGCGTTCATCCCATTCACATTTACAGTTAAAATTTCTAATTCTGTATTTCCTGCCATCATATTATCCCCAGATTATGCTTTTTTCCTTGACCACCCTGAACCCCTTCCCCAATATTCAATTTATAGACCCCCCTTGTGACGTGCAGTCCTCCCTTTTTTTTTTAGTATCCCTCCCCCCTCCCTCCACATCCCTTCCCTTATTCTCCTTTTCCTTTTCCCTTTTCCTCTCCCCCCTTTTAATGAGGTGAGAGAGAATTCTCTGAAAAACAAATATGACAATTATTTACTCTTTGAGCCTCTTCTGATGAGAGTAAGATTTACACAATGATTCTCCCCCTCTCTAAATTCCCTCAGATATGGTGTATTTTCTATGCCTCTTCCTGGGATGTAGTTTCCCTCTTTTTATTACTCCCTCCCCTTTTTCTGATACTACCCCCTTCCCTTTACTACACCCCCTCCTTTTTTTTTTTTCTTTTATATCAGTAAAATCAAATTATCCATGCGTGCTTTCTATATACCCACAACAGAGATATAGTTCTCAAGGGTTCTGTGTACCTTTTTCTGTTTCTCTTCCGTCTTGTGGATGTAGATCAAATTTTTTGTTTAAGTCTGGTTTTTTTCTTAGAAACATATGGAATTCCTCTATTTCATTGAATGACCATCTTCTTCCATGGAAAAAGATGCTAAACTTAGCTGGGTAGTTTATTCTTGGTTGCAATCCTTGATCTTTTGCCTTTCGGAATATCAGGTTCCAGGCCCTTCTATATTTTAATGTGGAGGCAGCCAGATCTTGGGTGACCCTTATTGTGGCACCTTGGTATTTAAATTGTTTTTTTCTAGCTGCTTGCAGGATTTTCTCCTTTGTGTGGTAATTCTGCAGCTTAGCCACTATATTCCGTGGTGTTCTTTTTTTAGGGTCTATTTCAGAAGGAGTTCAATGAATTCTTTCCACATCTACTTTCCCTTCTGTTTCTATTATCTCTGGACAGTTCTCTTTGATAATTTCCTGTAAAATAGAATCTAGGCTCTTTTTTTGGTCATAGTTTTCTGGAAGTCCAGTGATCCTCAGATTATCTCTCCTAGATCTATTTTCCAGGTCTATAGATTTTCCCAGTAAGTATTTGACGTTGTTCTCCAGCTTCTCATTTTTTTTTTTTTTTTTGTTTTATTTGACTGATTCTTGGGTTCTCTGTGAATCATTCATTTCTATTTGTTCCATCCTGACTTTTAAGGAGTTATTTTCTTCTTTCACTTTTTTTAGTTCTTTTTGTAAATGCCCAATTTTGTTTTTAAATGAATTATTTTGCTCTATTGAATTTTTTTCCATTTCCCTAATTTTTTTTTGAGAATTATTTTCTTTTTCCAATTCAGAAATTCTATTTTCTTGAGACTTTTTTATCTTTTCCAATTCAGAAATCCTACTTTCCTGTGTTTTTTTTAACCTTTTCTAATTCATAAATTTTGTTTCCCTGCATCTCCTGTGAATTCTTTATTTTTTCCAACTCCAATTTCAGAATGTTGTTATTCTCTATCATAGCTTCCCTTTCCTTTCCCCATTTTTCTTCAAACTCCCTTAACATTTTAATAGTCTCTTCATGGAGAGAGTTATGTGATGGGGGGCAGGAATCATTCCCCTTTAGGTTGTTATCTGCTGTCTCTCTGCTGTTAACTTCCTCGGGGTTGGATACCCGCTCTTTCTCTGTGTAGAAGGAATCTATGGTTTTTCTGGCTTTTTTGCTCATATTTAAAAAATCTTTTGGGGTCTGTCCCTGGGGTAGGAAATTATTTATTTACTTCTTTACCAGCTTCCTCCCAGACTGGATGGATGCAGCGGCTCCTGTACCTGAGCTAAGATAGAGCTCTGGGAGAGAGTTCCCCACCCCCTCCCTGGAAGTGCCTCAGAGGTGATTAGCGCTGCTGTGCCCCAAGGGCGCTGTGTTTTAGGGGCTTCTCTGAGGTTGAGACTGACCAGTAAAGGCAGCACAAAGCCCAGCCTATGGGTCCCGGTGGGGCGTGGATGTCTGCAGCAGGTGACGTGAAAAGCCCCTGCGCTCAAACTGGAAGTGTCTGCCAGAAACCGTGGTTCCTAGTTCAAAGGTTCCGCTTCTCTGGGACTTCCTGGAGCTGAGTTCCACTCCCTCCAGCTAAGCTAGGCAGTGTGTGTTGCCTTGGGCCGTATCCACCCACTTGTCAATCTCTTAACTATTCTCAGGTGGGAGCTGAGGCCACACCCCCTGGTGCAGAGATCTGCTGAGTTACCTCCAGGATCTGGGGAAAATCTAATCTGAGTTTTTAAAGTATTTTAGCTTTCTCTTCTGAACTGCTAAATAATTAGCAGAGAAGAGCCTGTGCCATATTCCTTTATCTCAGTGGCTTCTCTGATCCCAGAGCCCTTCCCAGCGCAATCGGCGCAGTATGCTAGCACCCAGGCGTCTGTGCTGGCCTCTCTTCTTCCTCCCCTGGGGACTGACCTTTTTTGTTGAAACTCCAGATTCTCTTCAGCTGGTAAGTCGTGCTTCCAGTCCTTGTGGTATCTATAAGTCCAGGGCTTATTTTGAGGCTTAATTTATCTAATTGGTTGTGAGGGAGTGAGGACGTTCACAGAGTCGTGTGTTTCTTCTCCGCCATCTTGGCTCCGCCCCCCTGACATTTTACTTTCTATGAACATTTTTATTTTCACAGGCAAATGTAAGGTCTTGTGACTTAAAATACTGAAAACATAAGTTAATTTGGAAAATTTCTAACAAATGCATCTGATTAAACTAATACTTAAGGTGATCTGCTAGTTCATCTTCACTGATTGTAATAAAATCATCCCTTTTTAGCATTTCAAAATAAAATGGAAACACAATTTTTCTAATTAATCACTTAATATCAGTTTTCAAATGTGTATCAATAGAGTATTTTTCTATTTGTTCCACAACTAATAAATTACAGACTTAGAACTTAAACCTATATCTTCTAACTTAAAATTCAGTGCTGCTCTTCTTGTTTTTAGTTTTTTCAAAATATATTTTCATTTTCTATAGATATGTCATTTTAGTACTTAGAAATAATGTAAAATGGGAGAAAAGATGGAAAAGCAATGGCAAAACACTGACTTGTGATATATTTGTGTAATTAACTGTTGTAGATATCATCAAACTATCACAGTTCATTCACTGAATTTTATTTTGGAAGAAGCATTGACTGTAATGGAATCAAACCCCCTTATCTTATGAATGAGAAAAGATTAGGCTCAAAGAAGTTAAATTACATGACTAGGGACTCTTGGCTCATCTGTTTTATTGTGAAATTGTGAAAATTATCCTTTCACAATAATAACTTAAGATATAATAGGATAGAGAGACAGCCAAAGGCTTAGACTTAGAGGGTATGTGTTATCAGCAGCACTTGAATCTATGTTTCTCTGAGCAAGGCCACTGGCTTTACCAGGCAACTGACAGTAGAAGGAGAGGCTGATTTAAGTTTATGTAGAGAGTTTCTCATACTGATGAACTCACAGGTTCTGTCTAAGAATAATGAGAGTGCTGTTTATATAACTCTCAAATTACAAAGTTATCTTATTTGATCTTAATTACCATTCATATAAAGTGGTGTGAACCATATTATAGACAAGGCAATAGAAGCTCTGAAAATATAAATGACTTCCTGAAATCGTCAATTTGATATTTAAGCTTAAAGCTTCTGATAACAAACTCAATGCTAACTCTCAAATACATAAATATACATACATGCATGCATGTATATAGTACTAAATTCATTTAGAGTGTTAATATAGTACTATATTAGTACTTATTTCATTATATAGTACAACCTCTACCCATTGTGTTGGATTCTGCTACTAGTTTATTAGTATGATTTTTATCAAGTTACTTAATTGTACTTGTGCTTCAGGTTCCTTATCTAAAAATGATAGCATTACACTTAGATAATTTTCCCTATTTTTTTTCTTTCCTAAGAAGATCATGCTTCTGTGAATGTGCACAGGAAATAGCTTTGATTTTCCATAATGTAGCAATTAATAGTATCTCAATCTCACTCTACTCAATTTCTTATATTTTATATTATTAATCCAGTATTTGTGACTACCTTGCAAATTTTATTTTGGTTTTTGTTTTACTTTTTGAACTTAATAGTAAGTAATGAGAAATGAGAAATGAGATGGGGAACCATTATGTGGTAGGGAAATAATCTTAGTCTATCTGATCACTGTGGGGACATGGTGGAAAAGCCCAAATATAAGATATTTTCTCTCTTTGTCTCTGCTAAAGGAAACATGAGCAATAGGGTGAAAAAACAAAATGAGATAGTAATTGAGCTATCATTTTGAAAATTGAGTCAATTTTTCTGCTTTCAAACAAAATTTATAAAATTATGACAATTTTTGTATCCAAAATAAAAAATGAAGATAATATATATTGAGGATAATGTGTATTTCAAAATAAAAGCAGAGAAATGAAAGACAGCATGACATATTTGATAGTGAGCCAAACTCTTACATATATAGGCAAGTCATTTAACATCTCAGTGTCCTAGACATTGACAGCATTGGTAGAAGGAATTTTCTCTTCAGGTAAGTCCCTGTACTAGTTAAATCACAAGTATAGTACTTGTACCTAAGTAAGCATATGAATATATACTAAATATGTATGCGTATGTATGCACACATATAAATATATACTATATACACAGAGACATACAGGAATAAGGTGACAATTATACTAAGCTTTCCTTTTAGGTGGAAGAAAAAAAAACAAAAGCATCAACACAATGAAATAGAAACATTGGAGAGAAAAGATAAATTCATTGAAAGCAGAAAAGCTGGAAAAGTTTATGAGGTATTTTCTATGAAGAGCCATCAGTATGGTAAAGATGAGAAAAATAAAATTCCTGGGGAAGAAATACCAATAATGAGTATTTCTTCCAAACAAAATTCAGCACCTGTGCACCATGTTTTAAAGAAGTAAATTTGTTAAAACATTTAACTGGAGTATTATCAAATATTAACATTCATGATATATTCAGTTTGCTCTAAAAATCTAAAGCGAATTGATTCTGCATCTATTTGTTTTTTGGTAAGAAAGAAATTAAGGTCCCATGAATTGTTTTATTGCTGTAAGTATGTTCTTTTATTTTGGAACTATTACATCAGGGTTTATTGAAAGAAGGTAGTTAGCTTTTGATGAGATCCAAAAGAGTAGTATATATAAGATATGTATGGCAAGGAGCAAAGCAAGATAATTTGCAAATGTGTAATTAAGTGTTAATGATATATGAAAATATCCTTACAGCTACTCCAAAAATTACATGGTTTCTCTTAGTCATTAGAAAGTTTCCCATCAGTAGAAATGTTCAAGAATGAATCAGTTTAAGTGCTTATCATGAGCTTATCATGTATCACTGAGGATACACCCCCGCCAGACAACCTAGATTCTCAAGAAACCCACTTTTTATTGCAGACATGCAAATCATTAAAAAGATCCATTAACCAACCTATACCATATGAGATGGGCCCAAGAAGAGAAAGATAATGTCTTTTCAGGATGGCAGAATAAAAAATGGAAATTGATGGAAATAAAGAGAGAAGTTCTCATGTAGCATTTGTTTTATAAGGCTTTCTAGTGCTTATATGGCTTCTGGAAAGGCTAAGAGTGAAAGCAGATAACTGTTACCTGCTGCCTCACCTGAAAAAGTCTTAGGATCATAAGATGATCAGTGATTCAGGCAGGAATATGGTAAATTCATGTTGGGACTGTACTTGAAGATCTCTAAAATTTCAATCATGAGATTTAGAATGTAGAAGTGTTCTGGATTGACATTTAGAAAGTAGATAATGTTTAAAAAAACAAGCCCAGATTTACTTTTATTAATGTGAAAATTAATTTAACAGTCTTAAAAAAAACTTATCCTAGAATAATTAAATTCAAGACCAAAAGTTAGATAAATTCTCATTCTAAATTCTAAAAAAGATAAGAATACATAACCTATTTGAAAGATATTGAAGGCGCAGATAGGTGGGATGGAGTTCAAATCTGGTCTCAGACACTTACACTTCCTAGCTGTGTGATTCTGGGCAAGTCACTTAACCCCAATTGCCTCAGGAAAAAATAAATAAATAAAAAATTTAAAAAGACACTGGAAAAGGGCATCAATCTCTTCTTCAATGCCAGTACTCATACATTGTGACCTCAATTTCATGCACATAGAAAGTTATCTACTATTCCTTTGATTAGTAAGAAGTAATCATATTATTAGACTTTTTGTAAGTCACAGTAAATTCATGGACAATTTAAGAGAAATTTCTTTTAAAAAAAAGTCATCTTTTACTTTTATATCAGCCTCATTTCCCAAGACCCCTCTCCTCACCCTTCTAGTGAAAGATTCCTAATCAACTACATCAATAGTCCATACTGATAGTCCTCCACCCTGCATAAATAGGAAGTGCTACTCTCTCCTCATCTGGACCAAGCTTAGACATTATAATTTCATAGTATTCAATTGTAGTTATTTTATTGTCCGTACTAATTATATTATTGCAATTACAATTTATACTGTTGTCCTGGTTGTCCTTATTTCATTTTACACTAATTCATATAAATATTCTCATCCTCCTATAAAATGATTCCTAAGCATATACAATTATGTTCCATTACATCAACAAACCACAATTTGTTTAGTTATTCTTCAGTCAATGAGCAGCTACTCTTTTCCCAGTTAGTTGCTACTACAAAAAGTTGTTGCTGTGAATATTTTGGTTTTCAAATTTTTTCTTGTCATTGAGTAAAAATAACTCATTGGGGTATAGGTTTAGCAGTTGGAGAGAGAAATAATGCTAAAACACCAGAAAATTACTTTCTTTGGGAAAGTTTGACGAAAAGGGAATCAAAAGAGGTTAAGTTACAAGTGTGAACATTCTATTTTAATTCTGTGAAATATGTGAATAAAATTAGGTGCTGAGATAAATTGATATCAAGAATGATTACAAAATGTGCTTTTTCCTATTAAATTCCTGCTTTGATATCTTATCATAGTGGGTAAGTAAAAGTTATCTAAAAGCTACATGAACAGAACAATACGTAGGTTTGTGAGATCCATTCAAGCTAAATCAAAAAAACAATCTTCCTACATTTGTGATTACTTGCTCAATTTTTCTGAACATGCACAGTCTCTCTCTCTCTCTCTCTCTCTCTCTCTCTCTCTCTCTCTCTCTCTATCTCTCTTTCTCTCTCTCTCTTTCTCTCTCTCTTTCTCTCTCTGTCTCTCTCTCTGTCTCTCTGTCTCTCTCTGTCTCTCTGTCTCTCTCTGTCTCTCTCTGTCTCTGTCTCTGTCTCTCTCTTTCTTCTCTCTCTGTCTCTGTCTCTGTCTCTGTCTCTGTCTCTGTCTCTGTCTCTCTCTCTCTCTCTCTCTCTCTCTCTCTCTCTCTCTCTCTCTCCTCTCTCTGTCTATGTCTCTGTCTCTCTCTTGCTTTCTCTCTCTCTCTCTCTCTCTCTCTCTCTCTCTCTCTGTCTCTGCCTCTGTCTCTCTCATACACACATAGAGGAATGTGTTAATTGTAACACAGTCCATTTCCTTTTAAATAAGTCTTAATTATTTGGAAGCTGGTTATTTTGCCTTTTCTGTTTTTGTTTGTTTGTTTGTTTGTTTTATTTATTTATTTTTTTGTGCATTGATCCCAAATCTGTTTTTCTGTGCCTAATCCTACCCTTTGGAGGGTCAATTAAACATAATAGTCTATTATATATTTGAATACATATGCCACTCCCTATAATCCCAATTCTTCATCTTCTCTTCTTTAAAAATATGCAATAAAGATCATCAGTTGAAAAAGGTCTTTATCCTTTGGATATCCTATCTGGATTTCTCTCCTCTGGAAATATTCTGAGTGCTAAATGTCTTTCTTAAAATATGTCTTCCGGAATGAACGTGTTCTTGAAATATGTTCTGATCAGGGCACAATATAAGAAAACTATTACCTCCCTTCTCCTGGATTCTATGAATTCTTAGAATTCAACCTATAATCATATTAAGACTTTCTCCTGGCATTGTTGGCATATATCTATCCTGCCTTGATAAATCCCTGATATTTGCACACATGTTGTTTAATCACAACAACACAGTTTTATACACCTTATGTTTTTTAGCCCTAGTAAAGGCAGAAAATGGGAAACATTGTAGGTGAAGAAAAGGTTGGGTGAGAAATAAGCAGAACCTATTCTTAGACTAGAGAAATCACAGATCTGACTGGAAAGGACCTTGTATTCTGAGGAGTGTGAGAACTTTTGCTGAATTAAGACTATGGGCTTGGGGGCAGCTAGGTGATCCAGTGGATAGAGCAACCAGTCCTGAAGTCAGGAGGACCTGAGCCAAAAGAAGTAAATACCAAGAGGTAAAGTATTAAAATTGCAAAGGAAGTAGCTTTGTGTCTATAGGCAAATCATTTAATCTTGGAGCTTCATTTTATTAATCTCTAAGCTATTTTACTTTAGACAATAATTTTGAGGGGGTTATTTTTAAGCCTATATGTGTGTGCTATATTAGTAAATGTGAGTTATTTGTATTGAATACTAGGATAAAGTGTATGAATTTTAGATGGTTGATAATAGAAAAACATTAAAGAGGTTAGCATTAACTAAATGAATAAAGTGATCTCTCTCATGAAAAGTGAATCATGAAGTGATCAAAAATAGGCAAGTTTTTATAATTTTTTTATAGTTTTATAGTTTTTCTAGTTTTTATAATTCTTTTGTCAGCATGGCGTATACAATAGTGTACTGGACATGATGTCATGAATAACTAGTTACAAATTCTGCCTTATCTACATACTAATGTGAATTTCAACAAGTCCTCTAACTTCTCTGTGTTCTCTTTTACTTTGAAACTTGGATTTCAGATTTCCCTTACTGTCAACTTCACCACCCATTACAATCAGTATCCATAAACAGCCCTGTTCTCCCCCACATCTTTGGTGCTTCAATTCTGTTAAACACTGTAATATATGAAAGTTGGGAAAGAAAACCAGATAACCAAGTCTGTTAAATCTATACCTTTATATAAATCACTTTTCTAATTCTGGATAAGTTCTAAATTGTATATCTCTCTTAAGAATAAAATGTCTGGGTTTTTTGGCAATTATTTTCCTTGAAGCACAAGTGATTTTTTTCACTTTCTTCTGGTGTGTCAGCTGTATTTTGATTAAAAGTACCTGACCAATGAATAAATGAGGAAGAAAGCTATTGTATGAATGCTGTGTACCAATTTACATTATAAGTCTCTAAAGAATAAAAAGTGTTTACATGGAACTATTTGGGGTAAAATACATTTATGTTACTTTTAAAGTAATTTAGCATATTTGTAATGTATAGATAATCTATTTTATTAAAATCTTATTTGTCACACAGTATACATCAGCATATTTCCTTTTCACATATATTTTTCTTAAATTGTGAGGAATTCTGAGGTTTCAAATAACTTTTTAAAAATTAATGTGTAATTTAAGAGATTCTCTTTAACTGTCTACAATACCCAAAAGGAAGTAGGATACTTAAAATTTAATTTAAATCTCTTGCAAAATAATATTTTTATATCTTAGAATTTATATGTGGATACTATTTTATTAGTGCAAGAGAATCTGAATTCTAGTTATACTGCTACTATTGTGCAGATTTTAAAATCCTAATATATTTATTTACTTGTGTTTCTCTCTACAGGTTCTATTTGCCTTTGGGAAGATAAGGATGCAGTTCTTGCAAGTGATTTACCAGTAAAAATTTAAAAATCACAATGGGCACAAATGACTAAAAAAGTTATGCATTTAGAAAACACAATTAGGGGACTACAGGAAAAAATTCTTAGAAAGCAGCAAAACTGAATCTCGACTAAAGCACCAAAAAGTAGAATGTGATAGAGAATTCAGGTATGGAGCCAGGTATGGAACGCATTAAGTTTAAATAAAGACTTGAAAGCATTTCTCTTTCATTGAAGCATTGTGACAGAAAAGGTATTAAAATTTCAGAGAAAGTAGCTTTGCATCTGTAGGCAAACTCCTTAATCGTAGAATTTCATTTTATTGATCTCTAAAATATCTTACTTCACAGGATAGTTTTGGGGAAATTATATTGTAAACTGATATGTGCTGTAACTTAACTTAATGTGAGTTATGCACCTTGAATACTAGGATAAGGTGCATGAATTTTATTTGATTGATAATAAAAAAAAACCATTACAGAGATTGACATTACTAGATAAATAAAGTGATCTCTTTCATGGAAAGAATAGTCAAAATAGCAGAATATTTCTCTTATCTCTTAAGTGACCAAAAACAGGAAGGATCTTGCAAATTTTCTGCCTAGTTTTTTTTTTTTTTTTTTTTTTTAACAGTTCTTCTGTGAAAGTGAAAAACAAAACAAAACAAAAAAACAACAGACAGAAATGAATTACTCTTCCTGTGTAAGTTCTGCTATACTTTATCAGATATCAAAACTAAATCTTCAGCGAGAACAAGATGAGTGGCTTCTTTTAAAGTACCAACTAATATATGAGATTGACATCCTATCACTTCAGCTTTCTAAAGCTAAAAATGAGATCTACTATGTGATTCCCTCAGAAAAAAAGACATTAATTTTAGAAAACACAGAGAGAATTAATCCAGGCTAAGGATAAATAAAGTAAAAGAACATGAACACAAACATAATATACAAAAGAAAAAATTGAATCATTTCTCAAAGTAGAGCCCATGCAAGAAAGTTTAACTCAAATTTAGAGAGAAATTAAGTTGTGTCAAGAACCATCTGAAGATGCCCAAAACAAAGGGATCTTCAAAGTAGTGATATGAAGTGGTGTTGAGGTGCAGTTTAGGGATTGCTCTATAATTGTTTATGTTGACATTGAAAAACAAGGTTGTGTGATAGAAGAGAGAAATAAAGAATCATTTGATGAATATATCCATTTAAGAGAACATATCCAAAAATATGAAAATGAACAGGCAGAAACAGAGGTATGTCTTTATATATCATCTGACAAACATGTAAAATTTTAAAATTAATTTCAAAGCTATTTTGATCAAGATAAATTAGGAATTTTAATTTTCAGCAGGTTTCTGATATTAGTAACTTTCAGTGTAAAAATTCTGACATGCAAGAAAGGAGAATGAGGACACATTCATAATAAAAAATCAACCCAATATCCAATTTTTTAGATCAGTTGACTCATTTTGACTAAAAGTATTATGTAATTGGCCCATATTTTAAATGCATAGTATTTGAAATGAATTTAGATGGAGTTAAGCACTTATAAGTAAATACTGATAAATTTGCAGTTCTAATAATTTGCCTGGTATTCTATTTAATGCTGCAATGCAGTAAATTGTTAGAAATGCTGAAACAAGGTAAATAATGAAAAAAAAATGCTAGGAATAATGTAACAATTAAAATTAGTCATCCAAATTGAGATACTGTAGGACATTTACCCTTTGAAACATGTTTATCTGACTAGTTTTAATTCAAATTACTGTGAACTGATTTTAGAAATATTAAACAGTTGATCATATTATTAGTAACTATTTTTGTTTAAAATTTAGGATAATAATTCTGTTCAAAGAGACTGTGATTACACATTAAGAATTAATTTTAGCGTATGGTAATAAAGTCATTTTTTAAAATTGTGCTTTTGATTCCCTATTACATATTTATTGATGTCAGTACTTTTCCACCATTTTTACTAATACTTCTTGCATAATGTCTAGAATTTTAGTTTCTGGGATTATGTCTTTCATTTATTGAAAATGTCTAATAGCAGTTCTCTGGAAAGGGCTGAATCTATGAAAAGGTGTACTTGAATCAGGCAACCCAGCACTTATGGCTAATTACTATTCAACATGAGACAATGACTCTATTAGCATATGTTTGGATAAATGGCTCTTCTCACTGTTTGGTGCTAATTTACTCAATATTTGATGTTAAGATAATCATAGGCAAGGATTAGAGGGTCAGGTGAGAGAGGCAAGACTTCACTTGGTGGCAGGATGAGGAAGAGAGAAGTTGGTGGGAAGCCTTGGTTTTTCTGTCTCCTTCACTTTTCCCCCTAAAGACCAAGGACTTTAATTTATCCTGACTGACTAATGCCAAGGCCTCCAGGGATTGGACTTAACAGTTCTATTTATTTGTGATGCAGTGCATGGAAGGACTACCAACTATTATACTGAGTAATAATTTCAGATAAAAAAAATTAATTTTAGTCTTTATAATCATGTGGTTGAATCCATTTCACAGTGGAATTTAGTTTTTTGTAATAATTCAATAAATTTTTTAGACAATTTTACATTGTCGTCTTTTAACTTGTTTCCTTTCAAAAGGTTAATAAACATTAGTTGAAATTTTTCATAAGATAATTAATTTTTTCTAATGAGAGAAAATTTTAAATGTTTTTTTAAAATTTTATTTTACCTTTATTTACTATTAGTCACAGCTTTTTTATAACATGAATATTAAAACACACATACACATATATAAAATATGCTTGTATTTTGTGTGTATTTGTACATTTATGTATATATATGTTTCCTTTAGCAGTGATTTTTCACCATACTGTATATCCATAAATGAGAGAGCTACAATAGTTTCTCTAGTTTTTGTTGTTTTCTGTCCATTGACTGAAACCAAAAGTATAATGGATCTTCTTGCATAAAAAAGAACTGCTTTTAAGACCTGACAAGGACAGTTGAAGATATAGTAGCTAGCAGCCCCTCCTCTCCCCTCCCCTCTCCCGACTTTTTTTGTTTTCATGAAATCAGGTGGTGGGTAAATTTACCTTGTTGTGAGGTAATTAGTATATGGAGTGAATAAAGGGTGCTAATAACTGTGTTAATACCTAGGAGGATAAGGGAAAGATCAGGAGAATGTGGTCATGATTACTATGAGTTCGATTACTATGAGTTCACCCAGCAGGTTAATGGAAGGCAATTGAGCTGGTAAACCAGCCTGGCAAGTAGTCATCAGGTACATATAAGGGGAAGGCATTGGGTTAGCATTAAGATTCGGCTGTGGATGCATTCCTAATTAGTATTGGTCTGGCAGAATAGCATTGAGGAAGTAAATCCATGGACAATTATTAGCACTGTTGCTCCTATAAAGCTAAGGGGAGGATTGCATGAGGGCAGC
The DNA here is from genome assembly GCF_048593235.1 of Sminthopsis crassicaudata. Taxonomy (NCBI): domain Eukaryota; kingdom Metazoa; phylum Chordata; class Mammalia; order Dasyuromorphia; family Dasyuridae; genus Sminthopsis; species Sminthopsis crassicaudata. The sequence goes on along the minus strand of NC_133621.1, from coordinate 273,358,492 downwards.
GATGATTACTAAACCTATGTGACTTACAGAAGAGTAAGCAATGAGAGATTTAAGGCCTGTTTGTCGCAGGCAAATAGAACTTGTCATAAGTATACCTCATAGTGAGAGGATTATAAATGGGTAATGTAGGTTTGTTGTTCCTGGTTCGGAAAAGGTTGTGATTTGTATGATGCCATAGCCCCTTAGTTTTATTAGAAGGGCAGCTAAAACTATGGAGCCTACAATTGGGGCCTCCATGTGTGCCTTGAGCAGTCATAGGTGGAGGCCATATAGTGATATTTTTACTATGAATGCTGTTATGCATGCATATATCGAGCAAGGTAGTTGATATAGAGGAATCTAGGGATGATGAGGTTAGTGACATGGTTAGTATATGGAGGGAGCCTAGGCTGCTATGTAGGTGAAGTAGAGCTACTAGAAGTGGAAGAGATCCAATTAGTGTGTAGAAGAGGAATATAGGCCTGCATTAAGTCTTTAGTTTTGGCTTCCTCATTGTGTAACGATGATTAGGGTGGGAATTAGGATAGTTTCAAATAGGATATAGAGTATAATTAGTTCTGATGAGGTGAAGGCTATGATTAGGGATAGTTGAAGAATGATAAGTATGGTGAGATAGATTTTTTTTCGTGTTGGGTTCATGAGTTAGGTGATTCTAGCTTGCAATTATTATTAGTGGCAGAAGTCAGCATGACAGGACTAGTGGTCCTGATAGAGAGTCTAGAGAGAAGGAATTGTTGTAATTGTAGCCTAGGTCAGAGCTATGGTATACAAGAGTTAGGCTTCAGATGCTAATCAAGAAGCTGTGGGTTGATTCAAATTCAGGGTTTTTTGGACTAGCAGGTTTGTGGGATGAGTATAGAGGTTGATATAAGGATTTTTATCATTGTAGTAGGTTGAGATTTTGAATGCAGTCGTTACTGTGGGTGCCAGAGATTTTAACCAGCAGTGCAAGGTCAATGCCTGCTTCACAAGCTGAGAAGACCAACAGAATTAGAGGGGTTATGAATATTGAGAATATGTGGAAGTGGGTGATTAAGAAGGTTATAAGGATAAAGAGGAACAACATTATACCCTCTAGGCATAAGAGAGTAGATATTAGGTGGGACCAGTAAATTAGGACTCCTATAAGGGCCAACCAAAGCCATGATTAGGTTTAGGATTGATAGGAGCATAAGGTATTCATGGAGTAGAACCATGATTTATTGAGTGGAAATCAATTGTCTTAATTAGACGAAAAACCTATTTGGTTTATTCAAGACCTTTTTGGAACCATTCATATGCTGTGAGTAAGATAATGAGGGAATATGATAGGGCAAGTATAGTACTGGTTGTTGGTAATTGGATGGCTCAGGGAAGTGGTAAAAGGAGGACAATTTCTAGGTGGAACAGGAGAAATGTAATAGCAACTAGGAAGAATTTTATTGAGAATGGGAGTTGGGCAGAGGCTAGGGGGTCGAACCTGCATTCATAGAGGCTAGATTTTTCTAGTATAGGTAGAGTTGAGGTAGTCAGAAGGCCATGAGAACTAAGATTGTTGCTAGGGCAGAATTGATCAGGAGAGTTAGGATTATATTAATTATTTTTCTCTGGTTTCACCCAGAACTTAATGATTGGAAATCAGTAGTACTAATTATACTAGAAAAATATGAGCCTCATCAGTAAATGGATCTATATCTATATCTATATCTATATCTATATCTATATCTATATCTATATCTATATCTATATCTATATCTATATCTATATCTAGATAGATAGATAGATAGATAGATAGGAATAGTCAGACTACCTCTACGAAGTATCACACGAAGTATCAGTATCAGGCAGTGGCTTCAAAGCCAAAGTGATGAATGGATGTGAAGTGGTAAAAGAGTTGTAGGAGAAGACATACAATTAGGAAAAGTGATCTGATGATTAGATTGATGATTACTTGAAGCCCATGGAAGCCTGTTGCTACAAAGAATGTTGAGCCTTAAATACCATCTGAGATAGTAAATGGTGGTTCATAGTATTCTATGGCTTTAAGGGTGGTGAAATATAGGCCCAAGGCAATAGTTATAGATAAGGCTTGAATTATTTGTTTTAGGTTACCCTCTATAAGGCTGTGAAGGGCTCATGTGATGGAGACCCTTGAAACGAGGAGGATGGCTGTGTTTAGCAGTGGTACTTCTAAAGGATTTAGTGGGTGAATCCCTATAGGGGGTCAACAGCCTCCCAATTCTAAGGCAGGAGAAAGACTTGAGTGATAAAAAGCTCAGAAGAAGCCTACAAAAAAGACTTCTGATATGATGAAGAGGATTATACCATATTGTAGGCCTTTTTGGACTGGGGGGGGGGAATATGATGGCCTTGAAAGGAACCAATTGCTTCAAATCATTTTATCAGGCCTGACAAGAACAATAGTGCATATGATCATTCTCCAGGGGAAACTGAGAGAAAAGAAAATGAATCTTTTTTTCTAATAGGTATCTTTATTCATCTAAAGGCACATGCAAAGAACTTTTTTTTGAAAAGAAGGTAAAATTGCCTAATATTTCTATCAGGTAAAAGAAGCTACATATTCTATCCTCCACCATTCTCCCACTTTCCATATGAATTGTTCATAAAAAGCTTTATCCTCTATATGCCTTTGGAGGTTTTATAATTCTCAAGAAGATGGAATGGGGATATCAGAAAGTAATGTTTATGATAAGCAAGGAGGAAGATAGCCTTTGGTCCATATTGAATGTAGGGTATGTGTATAGTCAAAAGAGCTTTGTAGTCTTAAGAAATAAGTTCTGATCTTTTTCTCAATGACTACTTTTAGGATTTAACTGATGTAGCCTCTTCGGATTACTTTCCTCAACTGCAAAATGAGGTGATTGTATTAAATAGTCCCGAAGACTTTTCCTATTTCTAAATCTATGATGATCATAAATAATTTCATGCAGTTAAATTGTATATGAAAAAAAAATATATATATATATATATATATATATATATATATATATATATATATATATATATATATATTGGTTAACTTTGAAGGTATATTTATTTCATATAAGCTAATTCTGACATATGAAATCAGTAGTAGAAATTCTATGTACATATTTCAATCAGGATACCATAAAAAAGCTTCAACAAGAACTCACGGATTTCCACAAAGAACAATCCATGAATTCACAAGAGGTTATGTCATTTTATCAAAACCTTTTGAAACTGGAAAAACAACTACAGAAGGAATTAGGTCAAAGCAAAAGAAAAGTAAGTATGCAAAAATTCAAAATTTTTTCATTGATTAATGAAGTATTTTCACTCTTAACACTTTTTATTTTACCAATATTATGATATATCTTGTGACAACTGTGCCCTCCATTTAAACTGACAGATAAGACCTATAACAACTTCCATTTGTACCCATTTATACCATTTGCATATTGGGATAATTATTTTCACTCATAATTTTATTTATCTATCCTCACAGAAGGAATGAAATTTTTTCTAAGGAATAATAATAAATAATGTATATTATATACATATGTATATATACATACCCACACACACAGATAGGCTGCTTGTTGGAAATATGAATAGAATCGGAGTTAGAATGATCTGGGTTCCATTGTGGCCTCAGATACTTAATCTTTCTCAGCTTCTTCAACTATAAAATAAGGATAATAATAGCACCTACCTACCAGAGTTGTTGTGAAAATCAAATGAGAAAAATTAACACAGTGCCTGGCACATAGTAGGCACTTAATCAATGCTTGTTTCTCTGCTCCAGAAACATATTTTCAGTTATCTATAAAAGTAATCATTGTCTCTTATATTTTGACAAACCCCTCCTAATGTTGAAAAACAGTTCTCTTATCTGCTTAACTTCAGTATAATGGTAAATGGTTTATTACTAGTTTTAGTCTTTTCAAAACTTATTCCTTCATATTGGTTTGCTTGAGAAATATTTCTAGTTTTCAGAAATCAATATTGGAATGGAATAAGTTTTGTTTTACCAAATCATTTTGTTTGCTCTATCACTCATTCCTTTTGGACCACATTGATTAAAATATTAACTTTCAAAAAATTCAGTCTGTAGTCTCAAAACTAGGTGTGGGCTAAACTTTATAAGGAATAGCAAGGAAGCAATAAATCTTTGTCCATTTGAATTAGTTCTGTAATATGGCATTCAGGACAAACTGGCATCATTTCTTCCTTTTCTTCTTTTCCTAATTATGCAAGTTACTAAGCTTTATAAGAATTGGAGAAAAATTCTATTTCTTTTTTTTTTTCAACAATTATTCCATCAATTAGTGAATGTCAGTTCTGTGGAAATATGACAGGTTCTGACTATATTACCAAGAATATAGGAATGCCATACTCTCTTGTCCTTGAAAAAATTGCAGTCTCACCGGGAAACCAATGCAAAATAGGAAAAATTCATTTATTATGTAATAATATAATTTATCATGTAGCAAATTATCATGTAAACAAGCACCAACTGAGTTGTTAAAAAGAAATATATTTATTTAAGGGAGCAAGAGTCAAAGTAAAGGAGACAGAAAAGCGGGGAAAGAGGGAGGGAGGCAGAGACAGAGAAAGACAGAAAGATCACTATGGTTAGAAATTAGATGGTACTTAATCTAGTTCTCTTTTTTACTAACAAAAAAATACCCACTGCAAAATTTCTGAGTTAGCAACTCTATTGAAAGAGCAACTGCCAAATATGTAAATTTAATAACATATATTTTAGATAATTGCATAAATGTAATTTGTCAAAAATCTAAATCAGAAAGTTATTTTTCCAAAGGCTGCCTTTTCTGTAAATCATGTGTTTGTCCCTTAGAATGGGAGTTTCATTATGTAGCTTTATAATCAACAAGCATGACCTTGATTATTGTATACAAGACGTCTTTGGTGTAATGTATTGATTTGGAATTAGAAAAATTAAGTTCATTTCATTTTCTGTCATTTATTAGCCAGAGATGCCAAGAAACTTTCTCAAGACTATTTAGGGTTTCTAATTATATATAACTAATCTATACTGATAAAGTGTCCTGTGCTACTATAATCATAGAATTTTTTTTACATATGTAATATAGATGTATATGCTCATGTAAAATGTTTTTGCATTGCATATAGTAACAGTTGGAATATAAAATTCATAGCTTTTTCTATGCAATGGGCTATTATTTGATGGACTAGTAAAAATTTGGTTAAATTTTAATGTTTATGTTTAACATAACAGTGTTCAGGCATCACTAATTCAGAGTTAAGGATAAGATTGTGATTTGTTGAAATGTTGAAGAGTTGAAAATTTTGAAATATTTTGTTTGGAATTTTTATAGCTGCAGGAATCTCAAAAACAGAACAGACAGATACAGTGGCATATTAATGAGTTAGAAGATTATATATAAAAGTAAGAATTGAAGCATTTTTATAATTTAGTAATATGACTAGTTGTAGGGCAAATAAAACTAATAAACTACCAAACTGTATTCATAATATAATGCAAATGTTTAACTATTTTTTCCAATAGGATAGAGGAATAAGCTGCTTAAATATAGCTTATTTTTAAATAAATAAATTGTACTTAACATTGGGAATGTAAATGTCAAATGTGTCTTGGGCTTAAAGCAGAATAATCACCTGTAAAGGGAGGGCACTGGTCCTAAGAGTTTCAGAGATGAGAAATGTACCTGTAGGGAAATAGATTGGATGACATGTTGTCAGTTTATTGAAGTGCTATACTTTGACTATAATGGAAATCATCAGCAAAATTTCAAAGGATAAGCCATGTAAATTATTGTTAGAAAATTCTTATTTTTCTCCTCAAGAATTAGGCTACAAACAGTATAATCCAATGTATAGATAGACAATCTGCCTCCAAATCATGGAAATTTATGTTCAGTTTATATATCTGATTTGTAATTTATTGTGTATTTTGAGCCAGTCACTTTATTTCTCCCAAAGTTATCTAAAAGTATATGTTGAAGAGTTGCTACAGATAAACACTGCTAGAAATAGTTGAGTTATAAACTATAAATATTAATAAAATATTAAACTATAAACACGGGTTAAAAAAAAAAGAAAATTGACTGGCTTTTTGATCTTCAGAAAAAAATCATAAGAGAACTGAATTCAGTGGGCAGAGTTCAAATGCTGATTCTGACATATACTGACTGTGACCCTGAGGTTCACAGTCTTAACTCTCAGTGCTGGTAGGAAACTTTGGAAGACTTGAGATTGCAGGTTTAAGTAGTTACACAGTATCTTTCTATACCAAGGAAATAACAACTCCAAATTACTGTGATTTTTAGATCATGATCATATATATATATATATATGTGTGTGTGTGTGTGTGTGTGTGTGTGTGTGTATATGTATATATGTGTGTATATATATATGTATATATGTATGTATATGTATATATGTATGTATATGTATGTATATATGTATGTATATATATGTATGAATGTATGCACACACATATATGTGTATTATATATGTATATATGTGTATATATATGTATGAATGTATGCACACACACATATATATGTATTATATATACATATATATTATATATACATACATATTATATATACATATATATTATATATACATACATATTATATATATATATATATATATATATATATATATATATATATATAGGAGTGTCTTAAAATAGATATACTTGTCTAAATATGTCAATGTATATGAAGATAGGAATGTTTATATGCAAATATAAATGTCTTAGAAGGAAATGCTGTTTTTCCTGTTATTTTAATTCCAAATTCCAAATGCTGTCTGTCTTTGATCTCTTTACCTTTGCATATTCCACAATATGGAATTTACCTCCACCACTTGACATCTTTAGTGCCAATCAAACCTCATCTCATCCAAAAAAGTATTGCTTCTTTCAGCTGAAACACAAGTTTAGACCTTACCAAAGTTTCCTGCTTGACTATTTTTGTACTCACCTTATTTCCAGGTCTCAGGGGACTTCTGCACTAAACTCAGGATTGTGTTAGTTGGATATAGGTCCTTAGTCCATGTATGTTCAAGTGCCAATATGTAAAGTTCTGGCTCACTTTCTGAAGGTCCTTCGAATGGGCCTTGGTTTCAGCAGAATAATCACCACAAAAATAGTCAGGAATAAAGTCCAAAGTCTTTATTATCACATTCACAGTGTGTCTCCTTCACCTGAGGCTGGGCTAGCTTTCTGGAGGATCTTCAGATGGGCCTTGGTCTTCTTAGTATAGGGATACAGGAGTCAGAAGAGTCACCAGGATAGTGGGAGATGGAATGTCTCTCTTCCAGTCCTTGTTGGCTCTTATATATCTTATTATAATTACATCATTATATCATACTGGTTATGTGTGACCTTAAAGAACCATTGCATCACTATGCTAAGTATTAAATATATACGTAAATGAGATAACCATTGTCTCATCAATTCCTCTGAGTTAACACCTTGTTTCAAGTATACTTCTCCAAAGTTCTGGCTCTCTACAGATGAATACTGTATGAATATTATTCTCATCAAATTTGTCTCAAAGGGAGAATATTAAACATATTTGTTTTCACAGAGAAAATTGTCTTACCTTATAGGGAAGTGGGAGGGGCAAGGGAAAAGAAAAGGAGGAGGCTAACAGAAAGGAACACAGAAATATTAGGGGAAAGTTATAAGAAAGGGGGAGTGGCTGTAAAAGGAGAAGGCTGCTTGAGGGAATTGGTAGTCAGAAGTGAAATACTGGGAGGAGGGAAAAGGGGAAAAGAAATAAAATAAGCATAATTTGGGGTTAATAAGGTAGAAAACATAGAATTATTAATTTTAACTGTGAATGTGATAAGCCTTTAATTTGATTAGAAAAAAAGGAAAGAGGAAAATCAAATTGTTAATCTCAAAAAGGAAAAGGGAGAATTTTCTACCAATGAAGAGGAAATTAGAACAGTAATTAAAAGTTATTTTGCCCAACTTTACCAATAAATTTAATAACCAAAGTGAAATGGAGGAATACCTTCAAAAATTTAAATTGCCAAGATTAATAGAAGAGAAAATAAATTACTTACATGGTCCAATTTTAGAAAAAGAAACACACTATTACTCAGCTTCCTAAGAAAAAATCTCCAGGACCAGATGGATTTACATGTAAGTACTATTTAAATTTTTCTTTTAAGGCACTCTCATTTCCCTTATGCTCACCATTGTTTTCTATGTAGTAAGAAAATAAATTGTCCTATATTATTTTTAGTTATCTCCTTTTGGGGAAAACCTTGATTCCCCAAAACAACACAACTATAAATAACCATTTTGTCTTTGAAGCAGGGTGGGAGTGAGGAGGAGGGAAGAGGAGAAGCCAATGGGTATTCTAGCAGCTTCCATTTTAACTGTTTTCTATTTCTCAGGTTTCTCTCAAAATTGAACCTTGAGAAATGTGGAGAATTTGGTGTAATTTTGAAACCCTTTGCTTTTTTAGGGTAACTAGGGACACATCTTGGGTGACTTGAATGCAAGACAGAGTGTGAGAAAGATCTTAAGTTTCAGATGCTTTCTACCTATATGACTCTGGACAAGAGGCATACCTTCTATTTGCCTCACTGTGAAATGGGGAGAATAGTATCCACTTCCCAGAATTATGATCAAGTTAAATAACATTCACAAAGTGCTTAGCATGGGACTTGGCATGTAGTATGTACTATATAAATGTTTATCATGATGACAATAATTATTGGAGAGATTCTCTATAGAGGACTCTTGTAAAGTGAGTAGGGAGTTTTCTCATGGAAACTTAGCTATCTTGTTTTAATTTTTAAAAAACACTTATATGATACTAATATTTAGAAAGCACACACACATATATAATTTAGGTTATGCACATACATTTTAAAGAAATTTCTACATGCATCATGTTGGAAGAGAAAAATCAGACTATAAGAGAAAAACCACAAGAAAAAAAATAGAAAAAAAAGTGAACACAGTATACATTGATCCATATTTACTCTTTGGATGCAAATAGAATTTTCCATGCAAAGTTTATTGAGATTCCTTTGGATCACTGAATTGCTAAGAACCACCAAGTCTATCATAGTTGATCATCACTTGTAGCTGTTTACAATGATTTTGTTTTTTCTTGTTTCACTCATCATCAGTTCATGTAAATTTTTTCCACTCTTTTAAAAAATCAAGTCTGTTTAGCAGTTTTTAAATATTTCATTACTTTCATATATCATAACTTATTCAGCCATTCCCAAATTGATGCACATAATACAAATTCCAAATCTATACCATCAAAAAAGCCACTACCAATATTTTCACATCAATTAATTAATATTAAACTTTTTCCTGTTTAATACTGTCTTTGGAATGCATACCTAATAGCGGCACTGCTGGGACAGTTTGATAGTTCTTTAGGCATAGTTCCAAATTGCTCTCCAAAATGGTTGGATCCATTCACTGTTCCACCAACAATGTATTAGTTTCCCAGTTTTCCCAGACCCCTTCCAATATTCATCATTATCTTTACCTGTCATCTTAGTCGCTCTGAAAAGTGTGTTATCTTCTAGATGGCTTAAAGCAAGTCTTCACACATAATTCAGTTTGACAACTGTTCAAATTCACACGTGAACAAGATTCAAACACAGTTTTTTTTTTTTTTTTTTTTTGTGTGTGTGTGTGTGTGTGTGTGTGTGTGTATGTATTTCCAAGGCAGATATTTTCCAATGGCTCCTCTTTCTCAAATGCCAATTCTTTTGTACAGCCTGCTGCTATTTGTATAACTGACCACATCAATAAATGCTATAACCACAGCTTTATTGGCCTTATAGGGCCTTATGACCTTTCTGAAATTTACAAGGTCACCTGGGATCACCTAGTGACTTTGGAAAAGATAAATCTTAAACCATTTCCTCACTACAGTTTCCCATGAAGCTTTTTGAAGGATTCTTAGGATTGGACGTCATAAAGGAAAAAGAACATTTGGGGAGGGGTCCAGTGATTTGAACCTCTCCATTGGTTCTTCAGCCAGTACTATGGATATTACAAATAACTCTTTTTAAATATTTTAATTCCCCTCACGCTCCTTAACATATACAGCAAGTATATGTTACACACATGCAATTCTTCCATACATATTTACACAAGTATCACATTGCACAAGAAAGATCAAAAAGAAAAAAAAGAGAAAGAAAACAAAATGCAAGCTTAAGAGTGAAAGTACTATGTTGTGATCTCCACTCAGTTTTTTAATTTTTAAAAATCTTTTTTTACAGATAATTATTGATTAGTATAAATTTCTCTGAAGTTGTCCCACATTCACACTATTTGAAGTTATATAAAATATGGCAATTGGTTCTAACTCAGTTCAATCATGTAGTACAAGTCCACGTGATGTATGTGAACAATTCACAGGATTCAGTATTTGCATTAATTGTAAGCAAGCTTAAGTTCTGGTGCAAGAAGCAATGGGAAGATGACATATACAGACTCAATATAGACATAATCTATATCTTAAAAATAGCTGGAGAAAAGGTCACACAACATATATCCAATAAGTAGAAAAACCAAGGAAAAACTGCAAAATATGTTAAAATTTGTATTCAAAGAACTGGGTTCAAATCTAGCCCCTGTCATTTATTAGCTGTGTTCCTAGCCATGAAAGAGATAATTGCATTTAAAGTGCCTATTTCTTGTAAATTTGTTGTAAAAAAAAAGTATGCAAATTTCTGTATGAACCATAAGGTATACGGGAGTCATTACTATCACCAATATTAAGTGAAGGGGAATTATTTATCCATTTTCGTCTAGTCTACTTTATCTGTATTTATTAAAAATTCATGAAAATGTTTTTCAATTTCTACAAATTTCATACTAAGTTTCAACCAACTACCTGTAAGTCATTAAATTTTAATGATTTGCCTCTATATTTGAGTATTAACAAACTAGATTTATTTGTTTATTCTTCATATACATTGATCTTTTCCCCAATAAAAAGTATATGTATTTTCAAATATATAATTACTAATTTTCTACTCATAACAAATACAGTATAATATATAATGGAGTCTGTTACTTCCTCAATGGACCTCTAACTAGCCAAGGCATTGTCCAAAACCAATTCAAAGAACTAGATCATGGTGCTAAATATCAGAAAATATTATAGAACATCATATGCAATTTAGAGACAGTATTGAAGCTCTACATATCATGTATGGTACAAATAATAGAGATGACTAATTGAGGAGCCATGTCACAAGTAAAACTGACAACATATTGACCACTGGATTTACAAAATGGATCACAAATAATCCCCACAGGAACAAAAAAAACAGGATGAGTTGATATTTTGGTTTGTTGGAAAGGAGGAGAAGGAAATGGTAGAGAAGGGAAGGGAAAGGGGAACTAAGAGAAGGAAAATGAAAAGAGGGGAAAAGGGAAGGGGGAAGAGAGAAGGGAGGGGACAAGGAGATGAAGATGAGAAGAGAAAAAGTGGAACAAGAACAAGCAGCAATAGTAGTGGGGAGGGGGAATGATATGCATTATTTCCGTTTTCTCAGGTTGTGATCCTGGAGCTGAAAGTACAAATGTGGGTTGGTGCTGCGGAGGATACATTTCACAGCATGAATGGAACATGTGTGGGGAGGAGCAGGAGGGAGGAAAGACCAAGATTAGTTATATAACTATTTTCCCTCTGCAGAAATTTCCTTACAGTTTGGGCTTTGAACCCAATTTAGTAAAAATACTTCTAGCTTCTACTCATTATATATATAGAGAGAGAGAGTGAAAAAACAAAGCAGACTTTAATGATCTCTCCTAATGGAAGCCTGCAACAGTATGATATAAATATAATCAAAGTATCCCTTTTGGAATATTTGAAAATCGTCCCTTAGTAGTCTTTATTTTATCAGTATCTCTTTGTCTCGGAATTGTCTGAATGTCCCTCCTCGAATGTAACATTGTGTTAACAAACATAATACTCTGGACAGGGTCTCATCAGCCCAGAGTTGAAGGAGACTAGTATCCTCTACCTTCTATAGTCTTAGGATATGTTTAAATCTTTCCATTAAAACTGACATTTTTTTTTTCCTCACTGAACTACCGTAATTCTCTTCTCCTTTCTGTCCCTCTATTAACAGCTTCAATAATGCAATTTAAATTCTGTGTAGGATGGGCTTGAACCAGGGCTGCCGGGTGGACCAGCTGTCCTGCTGTCTGTCTCGTACAAATCCTTCCCCTATGCACATGTTGGCAATGAGGAAGAATCAGAAGAGGAGCCTAGACTGAATTTGTTCATCCGGGCCCCCTTTTCAGTCTGGGCGCCTCCAACTTCAAACAAGATGCTTGAGATTATTTAGTAGAATGTCTTCATTTTACAAAAGAAACCGAGGCTCAGGGAGGAAGTGCTGGCCACCAAAATAAGCAACGGAGCAGGTCCCGAGATTCGAACGTGAGACCTGGAGCTCACCCCCTCTCGCGATCTAGCGCTTAGGAGTCCTCGCGCTGAGAGCTAACGGACCCGGAGCCCATTCATACACCAGTGCGTTACTTGTCCAGTTATCGCATCCGCGTGAGCCGCAGATCTGACAAGCGCGTGCAGTACAGTTCCCCTCAGTTGCCAGGGTTATAGGCGGCTCTAGGGCTGAATCGGTTATAACTGCTGCGGGCTCACAGGTCTCGGGTTATTGACATTTTCCCCTTTAATACTGGAGTGAAAACTAGGCCTTTGAACAGGCTGTGGGGCCAAAGAGAGTAGTTCTCCCAACCGGCCCAGAAGCCTGCCTCCAGGCTGAAAATTTTCAACTTGGACAACAAAGGTTAGTCTTCGTCTTGCTCCTTCCCCACGCAGCGGATTTACTTCGAAGTCCTGAAATGCAACCCACCGAAGGATACCTTATCTGGAGCAAGGTTCTTGGGAAGATCCACAAAGCTGCCATGTTGGGGGATGTGGCAAAGATGCAGTATTAAAAACACCGTAAATGATCTGGATAAAGTGAAGCGGTTAAGAGCAAAGTTTGGGGGAGGGGGAGAGAAGGGAAAGCCCCCCCACCGGAGGAGCCTAAGAGATCCTTCCCATCCCTCCACGTGAGTACGTGTCCCCCACCCCATTAACCCTCGGGAAATCAAAACCTCTCAGCACCTGGGACAGTGTCAGGGTCAGGTTTTTCCTCCTAGAGTTTTAATAGCAAGTCCCAAAAGTTGGCTTCACCTCTCCCTCCTGTCTGTCCATCTTTAATGAATTGGCAACTCTTTAATTTTCCTTTTAGCTAGAGTCCAACTAACTTATCATCAGTAGCAACGTGGAAGCAAATAGTCTCTTCTGCTGAAATGTTGACACGTCTAAAAAGACTGTCAGACTATCCATGAGGATATTTGGAGGATTTTCTTGGGAAAGTTATTGGATTGGTTTGCCATTTCCTTTTTCAGTTCATTTTGATAGATGAGGAAATTGAGGCAAACACGGTTGAGTAATCTGACCAGGATCACACAACCGTAAATTTCGGATATCATATCTGAACTCTGGAAGATGAGTTTTGTGACTCCAAGTTTAGAACTCTTATTCATTATGTCACTTAGATGCCCCAACTGGTGAAAATAGGACACGATATGTGCCGAGTACAAGTTTCAAGGCAGAAAATTAATTGCTTTTATTAAGATCTGCTCTATGTGTCAGACTAACAGTAGCATGCACAAAGCAATAGGGGAGCAGGGATTGTCCCTGCATTCTAGATGGGTCAGTTTAATTCAGCAAGGGAGCCTGAGAAGAGGATCTGATACTTGGGAAGAGAACCAAGAGAGCAGCTTTACAAAATTTGGAAGGGAATATCGAAAAGGTTGCAGTTTCAAAGGCTTCAGAGGGGTTAAAAAAATGAGAATTGAGGGAGAAGTCAGGTGGTGCAATAGATAGAACACTAGCCCTGAAGTCAAAAGGACCTGAGTTCAAATCTAATTCAAATCACACTTCCTAGTTGTGTGACTCTAGGCAAGTCACTTTACCCCAATTGCCTCACAACAATAATAAAAAATTGAGAATTGAGAAAAGACTATTCGATTTGGCAATTGGAATTCATTAGTATCTGTAAAGAATTCAGAAAAAGTGTTAAAATGACAGGAGAAGTGGAGTCACTTCTTGTCAAAAGCCCTCTCATGGCATTTAACTACAAAAGTCAGGAGAAATGTGGGATGATAGTATGCATTGATTGATCAAGTGAAGTTTCTTTGGGGAATGGAGGGGGGGGAAAGACAGGGCATGCATGTAGGCAAGCAGGGAAATTGCCAGGATGCAGTGAGAGGTTGAAGAAGGAGAAGAGGAATGATAGGTAAGAAAGAATGGTATCATTTGTATATGTAGAGCCATTTTCATTGACAAGGAAAAGGAGCCTCTTAATGTGATAATAGGTAAAGGAAAAATAGTGGCAGAAGCCATTTAAATGAATTAGGTGAGAAGGTAGGTTAAAGAGGGAGATCTCAGGGAACAGTCTTTTTTTTCCCAGTAAAATATGGGCCAAAAATTTTAGCTGAAAAGGTATTGCGCGTGTACCATGGGATATTTGAGAAAGGATCAAAAGATTTGGAAGAGTTGCTGTGATAAGTGGCAAGTTAATTATTTAGGGAGGTATGATATAAAAGGGTTGCCTAGGATAAGTGAGATCCCAATTGAGGTCATATAACATAAATTACAGTGGTCCTAATAAGCACACTTGCACAATTTTCTCCAGCCTTATTGAGCATCATGCGTATAGGAAGCCTAAGGCTTAGAAGGACACTGTTGTCAATATGATACATGAGCAATAGATTCAAGGGAAGGCAATGTAGAGTTGAAAAGCCATATTGAATGGTTCATCAAGGAGTCAAGATGAGGAAAAGAGTGTAGCTAATGCTTGAGTGAGATAATGCAAGGCTTGGAGTAGAAATCATGGCTTAAGTGAAAAACAAGGCCAAGGAAGAAGTAGAATGACAATAGATTATGATCAGTTGAGAAATACTGAGTTTTTGAAAGGATAACAGTGCTGCATTTGCGGGTGTTCAAACTGTCTTTTTATCTGGCTGAAAGGATGAAGAAGTAGAAATATGAAATGAAGAAGCTGAGAAACTGTGAAGTGAGTATGTTTGAGGGAGTGAAAACATGTACATTGAAGTATAATGCTTTGGAAGGGAGAGACTGTAAGACAGCAGTCTTAGTTATATAAATAAGATACAAACTGAAGTGGGAGTAGTAGTCTCAGAGGAACAACACTAGTTGTAAAGGAGATGACTAAAGGCTTTTTAGACTGCTGAAGTTAGGAGGTGGAAGTGAGGAACATTACTGGCATGGGGACAATCAGTACAGTTACTTAGTGTTAGAAGACGGGGTGCTATGTGTGAAGAACAGTCAGTGAACAAATATTTATTGAATGTCTACTATGTAACTGACATTCTACTAAGATCTTGGAATACAAAGAATGATAAAAGACAGGCCCTGCTGTCAGAGCACTCATGAAAATCAAGTATAAATATGATGCTCAATATGGGATAAACTAGAAATAATCAACAGAAGACTTCAGTATTAAGGGGGATTAGGAAAAAAACTTCTTGCAGAAATTAGTATTTTAGCCAGGTGGGGCAAGAGATGAAGGTAAGAGAGAATTCTGTTCTGGGAGGGGGGGAAGAAAGGGGGGAGGAGTGAAAAATCTAGTGAAAATGCCTGGAGTCAGGAAGTAGTCTTATGTAGGAGAGGCAAACAGTGTCTACTCACTCTGTGCTTACGCTCTCAACCAAACTACTAAAGACAACAGTCCAATTGGTTGTACATAGTATAGAGCAGAAGGAAACTCTAGCAATCATAGAAAAGGCAACTCAACCTATAATTTGCTCAAACTCATATCTATGATGTATTCAAAGGCTTATAATTTCTCCAATTTATTTTTCTTTAATTCCATAAACCAGGTACACTAATGTAGGCTCTATGTGCACAAATACCATGCTAATACTTTTATTTATTGGTTTTTAGGATAAGGAAAAATATTAAGGAAAACTCAAAATATAGTTTGTTTTTAATGAATGAGTGATATTGAAAATGACATGAAAAAGTTATATTAGAACAAGTTTTCTATTGTTTTTAAGAACACATTATTTGTATATTTTCACAAATTAAGAAACAATACAAAATTTAGTTTGGACAAGTGAATAATGTACTTTGAGCAAATTTCTAACCAGGATTCCACAAATTTTCAATATTTAACAAATAAAAATGTTCTTTGAAAAATACATATGGAATTTAACTTTCCTATGTATAAATTCGCGCTGGTTTAACTTTTACAAAGCAAAAGTGAGAAAGAACAGCCTCATAGGTTAAAAGCAGCTAAGGTGTTGGTTAGCTGCAATGACTAAAGTCAAAGTTAGCTGACTATCTTTGCTGATCTTCCTCTGGTGGACAAGCTGATTTGCAGTTTAATTAGGTTCAAGCATACAAATAAGCAAACAAACTAACAAATGTGTGTGTGTGTGTGTGTGTGTGTGTGTATATATAGCTTTTTGGTATTATTTAAATATAATAATTAAATGAGTATAAATAACCATTGATTTAAAATATATTTTCTAAAATTAAAGAAAAATAAAAATCCTATAGCCATTCATTATGAAAGTTAAAAGAAAATGTTAGTCCCTTTTAAAGATTGTGATACTTTTAAATGTGTTCAACTGGGATCAAAACATTCCTGCCAATTGAGCCTAAAGAGAATGTCACTATTTTAATTATCCACCAGTTTTAAGTTTGTCTTTATAGACAAACTTAAAATGATAAACATTGAATTTGTAAGCATCAGCTACTTGTGAACTAAATGAAAACTGTCTCAGATTCTTTTCTTGCCCCCTCTACTTTTATAGTTATATCTCCCTCTAAAATGCACAGCAACCCTCTAAAATGGCCCTCCCACCCTAGTGGCACTCAGTCAACATTTCTAATTTTGCACATTAACAGTCACTGCTCATGATCAACATGCATATTAATATTGAGGCATATTCAGAAAAATGTGCATAAATTTGAATAGTTTATTTTTTAATGTATTGTTTCTTTGTTATGCTAGAGAGGCTCTTATGATTGCTGTCAGTGTGGAATCATTAGGCTTGGTCACTCTTCTTCTTCACCATAATGCTGATCACACTCTCCAAAATCCAGATGGATGGATAGTTGAGAAAGATGCTAAGCTCTAGGACTATCCTCTGTAAGTACTAACATAATTCTAATTATCTTTATATAACTGAAGCTAAAAGAATTTTTTTTTCTCCATGATAGTGAGAGTAAATGTGGCTTTCATAGTTGCATAATATAATAATTGTCTGGCAAACATTTGGTAAACTCTAGCTCTGAGAATTGCCACATGCTTCAGCATAGCCCCTGGAAAATCGGCAACCTCTATTGGACAGATCTCTATCTGGTTCATACTTGAGGGTACTAAGAAGAAATTAATCAAATGGCAAACTTAGATTATCGAAGTTCAGTAGGACATAGGCAAGAGAAAGTATACAAGATAGTCATGTAATATGAGATCAGACTTTTCAGAAGTAATAATAATAGCTGCCATTTTTGTAGTTTTTGAAGGTTTTTAATATTTAATATTTCATCATAACAATAATACAAATTTATAGACAGTAGGTTTTTTTTTTTTATTTTAGTCTCTTGCTGACCCCTCTCATTTGTAAAAGACCTAAAATTAATTTTAAGGAGCATCACATTAGAGTCTTGAATGTCTTCATATGAGTGCTAACTAAAAAGAATCATTTAGAATTTACAATTTAGAATTCACAGAGACAGTTTGCAGGGGTAATGGTATTCAATTTGGAATCAGAAGACCTGGGGAGAGATTATGCCTCTCACTATAAGTGTGACCTTGGACAATTGTAACCTTCTTGGGATTCCACTTAATAATAAAATAAAGAGATTAGAGTTAATGGCCTATATAAATCTTTTCAGTTTTAAGCCTCTAATTCTATAATACTGTGATTCTGAAGATAAGTATATTATATCTACATTGAATGATTAGTTTTGCTCCATAGACTTTGTCAAAACAACAAAAAAATTTGGTGATAATCTAAACACAAAGATTTTATCTTGGCTGTTGTAGACTTAGTATATTTTAATTTTTATTTTAGACATATTTATGGCAAGCAAATCAAAAAACAGAAGGAATGTATTGGTACTGGATTTGTTTTGGATGCACCTTCCCTGGATAAAAAAGGTAGAACTGACAAACCCAAATTGTGACTGCGTTAGTACCCTGGATATCTTAGAATCAGCCAGAGTCAGGATAAGCAAAAATCTTTATTCTTGGTCTTTTGAGATCGCCAGTCAGGGGATTATATAGGAATCTACACACCTCCTTTCTCTCTCTCCACGGCCAAAGAATGATCCTGCTTATCCTACTCCATCCTTTGATCTCTCTCCCCTTTCTCTCTTCAGACCCACAGATCGAGCCAGCACAGAGTTGAGTAGGGTCATCCTCCAAGCATATGTTAAAAGAGTATTGTCCAATTGATAATTAGCTTCAAGTGCTAGGTATCTTGCATTAAGTGCATCTGCTCAGTTCTAGCTCTTTACACCAAATAAATCAATTTTAAAAATAATGAACAATCTTAAAATTCTTATGTTCTCTATTTTTCTGTTTCCATTTTATATTTTAAAAGGGATAGGAAATGGTTTATTTTCGGTAAATTATTTAATTACCCTTGTAGGTCTATTTCCCTGAAACTGCAAAAACTGTTTTATCTGCTTTATCAAAAAAATTAAGTAGGCTACTCTATCAATTTTCTGATTTCTACATTATTTTAAATATATCTTACCAAATCATATGAAAATTCTTTAATACTTTAAAAATGTTATATTTGACAATATTGTTTGTTTCTTAAGTCTTACATGTGGAAAAATAAGTAATGCATGGATGGATAGATAGATAGATAGATAGATAGATAGATAGATAGATAGATAGATAGATAGCTCAAACAGCAGAAGGCCATTCTTTATGAATATACAGTAACCAATTACACTTCTATATAAGACAAAAATCTTAGTTTATACATAAATGGATTAATGTTAATATGTCAAATGATAAGAGCTAGGGATGGGCCAGCTAGATGGCATAGTAGACAGAGTACCAGCCTGGAAGTCAGGAGGACTTGAATTCAAATCTAGCCTCAGACACCTAATTACTAGGGATATAAATAAGAAGAATTAATTATAATGATTTGCTTTTATAAAATATATTTACTTTTCCTCAAATGTTCATGTTCCAACATAAAATATTTATTTGTTCCATTTTATTTTCTGTTACAAAAAATTGGTAACATTCATGATTTTATAGGCAAATGTAATAGGAATAGCATTGATTAATGCATCATTACAGTGATCTGCCAGTTCTTTTAAACTTGAGCATGGCTGATCTATCACCATAAACCTTAAATCTTCATTGTTTAGGGGCAAAACTTAGAGCAATAATAAGGTGAGGGCTTTTTTTCTCCTTGAGTTTTATTATATAAGTTTTTCATATAAGTTTTCCTATAAAATTATATTTTCAAAGTGAACCATGAAGAATGAGTATATTAAAGTCCTCATTGTGAGACTTGGAAGCCCTTTTTAACATTCTTGGAACCAATATCTTGCTTTCTTGCCATTGATATTTTCATTCTTTTGTAGACCCTAATTGTTAACCCCAATTTTGTTAAAAACCCTAAATTTGAGTTTTCTGGTACTTTGACAAATTATTGAGTACTCCTTAGTTATTTGTACTAGTGACTGATATTTTAATTGAGAGCTATGGTGGAAAAGTCACAATTTATCCATAACATTTAATTCCAGAAGTCCCTTTTTTACTTCTGCTTTCTGAAAATAGATACTCGATTTGCTTTTTGCACAATCATAATTTTGCACAACAAAAAAACAAACAAAAACAGGATCAGCCATAAAATGAAAAATAACATGTTTCATCACATGGTTCAGACAGTTTGAAATTTTTTGAAATGAACAAAATATGGCCATTTGTAGTTAGTTGTTTAATTCTTTTGCATTTTATCCCCTTTGATTAATAATAAGAATAACTCAACATTAAAATAATGTTATAATGTTTTTAAATTGTTTTCCTCACATTACTTTTGTTGTTCTTCTTATAATCTTTGACATTTATCTTTTGGGGGAATGTATTACAACTTTGTTTTTTAAAAGTAATATTTTCTCTTTAATGAAAAATCAGTAGAATACAGACTCAAAAACTTGAAATTTGAAATTACAGGTATCACTTGGGAAAATTTGCTATTTAAAATAGTTTTCTTTCAGTCTTGGGAAAGGATACATACATACTTTTCATAGTTTTCTGGTTTACTTTTGTTATTTGTTTTATTTATCTGGTTTGACTTAAGGGACATCATTTTGCAGTGGTAAAAAGATTACTTTTGTAGTTAAGAATCCCTGGAATTCCCTAGGAATATCATTTAACTTCTGAACATTTGTTTTATTATCACTAAAACAAAGAAATTCTATTAGATGATTCCCAAGTCTTCTAGTAGGCAGTGATTGCTTATTATGTGATAGTTAATGTTTTAATGTTTAATATTTGTGTTTTTTAAACATAATTTTTTTTAAAAAAAGGATTTATATGCCTATCTTTTTTTCTTCCCAGATTAAGTAGAAAACTGGGCAGTTCTTCAGTGAATATGAATTGCCTGAAGAACTAATTTTGGGTGTTCAAGGCAATTTTTTTTAAAAATACGCTATTTTGGGAGTGGAGAAGGCAATAAAATAAAAATATTATTAATTATGATCAAAGTTCATACCCAAAGTGAACAATATTTATTTCTATTTGGTCAAACTGATTTTACCTGCTCTAAATAACAGTAAACAGCAATTTTTACAAACCCTAATATTGTATATATTTGTATGTATGTATATATCTCCCTATTGCAATAATTTATATTCATGATAACTTATAAAAATGATGATGGATGTTATAAATTATCTAGAAATTAGATTTTTTTCAATGTAGTTTTAGAGTGAAATGCATTTTAGTTTATTTTAATTCTTTGGTAATTGGTCATTTGTATATATTTGTGGCAGCTCATTATTTACATGTATTTCATTTAAAAGAACCAATCATTCCTTATAAAATGGGAAAATATGACAGAGAAAAATATTTTTCTAGCAAAGATAAATTCTCTTAAATTTATCAGTATTTCATATCCCTATGGTCATGGAAGGAAAAAGACGTCATTTTACTTGTATTGGTTGAGTACATTGCTTTTTACTTTTTGCCCTGCTCTTTCTATAGTAACACATAAGGACATTCTTTGTACAACATCATTTATTAAGTAAACTGTATTTTTAGTGTTGTGTTATTAGTTAAGGAACAAGATTGGAAGTAAATAAAGAAAACCATATCATAAGCAGTAGATTAATTGAATGGGTGGTGATCATATATTTTTGAAGAAACATCCATTTGGCAGATTGACACAAACACTTTGGAAATGAGGAAGTACAGTTAGTGAGAGAAAATCGATTGTCTCTTTAAGGTTTTAATATCCTTTAAAAATAATTAATAATAGATATACTTTAATAATTAGTATTTTAGTAATTAATAAATCAAATAAACTGTACTAGCAATTCTTTAATTCTTTTTTAGAATAGAGTTGTCTTATCTTCATATTTTTTTCTGATTTAATTTTTTCATGTTCTATCCCTTTTATTCCTATTTCTATTTGGATATAAAAATGCAGTGAAGACATCAGGAACAAGAATTTCAGGAAAATAATATTCTGTGGAATAACCCAATAAACATGTTTTTCCAAATAGTAATTAAATCTCTAAAGGTGCTGCTCTATATTACATTTTATTTTGGGTATTGTCTTACCATTTTTGTTCAGCTAATGTTACATAGAATAAAATAAGATAGGATCCATTGTGTTGATATTTTTTTGTTGCATGTCATTAGAAAGTTGTGTATAGTTTTTGAACTTTAGAAGCTTTGAACATTTCATTAAAAATGGTTAAAAGATAGTTTCAAGGAGGGAAAGTAATAGTTGAAACTGTTTAGCATTTCTATTATTATTATTATTATTATTATTATTTATTATTGCTGAGGCAGTTGGGGTTAAGTGACTTGCTCAGGGTTATACAGCTAGGACATGTTAAGTGTCTGATACCACCTAGCTATCCCCATTTCTAGTATTTTTTGAAAAATACATCTTAAGAGTCTGAACTTTTATCTAAAATATAAATATTTTTGTTTGAAATCTTATTGTTAAAACTACTTTGCAATGGTAAGTTTTTTGCATTATTCATAATTGGACTGAGTTCATTCAATTAATATTTATATTGATATTATATTCATTAGTTATTACATTTCTATTATAAGTACTGTCCGTGTTATATATAAAAAGATAAATTAATAAGATAGTTTTGCAGACTATTTTATTGTTTATGTACTACAAAGAGGGAAGGAATATCAACCTAACACTACTCTGATTTTGATTCAATTTTCAATGTGTCCATGTAAATACCAACTATACAGAAGTTTTGTTGCAATCATTTTATAGTGCTGGTTGAGTATAGTCTAATTTAAAAAAAAAGTGATTCTAAACCATGAGACTTAAGTTGCTTGAGATACTGTCTCACAAGACGTTCTAGAGAGGTACTAAGGTACAAGCCCACAAAGCATGATTTTTTTCTATTTTGCTTTATATGTAAATTTTACTTTGCCACATAACTTGACTGTCTCTTTGAATCATGTTTATGGTATCAAACGAGAGTGGAGACAACTTGTCACCAGTGTTGAGGGGTTTAGAGCTTTTATCCTTTTAAAAATTAATACTATAACATATATCCTGACTATATCTAATAGGGAGAAGCACTAGATACTTTGTTCTGTATTAATTTAGTTGACTTCTTTTGACTCTCCACCCATTGGGAAAATATCTAGAAACACCATTTTGACCTTCACAATACAGCATACCATTTTTAGCTTATTTATGTTTAAATGGGGAGGAAGAAAGTCATATTTGTTACTCATATAATCATTACTAGATGCCCAATAAGTACTATGCTCTGTACTGAAGTATATTTCCAAAATACATTAAGGTGTAGAGGGAATACTAAACTTTGAGTAGACACAGTGAATACTCTTGTATGTCCTAACCAGTTGGAAAAATTGGATGAAGAGCTGGACTTTACAGTAAGAAGTCAAGGGTTTAAAAGCTACTTCCAATACATACCAGCTAATTGACAGGTCGTTTAACTTCTCAGTGCCTCAGGTTACTAATTCACTTAGAATATAATTTGTAGAGAGATTTCCTGTTTTATCACTGGAGGTAATTTTTTATCACTGGGATTTCCATATAAATGAAATATCATATCTAGTTGAACATAATTAGTTTAAGAGAAATCTGGCAGCATCTTGTTGGATGGATTGGAGAAAGTAAATTTTGGAGAATAATTATGAATCAAATAATAAAGATACCTGATGCAATGGCAAATGGTGTCACCTCTTAGTTTCTTCCCTTGTAAGACTAGTATGATGGGTGAGAGAAAAAAAAATGTGCTTATTCCACTGCCCATCTGGATATCTTTAAACTATTATGGAATAGAAGGTGAGAAGAAATAATAGATGTGCATTGCACATCATAAGTTTTATTTTTATTTTTAGCTTCCCTCCTCAGAAAGGCTTGAAAAGAGAAAATATATTATTTTGAAACTCATCAACTCCTTTCTTTTTGGAATTGTAGACAAGATGAATTACTTTGGATCTCTTGTCCATAGAGAAGGGCTAAAATATGTTATGCCACACTGAACAGAACAATCTCTTGATTTACCCTGATTTACAGAACGTACCAAATAGGGCATGCTGAATGTGGGAGTATTATATCTCCAAACATTGCATCTGCTAGGAAAGTGGTGAGGAAAATGAAACAAATGTGTTCTTTCTCAATCTACTTACATAAAAAAGTTATACAAAAAACATTATGGCAGTTTATTCCTTCTATTTATATCTGCTGGAGATATTATATTCTGTCAATGTGAAGCAGGCTGCTCATGAAAGGGTTAATGTAGCCAAATTACTGACAGATATCTAAAACTTTAAGACTCACCTCTTGCTACTTACAAAACATTTATCTACAGCATAATTCCATTTGAAGCATATTGGCATTGCTCAAAAAACCTATTGTAGCAATGCTTTACAATTATGCTTTTCATATTGTCATATATTAATATTTAAGCTTTAATTGTATTTTACTTTTTCTATAATAGCAGAAGTTCTGCAAAAGAATCTATAAGCAGGTAGGCTTCACAACAGGTTGAACATTTGTTTTAATTAATCTTCATAGTCCTTGTCTTTAATAGGTTTTTCAGTCCAAGGAAAAGCAGACTCTCATTCCCCTAAAAACACATCTTCAGTTTAACCAATTCCCTCTGGTTTTTGTTTTATCTATGTTTTTACTTCTTTATCTTTCAAAAAATTAGGTTTACTAAACACTTAATGTGTTTTTGTGTATATGCATGCATATATATATGTGTGTGTATGCATATGTTTGTGCATATATACAATATAAAATATGATAATAAACATATGCCCACACCCAGATATACATATGTATGCACACTATATCTGTCTCTTTATATTTGTGCATGTGTGTCTATGTTTATTTATCTATCAAATTGGTAACTGTTATATATTCAGAGAGTTCCCTGAGAACACTGAAGGATTAAATGACTTGTTTGGGCTCAGTAAACTGGGATGTTCAAAGCAATGGATACACTATATTTTTACCTTGTATTCAACTTCCTATACACAACACCTTAATATCAATATTACTTAATAGTTATTAGATGAATGAAGAATCAACCAGCTATATTCTTTCATATAGCTACACTATATAGTAACCATCTGGGATGGATTTCTAATAAACCTTTTAAGGCACATCTGCAGTACAAAGATGAATCATTTTACACTTGTGGAACTTTAAGTATCAATGTTATGATTCTTACAAGGTACTAAGAGAGTGGAATTGATTGAGAAATAATTATCTAATTTAACATGGTTTATTTAGTATGATTGATCTGATCCTACAAGGAGATACTATGGGCCAGAACTTGAAACAAGGTACTAAGTGGAATTGAGGAGACAATGGTTAAATCTAGTTTAGCATTGATTTAATCCTACAACAAATAATGGTTTCCTAGTGATGTAATGATTGGAGTATACTCAGTGTACAGCATATAAGCTAGAAGCTCTCAGGGCCAGAACCACAAGACCACTCTCAGAGGTGGAGTCAGATTCATTCCAACTTTAACCTTTGTGCTGGCTGGAGACATTGGGAGGACAAGAGGCTTGAAGCTGGCAGAGACAACGGACTAGCAGCAAGAGCTCTCAGAACCAAGGAAAGAGATAGGCCTCTATTAAAACTAACTAGGCCCCAGGAAAAGATTCAAGACTTGAAGAAAAAAATAAAGGATTTGGACTTTAACTCCTGGATGCATTTGGGGTGATTATTGAACTGAACTGAAACTAAGGCTGCCTCCAGAGGCTCCCCAAGAAACCTGCTCATAGAGAAAATTATATTTTAGAGAAGAACATTACATATCCAGGTAAAGGAATTATCTACATGGGGTGAAGATTAGTTACTGGGACAAGGATCTTGTCAAGAGAGGAAATGGTATTGGACATTTCTCAGCAAGTAGAGAATAGAAAAAAAGAGCGAGTGTCTGGTAAGTGGTTTCTGCTTGGAACTCTTCTTGGAACACCAACAATAGTGGTGGAAAGCTGCTTTTCACTTTGATCCTTTGGCATGGATATTTTTGTTCCCAATTAGAGATACATGGGCAAGCTGACATTATATCTTGAGGATGAAGGGAGATGGGAACTGTTCCCTTTAAGATTATCATTCTTGAGATTATGTCTCCTTTGATCAGGATCTCTGAAGTCCCAAGGAGTCCAGACAGAGCCCAAACCTTTCAGGACAAGAGATTCAACTCCTATAGAAATTCTAAATTCTCATTCAATTGAGGAATCCTGATCTGATCTGTCACCTGGTCTGATCTGCTTGGGCTGTCCCAGCCTCCACCAAGATACACAATATAATAGCTTCCTTCAACAATATAACAGTTTCCTTCAACATCTTTGGAGATGGACCTAGATAGCTCACTCAGCTGCCAGGACCATTCTGCCTACTGAGAAAGCAGTCTCAGGGACAAAATTCCATTTCCCACTAGAAACTGATTTCTATCCAACAATAAACTTTATTTTGCAACTAATAATTCGGGAATGAGTGAATTCTTTCACTCTGAACCTTCAGCCAATTTAAAGGGGATTCTCAACAACTCTCTTATTGCCATTAACCTCTTGACTACCAGGAATTGAGACCACTCAAACTGCATCAAAAAGAAGTAGTACGTCTTTGATTTTTTTTTTTTTTTGGAGCTCCTGGAAACAGATGTGGCAAAGCATTAGCTGTAAAGGCTATTTGCAAGAATGGCTAATGACTAAGTGAATCACTTTTAATCAGCTCATTTTCCCACAGAATAGCAGAATGTTATTTTGCAGTGACCTACAGATTCTGTGCACTTTGTTACTACCAATGATAAGAGTTAGTCTTCATATAGAAGAAAGTGAAAAGTCTGGATTTCTACTTTCTGGATTATCAAGTGCAAGGAAGAATTACTAGAAATGATACAAAATTTTTGGAAAAAATATAAAAGAGAACCTACAAAAGGCAAAGAGGGGAGTGATTTTGTCAGAAGATTAATGGGAAGAATCCTGTGATACAGAGAAGCTGAACATTTAGAACCTTTCTAACTACTTTTATCTAAAGGATGAAGTATCAAATATATAAAGCATCAAGGTACCAGGTGGGAGAGTAGTTCTTAATGTGATAAATTTACCTGAGATATTTTATAGCCACAAAGGATGGCATTTATTAATTTGACACAACTTATAGGCTAAATCATAAATGATTGAGCAAGATGCTTCCAGTCACATTGCTTTGAAAGACAGAGGGAAGAGGAGAGAGAGAAGGACTGAATCTAGAATTTGGTAGGAAACAAATTAGAGAGGAGCTAGGGAAGGCACAGGGAGGGGCTTAGTGTCTATGAGTTGCAGGATGAATAATGAGATGACTGAGTCAGTCTTATATATATATATATGCTAAGGAAGTGCTAGGAAATTTACCTCTTTTGGTATCGGATTTTGGTTAATAACTTGTTGAAGCATTTACATTATTCCTATTAATGGAGACAGAATGAGCTCTTTTCAGAGTTCACCTCAAAAAGACTGAAAAAAGCTGGAGAAGAATCTGAATTTAAGGAAAAAAATTCATAATTTTGAAAGAGAGAAGATTAAAAGTTAATAAATTCAGGAAACCCTGAGAAATTGAAGTGGCATGAGCTGTAGGAGAAAGACTTTATCTAAAGGAAGAAAAAGTGAGTCTAAGAAGGATTTGAAGTGATGGAGGAGGACATAAGACAAGGTGAAGGCTATGAAAAGGAGGAGGAGGAAGAAGAGATGGAACTCAACTGAAAGAGAAAGATGTTTAAAAAAAAAAAGACCAAATAAATAAGTTGGCAAGTTTAAGGATAAGGAAATTGGCATGTCTATCAAAGAATTGGAACTTAAAGAAATGCTATCTTGGTGCTAACAGATCCTAAAGAACTGAGAAGAGAAGGGTTTTGAGGTTATTGGACAAGGAGTGAGTCAGGAAGTAAAGAAAAACTGGGTTCAAGTTTCCCCTTTGCCATCCTCAGAAACTGTCCCCTAGCAATTCTTTGACCCACAAAAGTTGCTCAATTGCATTATGTATTCATATATTGGATGTAACATATTTTTAACATGTTCAACATGGATTGTTTGCTATCTAGAGGAAGGGGATAGGGAAGAAAAAGGAGAAAATTTGGAAGACAAGATTTTGCAGGGGTCAATGTTGAAAAATTATCCATGCACATGTTTTTTGTTTTGCTGAGGCAATTGGGATTAAGTAACTTGCCCAGGGTCACACAGCTAGGAAGTGTCTGAAATCATATTTGAACTCGGACCCTCCTGATTTCAGGGCTGGTACTCTATCCACTGTGCCATCTAGCTGCTCCCATGCATATGTTTTGAAAATAAAAAGCTTTAAAAAAAAATCCCTGCACCAGTCAATCATAAGTCATATACCCCATTCAACTCACCTCCCCTTCCACTCCAGATAAATTGATAAAAAACTCCCTGAAAGCAGATTACCACAGTAAATAAACAGACTGTTTCTAGCAAGGAAGATAAAAGACTTAATTTTATTTGATGAACATATAGGGAACTAAGTAAAATTTCTATTGACCTGAATTGATTTTTTTCTGATTTTCTGATTCATGGAAATCTTTTGTAAGGAATTAAGCCTTAGATTAGGAAATGGTGCACTTGGATTAGTAGCAATAGGAAATGGACATTCTCATCCAAAAAGACATCATGAATATGTCTAATTCACTATTCAAATGGTTTGTAGTCTATATTACCTGACCAGGTTAATGATATCTAGGAAAGAATGCCCTTAATATCTTTCTTCACATATATAAAGGGCAGCTTGGGGCAAAGTAGTGGGTAGAGTAGTGAACTTGGGATCATGAACTCATGTTTGAATTATACTTAACTAGCTTGTGACTCCAGGCAAGTCACTTAATACTGTTTACCTCAGTTTCCTCATCTGTGAAATGAGCTGGGGAAAGAAATGACAAACCACTAATGTACCTTTGCCAACACAAAGAGTCAAGACAATGCTGAAATAATTGAACAATAATGACAACTCATATTTAGAGTTGAAACTTATGGAGGGTAACTTGAAGAAAATGGTGAAAATGTTTGTCAGAAGCTAGTAAGGAATGTAGAAAGGACAATGACATGCTACAAATAGATTGCATTATTTTGATGATTCTGTGCTTTATAGTGTCTTACATTCTTTTGTCACCTTTAGAGTGTAAAAATAGAAAATGAAATTATTGTGGAAGAAAGACACAGAGCTTCTACACCAACATTTTCTTCTCTGTCAAAATGAATCTTGGAATAGGAATAGTTGATGTACCTTGTTCTATTAAATCATCCTTTGTAATGTATCATTGATGGTAAAGCACCTTGAAACAATTATGAGGCTTCCTTTATGATTGTTGATGTTTTGTCTTCTGGAAATAAAAGTAATTTTTGGTTTCTTTTTAAAAGACTCTCTGACAAACCAGGGCCTGATGATCCCTGCCCAAGCACAGATAATGGATTCGATTTTAATATGGAGGTAAAGTTTCTTTACTCTTTAAATTTCAGTTTGGAGGATGCTTTGATTTATTAAAAATAGTTTTTAATATATAATTTATTAATTTTATAATTATAATTTTTTGACAGTACATATGAATGGGTAACTTTTTTTTCAACATTATCCCTTGTATTCACTTTTCCAAATTTTCCCCTCCCTCCCTCTATTCCCTCCCCTAGATGCCAGGCAATTCCATATATATTAAATGTGTTACAGTATACCCTAGAAAAAATAGTTAACATAGTATATAAAATCCCTTTAGTATTTTAAGCAAAGACCAAAATGGAGTTAAATGGATACTAATGAGTTAAAAAGCAATTAAGTTTTTATTCTGTCAGGCTTTCTTTCAAGTTTCCCCACCTTTAGCTTAGTTTTTTTTTTTTTTTTCCTGAAAAACTAGGTGAAATCAACTTTTATACAATTTAATTTCTGCTACAATTTCTATTTCACTCTCCATATTTCCTTGTGCTTTTGTATTTATCTATTCTATATTATATTCCTATATATATATATATATATTATATATATATATTCTATATATTCTATATATTGAAAAGAGTATTAAATTTGAAGTGGGAGGACCAGAGTTCATATACCATGACTTATACTCTTAAATATATGGCATTTTAAAATATTTATTTCCTAGATGATATTTACGGTCCCTTCTAGCTCTAAATCTATGATCCATTTCTAAATAATAGTGTTCTCAAAATGGTGGTTGTACAGATCACTTCAAATTTTTTGCTAGTAGAAATAAAACAACTATGGATATTTGTGTATAGCTAGATATTTTTTTTCTTTCTTGTCCTCTTTTAGTATGAATCCTTAGCAATGAAATCATAACAATAAAAGCAAAAGATATGATCAGTTTTATGATTCTTGTATGTTGTCCTACAAAACACCCGTGCCAATGTGCAATCTTACTAGTGGTATATTAGAATTTTCCGCAATTTGTAATTTTTGATCTTCTAGTTGATATAATAAATTTGTGATGATTTTTACATTTCTCAAACTGTTAGGAATTGGAACATTTTTCATGAAGTTAATATTTTTATTGTCACTTCTTCATTTTGAGATATTTTACTAGATTTAGAGATTAGATTTAGATTTCAGTTTTTGTAGTGGGGAACAGTATTAGAAAATGAATTAAAGGTCAAATTATACATTGAACTTATGGGAAAGAGGGAATTAGGTTTCTATGACCATCAAAGTTTGTAATCTTTGACTAGAGATGGCTTATCATACCATTTCTAATCCAGTTTAGCCTCTTACTCTTTTAGACTAATTTTCTTACATGCCCCCAGGTGAAACCCTAATCTTTGACTCTTTTCCTGCTTCCTTTTCCTCATTAGAATTTAACCTGTCTTTCCTTTTGCTTGTTGTTCTTAGCATTTAACACTTTAACGTATACATTTCACACACACACACACACACACACACACACACACACACACACACCACTAACTGCTTAATAAGTGTTTTTTCTAAGCTACATAATCTTGTGATACTGGGATTGATTGTAGTTTTATTGTTGTATAATTCGTAAAGTTTGCGTTTAGAATTTCTTTAAAAGAAAAAAAAATCTCATTTCAATGTGTCATCCACCTTCTTAAATATTCTTTTTATAATGAGATATATTTATACAATGTTCTTTTTCAGAGGATCCCATGAGGTTTGTACTATGTTTTAGGAGCATAATAATTATAGTAGTATATATTATATGTACAAGCCTTGAATTTTAAAGGCATGCAAATGAATTTTCAAAGGCAACAGAATGCACAGAAATGTTCAATCCACAAAAATAGGATGATCAAAGACCAACGAAGGGCCTGGTAGACATCAGCTTTTTCACAAATTTGCAGTATTGTGTCTCTCATTTTTTTTTCCTCTACTGTGAATACAGGTTGTCATCATGAAAGTGAAAATAATCACACCAATGCTGGAAGTTGCAAAAGTTAAAGTATGTGAATGTTGAATATTGATCATGCTTAAGTGTGAAGGGTTCTTAAGTGTGAAGTGTGAGTTGGTAGTCCAAAAGCTCCCACAGCTGTGAATCATACCAACCCTGAAGAAATTGCAAATTAGCCTTTACTGACACAGGTGTTGCTTGTGGATTGCAAATTAAATAAATTTGAGGCAAGAAGGAAGAGGAGAGAGGTCAGAGAATGCAACTGCCTCTCAGTCTCCTTGTATCATCATCCTCTCACATAAAGGGATCCATTCTACTGGTCTGAGTTGAATTCCTAGCAGCCACTGGCAGGTGGTTCCCATAACATCTAGCAGCCACTAGCAAGTTGTTCCCCTAACAGTTGAGGGTTAAATGTACATTTTATATATTGTCATAATCCTACTTAATTTACATAGTGCTTTGAAATGTTTTCCAAACTCTTTCTATTCTTTTAGTTTTAAAAGCATAACTTTTTTGGTAACACTGATCTATGTATTTTCAAACCTGCTGATTTTGTCTCCAATGTTCTGTTTGATAAAATATATCCTCCATAGTTGATCAAAAATATCATTCTATTTATTACAGCTCTTAATTTTAAATATTTAAATTAATAGGGACAACTAGATGGGATAGTGGGTAGAGCAGTGGCCCTGGAATAAGGAGGGACCTGAGCTTTAATGTGACCTCTGACTCTTAACACAGAATAACTGTGTGACCCTGGGCAAGTCTCTTAAACACAATTGCCTTAAACACAAAAATTAATATAGGTAGAATTTATTGTAGTGTACAGTACGAGGTATAAATCTAAGACCTAAGTTTTCACTGCTTGCCTAAAAAAATCCTAAGCATCATAGAAATTTTATTCTCTAACTATTCCTTGTACTTTCCAACCTCCAAGACTTTAAAATTTCTTCATTCTGAAATGTCTTTGTCCACCAAGTACCTGTTGACCCTGTAAATTGTAGCTTAATGTTTGAATAAAGCTTAGTTCAAATGTTATTTAGTTCAATGAAATCTTCCTTTATCCCATTTCTGTCTCTTTTTCTTTGTGGAAATAAGCTCTCTCTCTTTTGATGTCCATTAATGCCATATTTTTCACTATTGGTGAAAGAATCTTATAAATCCTTCCAGCTAGAACATCTTTTTTTATCTCCCATTGAATATATTAGAATAATTTACACATAAAAGTATGAGTTGAATGACACCCCCCAAGTCAATGACTTGAATTAGTAATGGACTATATGTAATTAATAGTAAAATAATATTTATATAGCAATCCCATTGTAGACACAGTACTAATCACATTACAATTGTTACTTCATTTGATTCATATAACAGCCTGAAGCAGTTAAGTACTGTTATTACCATTTTACAGAAGAGGAAACTGAAGCAAATAGTTATTAAGTGACTTGCCTGTAGGGTCACACAGCTATTAAGTGTCTGAAATTGAACTTAGATCTTGGTGACTGCAGCTTTGATGCCCTAACCATTATTTTTGTTGACAGATTCATCTCCTTTTGTGTTTTTTTTTTTTTTTTTTGCTGGATAGTTTGAGGTTTGCTACTCATCTTTATTTTGTAAATATTGGGTTACAATTTCATTGCTTCAATTATAATTCTAATATAGTAATAGACTTGGTTACATTTCTGACTGCTTGCCATAAGGAAGCATTATGATGGCATATGATAGGCAGTGACTTAGGCACTACAAAGAACAGAAGAGGTATGATAGCAGTCATCAAAGTTATCTAGAGAGGACTTTGCATGTGGACAAGATGGACATTTTTCAGGAAATAGGGAATGATCTAGTAGATTACAAAAATTAAAAATCAATGATAGAGTTGATGTGAGAGAAGGGGGAAAATCTGTTGAAGGAGATGGAATGGCACAGAATTATCTGAACAAGTAGAGAGCTCAGCCTTGGTAAGGAGTAAACCCATTTTATTATGCAAGGTAAGGGGGAAGGAGATAAGAACAGAAGGCATCTGAGTGATAGAAGATGTGGAAGAAGAGAGATGAGAGAGCTCACACCAAATAGCTTCATTTTTTTTTCAGTAAACTATGAAGCAACTTTGGGGGAGGAGGAAACAATGAAAGGTTTGAGAAAGCATTAAAAGGTATTGGAAGAGCTGTGGTGGAGAGTGGGATAGTGAATTGATAAGGGAGGTGGGTTAGGATTACCTGGAAGCAGTGAGAAAAACATGTAACTTGTGGTGTTCCCATTTGGAAAGGTTGCATGATTTTAAAATGTCTAATTAGTATTCATGTACTTAAAATATTTCTTTGAATAGTGAGCCAATAGTTTTTCAAAACTGCCAAAGAGATCAATAACACATCAACTTTAAAAGCAAACAATACAAATAAAATATCCATCATTAGAATGGACCTTCACAACTTTTCCTAGAAGCAGATATTTTTTAGAGAATAAAGCCCAAGTGCATATATACAACACAAAAAAGTTCAAACAATATAACAGTTTGGATTTTAAGCATTTTTTCAGTAGTATAATGAAAATATTCAGGATCTTGTGTGAACTGAAGTTATTTTAATCTGTAATTTTCAGTTTAGTGGCATTTTGTTAGGCAGGAGACTTTGATTTCTTCCTGCTGAAGGTGTTAAGCAGAATGAATGAACCCACCAACTAAACTGAGAAAAAGAGAGCCTGATACCAACAAATTTCCCCAGTCTTGAAACATGTTTCCCTACCTTTTAATTTTAACCAAAAAAGTAACTCAGACTAATTTTTCTGTTCCAAAACACATAAAGAATCTAAAACTGAGTTTAACTTTCTTTGTTATGAGTAATTTACACTAAAAATTAATTTCTAAACCTAGTATTTTTCAGCAGTATGACAAAGTGTTGTTGTATCAGTTTTTGGTGAACAAAATAGCCCAGAAGAATTTATTTTCTATATAATGATCACATTAAAGACATCACCATAGCAAACCTCAAAGAAATATGAACTATTAAATGTTATTGATACACTTTATTCTTTTCACTTTTTTTGGCAGAAACTCCCAAAATTCGACTTAATCAAAATAGCAAATGCTTCTCAGCAAAAAAAAAAAAAAATCAGTAAGCTAGATTCTCTATTCATACCATTTTGTGCCTTGAAATGATAGATTTGTTCATGTGCTCTTTTATTTGTTTTTAATCTAGGAGATGAAAAGAGTAGCATTGTCAATACAGAAGATATAGCTTTTCTTGGAGACAATCAGTCAGATAGTGAAAAAGAAGATATGACAGATTCCTATGTCTACATCTCAAGCCAGTTCTCTCTTCATCCTACCCATTTCTCACCTGCCTACTTTTCAAAGTCTTCCCTTATGAAGTCTACTCTTCTAGACATTCTTAAGGTAATTATATTTTCTTAGTGATTCTAAGGATCTAAAAATGGAAATCCTTAAAAGTCACATCACAAGACAATTCAGGGAAATTTACACGTTGAAGATAAAATGTTGATGTGTACAGACAATTCATGTGTGAAGTCTCAGAAAGAAGAATTAGAAAGTAGGGAGGAAGGACAATTAGAAGATTCTGAAGAAGAAAGGGCAGAGGAAGAAGTGAGGAAGAGGAAGAGGAGGAAGAAGCCATGTAGATACAGAAGATGAAGTAGAAAGTCAAGATGAAGATTTTGAAAATAAGAAGGAAAAAGAGGATATGAATAATCATCAGAATATTTTATGTTCACACTATGAAATATGATAGGAATAAAGTTAAACCTAAAATAAGTAAAGAAGAGCAAGTAACAAAGTTCTAAAACACAGTTCTGTTCTTATAGGTAAATTAAAACAAGAATATGGGAAAATATTTTAGGCCATGATAGTTTTCATTTATTTCAAAACCAAGTATTTGTCACATTTTTATTTGTCATATAAAATTAATGAAAATGGAATTATTTATCATAATCTAAAATATTTTTCCAGTTATTATAGAATTATAAGAGAAAGAACTTTGAAAGGTTCAAATAGGATGTATATCTGTGTTTACTTAAAATGTATATTACCATCTCTAATGTTCTATTTTTAGAACAATCAGAAAAAAAAAAAAAGATCCCAGAGTAATTTTGCCAATTTGACCCTGAAAAGGAAATTTTAAATTTGTGACCGATTTTGAGCTCATCTCTCTTTGTTATTGATATAGAGATAATTTCTTTAAGGTATTACTAACATATAGCAGAGGGATTTAAATCACAACTTGAATAGTAATCTTATTTTTAGCCTTTTAAAAAATAGATCTGGTTTGAAAAACTTTTTTGAAAAATTTCTGTTATATGCAGTAAATATTAGTGCCCATTGCTTTGTGATCTCATGTAGAAGTGGGGAAAAAAGTAGGCATCTCAAAGTTCAAACTTTCATTTCCTAATACTTCATCATATAGTTGTTATATTTCAATATTTCACTTCAACATTTTATCACACATTTATAAAATATATAACATATGCAATGTATTTCATTATATGGAACTCAGAAACAAAGACCAGTTCCATCCATCCATTTACTTATAATTTAATTGGAGATATAAGCATCCACAAAATAATTTTCTCATAGTTATTGAAAAAGTCAGTTAAAAATTGACAATGTTATTAATGTATTTGAAATATTTAGAATTTTAATACTTTAAATGAAACTAAAGTTAAATTCAAACATTTCCTGAATTATATCTTCATCTTTTCCTCTCTCAATACATTTCCTTATATTGTTCCCTGTGTGTGAATATCTTCCTGGGCCTTTTTGTTTTGCCTTCTGAAATTCTAGTTATATTTCAAGACCCAAATCAAACAATGCAACCTATATAAAGCTTTCATTGGTCTTTCCAAACTTTTATAGCTCTTCATAACTCTCTAATACATTTCACAGGTTCTTCTTTCTCACATATTTATAGCTTAGTAAATAGTGATAAAATATTATCATGTGCCAGGCAGTGTGCTAAGTTTCAGGGACATAAAATAAAAAGATAATTCCTGTCCTCAAGGAGCTACAATCTACTAGAGGAAGACAACATAATAGCATAAAAGGAAACAAAGAAACTGGGGGTTGGAGGAATCTACCTGGTTCTGGGACATAGAAGTCCGAGAAGTCCCAAAGAGTGTAGCATAATGAGAAGTGACATGTCTGTGCTGAGTCCCCTTCTTTGACATTCATAACTCTTCTTTCCAGTCAAAGGATATCTTATCTTCCCTCCTAGATTATTATAACTTGAAAATCAGAATTGTATCCTATTTTTCTTTATTCCTACCATTTGAATTTGTCAAAGGAAGAATGAAAACATTCATCAGCATATGTGCTGTAGTAAATTCATACTTCTACTTATGGAGAAAAGTTTTTTTCTATAATAGATGATTGAAAACATCTAATTCTTTGCATAATTCAATTGTAAGGTCCATCAACATTTGTGCTAGCAATAGATTATAAAGAAAAAATTTGGAAGACATTGTACATTTCATTCTCATTAATTATAGGAATATCCTACAGACTCAGAGTAGGAAGGAAAGACAAATAGTGTATTAGTTGACAATGATACTAGAAAACAAACAGCTCATGAAACTCCAAATATTCCCAATGAACTACAGGCTCACAGTACATCAGAGAAATGTGCTGCTAGAAAAGGTAAGTTACTGTTTTGACAGGATTCATGATTTCATCATTTTAGGATATCCCCAAGGAAGAAATTTCTAGCAATGCAGATTTGGCTACTGTTCTATCGTATCAATCTTCCTGAGTGGTCGGGGGACTAAGAAGTTCAGTGTCTTGCCCATGATCACACTACCAAAATATCAACAATAAAAACTAATCCAGGGTTTTCTAATTCCAAATTGGCCCTGTATCCACTTTGCTGTGCTATCAAGTTAGAATATACTTACAAAATGTTCTTTTTGCAAAATTCCATTATAAACTATTAAATATTAAGTACTTTTTTTGGGGAAATGTTCTATATTCTCACGTAAAATTATGAAGTAGCCCCTAACTTCTTTCTTTGAAGGACCCTACTTTATCCATAATCCCTAAATCCAAATGTTGCTCTTAATCTGATTTTGTCTCCTTGAATTTTTTTCTGTTATTTTCATTTTTTTCTAGGGCAAGTCTGACACATTTAAACAATTTTCTTACTCTCACTAGCAAATATTCCAATAATCAATGTGGTTATTTACCTATATTTTATAGGTATGATGTCAACATTAGGATTGGAAGAGGAGGAAGATACAGAGTCACCTTGGGATTCAGAAGTATTTTCTATTAAGTTATTTTAAAACTTTAATATAGATTATTCCTTTTAAAATTGCATTTTAGATTTACTGATTTACTCATGACCTGAGTGGAATTAGAATGGGAATTTGAGCTAGAAGGTATTTGAGAAATAACTGAGTTCAATTACCATTTAATATATGCAAAAGGTGAATGTGAGTAAGGCATACCCCAGAAAAGTCAGCTAATTTGCCTGTTATCTCAGAACTAGTTTAGTAAAGAACCAACAGAATCTGATGGTGTTAACTTTCAAGATTTAAGTGTTTTCCATTCTACTCTTTAATTTCTTAACCAATTTCAAAATGCCATTCATTCAGTTAGTCAATCAGTCATTCAGTGAACAAATACCAAAGTACCTGATGCTGTTTTAGGTATTAGATATATTACAGTAAAGTAACTTTTGACAAAGACTTAGTATATAACCCTACTTCCCTATTACATGAATAACTTGACTTAACTAATGTTAAGGGATAAGACATAAATACATATATAAATTGATTTTATGGCTCTTAGTGAATTTCTGTGTAATTTGTATATACCACATACAAGGGGAAATGGCAGAGTTGTGTTTTTTGGTTTTTGTTTTTGTTTTTTTTTGCAGAGGCAATTGGGTTTAAGTGACTTGCCCAGGGTCATACAGGCAGAAAGTGGCTAAATATCTGAGACCAGATTTGAACTCAGGTTGTCCTGATTTCAGGGCTAATACTCTATCTACTGAACCCCTCTAGCTATTCTGTTACTTGTGTTTAATCAGGAAAGAGTTCATGAAAAGCAATAATTAGAGCTCAATGATAGTCAAATTTTAATTGGCAGAGAGGAACATTCCAGGAGAGAGGATAGGCAGAAGCAATGATGCTTGCAAGGAATGTTAATCATGAGGTTTAGCTGTCTCAGAGGCTAGAATAGAATTATATATATATATATGTATATATATTACTTTCTATAAAAGCATGTGAGTTGAATAATAGTTTTAGGATGTGAGATTTGATTTCCATCAGGCAGCCATTCTTTTTTTAGGCAGTATAGTAATATATTAAAATGTATTTTAGGAAAGCTTTTTGTGATCATTATGGAAGATTAATTGGAATGGGGTACATTATAGCTAAAAAGATGTAGTTTCAGTAGGGTGTCAGGTGATAAAATAAAGTGGAGTGATTGTGGAAGTAGGAAAGGTTCAATAATAACTTGTTTATTTTAGAAAAAAAATCAGTATGTAATAATTTGGTTGCAGATAGCAAAGAAGATGACAGATTTTAAAGTTAAAGATAATGGGAAAATGTAGATATAAACAGAAATGAGAAAGTTGGAAAGGGTTAGGAGGCTTACATGATTACAGACTAAAATAACTTTATAATGTGTTATCAAGAAACATTTCAATGGAGCTACCTCAGAGACTGTTTGAATATTAGGAACTTGAGAGTAATGTCAAATCATTTCCATATCTTCTGGCAAAAAAAGGATTAGAAATATGGGTCATACTAGAATCTCTTTTGTAACTGTAGCCAGGGTTGAAAGGATTAATTCTGTTTTATGTTGGAATCAAAAGCAGAGACATGAAGTGTGAATACAAGAAAAAGGCAATGAGTATGCTTATGGAGAATAGAGACTATTTTTCCTAGGTACCACCAGATAGATAAAAATTCATGATCCACAAGAGGTTTGGAGGGTATCATATGTTTTAAAGACATCAAGCATGAGGACAAGAAATGAAAAGAAAAAACATAATCTTAAGATTCTCTTCTCTTCTAGAGAAGGTAATAATTGTATTGAATACTGGACTGGTAACAACTAATTGTTCAGTACAATAGGTATGGGTAATAAGATTAAACTAAAATTTTATATTTCTGTGATGTTTTAAGAAATACCACTGGGAAGCTTACATAAAGCTAAAGTCCTTTTTACACAGAGTTTATACATTTTTGTATCTGGGTGTGTTTATATGTGTGTGTGTATATGAGTGTGTTTATGAATGTAAATATATACATGTATATTTTATACACTTATATGTATATAAATATGTGCATATATGTACATATTGTGTATATGTTTTGTATAAATATAATAATAGATAAATATCATAAACCTAGATCAATTTGCAAAGCTTTATTATTGTCCAGTAATTTCAGTAATGTCTGAGTCTTCGTGATCCCATTTGATAAAGGGACTGTAGTGTTTTTCCATTTCCTTTCTTAGTAAGGTAATGAGACAAACAGGGTTTAGTAACTTACCCAGGGTCATATAATTAGCTTTTTAGGCCACATTTGAATTCATGAAGATGAATTATCCTGACTCCAAGCCCAGGTCTCTATCAAATAAATATACCACTTTTTCTAAAGGGATTATTTACTGTGAATTCAGTCCAAATAATATCTTCTTCTCCCATGTTATTAACATGTCAAAAGGGTATTTTTACACCTAATATATAATATTGGTATGAATACCATAACTTTAAAATTAAAAGTTAATCATTTCTATATTAAAAAGAATGCCTCAACTGACACACTATATTTACCAATTATCTAAAGAAAAAGACAAGAGTAAACTTAAAAAACATAAGCATGAAGTTTTTATGTTATATGTTATAACAAATGTTATAAAAACATTTCATTTTCTGTAGAATGCTCATTTCTCTCTAAGTGGGAATTCTTCACAATTTGCCAGCAGAAAGCATTCATGAATGCTTTCATCAGTAGGCTTAGTAACTATTTTATTGATCTTTTCATTTGAGCAGTGTTCCTCTGAAAATCTCCTGGAAGGATCTGCCAGGCATTTACTTGCAGCCACAAATCAAACCATAAAAGACAGTATTTCAATGGAACAACTTGAAGGCAAGATTATATTACATATGTGAGTAGATGTCTTTTTTTTTTAAAAGAAAAATGGTATCCAGGAACTGGGGAAATGGAGACTTGAACATGAAGGGTCTGGAATAGGATCTGTTATCAAAAATGTAGAAGATAAGAAAAGTACACTGAGTATGTATTATGTGAATGTAACCTATTGCATTGATTAGAATAATATTCTAATTTTTAGCTAGCACCAAATGGTTTTGATGACCACCACTTAATAATAACATTTTAGATCTGGTATAGCCACTTTCCTTTGCATTTTTTATTAAAATTCAAATTCTTGATGTTTGGTTTTTTCCAGAAGAATTTAGTTATTATTTTTTCTAACCATATTTTATTGGTAATTTGATTGGTATGGGACAAAGTAAATTTAGATTTTAAAATTTTTAAATTGTCATTTTTATTATATTAACTTGGCCTGATATAATAGGCCTATGAACACTTGATATTCTTCCAATTGTTTAGACCTAACTTTATTTCTGTGAAAAGTGTTTTGTAACTGTGTCCTCATATGGTTCCTTTCTTAGTAGGCTCCCAGATATTTTGTTATTTTTAGTTATTTTAAATGGGATTTCACTTTTTATTTATTCCTGCTGAGTTTTGTTGGTGACATATAGAAATGATGATGATGATTTGTGTGGGTTTATATTATATTCTCCAACCTTGCTAAAATTGTTGTTTCTAATAGTTTATTAATTGATTCTCCAGGATTCTCTAAATATGCCATTATATTATCTGCAAACACTGGTACTTTTATTTCTTCATTACCTATTCTTAATTCCTTTAGTTTCTTTTTCTTCTCATTGCTAAAGCTAACATTTCAAGTATAATATTGAAAAAAAAAGTGTTATAAAGGGCAAGCTTGTTTGACTCCTGATTTTATTGTGACATCTTCTAGCTTATCCCAATTACATATAATGCTTGTTGATGGCTTTAGATAAATACTACTTAGTTTTAAGGAAATTTTCATTTAATTCTACACTCTCTAGTGTTTTTAATAGGAATAGGTGCTACATTTTGTCAAATGATTTTTCTGCATCTATTGATATAATCATATGATTTCTATTTGTTTGGTTATTGATATAGTCAATTATTGTAATAGTTTTCCTGATATAAAACCATTTCTGATATAAAACCCACTTGGTCATAGCATGTTATTCTGATAATACGTTGCATTAATCTCTTTTGCATCAATATTCATCAGGAAAATTGGTCTATAGTTTTCTTTCTCTGCTTTGATCCATCTTGGATTAGGTATCAGTGCCATATATGTGTCACAGAAAGAATGTGGTAAAACTCCTACTTTCCCTATTTTTCCACATAGTTTATATAGTATTAGAATTAATTGTCCTTTAAATGTTTGGTAGAATTCACTTGTAAATATATCTAGACCTGGAGATTTTTTTTCTTAGCAAGTCCATTGTTGGCTTGTTCAATTTCTTTTTTTCTAAAATGGGACTATTTAAATATTTTGTTTCCTCATTTGTTAGAAGTCTTATTGTAGGTTCATAAGTAGAGAATAGGATTTAAACTGTTTTACAAAGAATAACTTGGCATCTTATAGGAAGGATTAATGTGGGGGTAAAAGTAAAACCGAAAGACCCTTTAGGAGTTTTTTTTGTTTTATTTTATTTTGCTTTTATTAAACTATAGGCAAGTAACTTAAGGTGACTGTGCTTCTTTCCTAATGTGTAAAATGAAAAGATTAGATTAAAGTGTTCATCTCTCAATTTATGATCCTCTCCTTGATGTTATAAAGCTGGACTGAGGTGATAGCCATAAAATAGGAATGGAAAGAGAAAGGTAAAATTTACAGGATGATAAATGATACATCAGAGATAAGTCAAGGACTAGAGAGAAAAGTTTTGGGGTGTGGATAGGACTTTTGACTATTTGAGAAGACATAGTAAACTAGCAGGGAGGTAATCCAGATTTCATGGAAATAAAGAAAAGCCAACCTCAGAGTCCAGAGAATATGAATTTAAATCCCATATGTGACTTTATGATCCTGGGAAGCCTTGTAATCTCTTGGTGCCTTATGCCATTCCCTAAAACTCTTATTGTTGCAACTTCTAAGATGCAAACAAGGTACAGGGCCTATTAACCAAATGAGATGGGCTATTTATTCCTTTTTATAAAACAGAAACACACTGGAAAAAGGAAAAGTTGTAAACCTTGAAAGGAAGTTGAAAAAAGGACAAGTCATTTAGCTGGCATATAATCTTGAGCAACAGATAGCACTCATGAAGCATAAGAAAATAAAAGTTTACACAGGTTG
Source organism: Sminthopsis crassicaudata (assembly GCF_048593235.1). Lineage (NCBI taxonomy): Eukaryota > Metazoa > Chordata > Mammalia > Dasyuromorphia > Dasyuridae > Sminthopsis > Sminthopsis crassicaudata. The sequence continues at coordinate 273,315,916 of NC_133621.1, read as the reverse complement.
TATTTCCAGAATGTCTCAACCAAACATTCAGAAGCCAAGAAGGTTAAATCCTAAATACAAGTTCATTTTATACATTAACACTTGGATAATTATATAATTATAAGCAAAGAGGTTTTTCATGTTCATTTTATTTCACAAAATTATTGCTGAAAATAAAAGCTGCTTATCTACGTCTTTGAAGTTATAGTAAAATGCTATATAGCATCTGTATCTTAAACTATGTTGTGGTCAATATTGTACTATACATCATTTGACAGTCTCTTGTTTATTAAGTATATTATTTCTGCACACAAATTGTTTCTATAAGGTTTCTATGTTCTCCATCCTCATTTATCTCCTTTATTATCCACTTACTCATTCTTTACCATTCATTCAGAAGGAAATATTAAACAGCTATTGTGTTTAAAACATTTATTGTGCTTGTTCCCAGAGCTTCAGACATCAGTACTGTACAATCTCTTGTTTGAAAGTGATTTTAATGTAGTTAAAAAAAAGGTAATGCAGGGACTCAAATAATTGTTGTTTTAATAAGAATGTGGTAATTGACTAGGGGAAGTACCAAAGAAAATGCATACTGGAGGAGGAAAAGTTCTCTCCTGACTTTGTAGGAATAGCATGATTGTATTCAGGATATATTTGAGCTAGAACCTGCAAAACTGTTTGACCTGTTATTTAAGGCCCTTTACAATATGACAATATTCTACCTTTACACACTTAAATTATATTATTCCCTCTTACACAAACTAAGCTCTCCAGTGAAACTGGATTGTTCTCTATCCTTCAAAACATGCTCTGTGCTTTCCTACGTCTGCCCTATGTCTGTAATGTTCACCCATACCCTTTGTATTCAACTTCAATTAAATGCAATTCCTTTATAGGGCCTACTCTGTTCTCTGTGATTGATGATGAATGACCTTAACAGTGAAACTTTACATCCAACTTTCTGTTGTTTCCCTATTGCTTTCATAGTTTGTTGTATATCATAATTATCTATATGTGTATCCTATATTCTAATTGTATGAGAGAACAAACTATAGCCTATCTAAATTATGTATTTTGTTGCAATCTTTACTGGGAAGCATTTAATCCTTTTTGATTGAACTTGAATTGAACATGGTAAGAGGTCATCACTGTTGAGTTATCAAATGCCAGGCTAGAGGCCAACATTTCAGTGGCAGAGGAAAGTATCCAAATCATCATGCGTTTTCTAGGACTGTAATTCATCTTTGTTATGGTTTAAATAAGGTTTTATGTACTAATAATGAACTGCTTTTTAGAGCACTAGTCCTAAGAGGAGAGAAAGCATTTCCTATTCCAACCAGTCAATTTATAAAGTAACTTTTGAGATTCAATTTACTTTGCAAGTTAAGGACTGCCTATATTTACATCCATTAAACCAACATTTTAAATACAACTTTATGTTCTAATAACTTTAAGATCATTTATGTTTTGTGGGCTAGGACATTTAGATATTTCACCAACTAAATTACACAGATCTAGGATAAAAGTAAGAAAGGCACAAAACATCATCATGATATGTTTTGTTTTTAAGTAAATTTACTTATCATTTAAATTTCTGCTTATATCACGGGATGGTAATTTTCCAAAAATATTACAGCTTAATCAGAAATCACTTGGGGTATATTCTATAGTGATGTGATAAATAATGAAGAGTTGACAATGAATACTAATTTTTTTTAACAAAATATTGTGAGATTTGAGTTGTAACCTCAAAAACTCTTTTTAGATTTTAGATTTTTTCATTTAAGACAGTGAGCCAAGCATAATATTTTAAATGCATCATATTTAAACGATAAAGAGTTTGACATGATTATTCTGTTCCTTCCCCTAGAGTTAAAAATTTATGGAAAACAAAAATGAAGAAATTCAGAGAACATGTAGAAGGAGATGCTGCTTCCCAGGAAGAATGGAAGCAAACACATTCTGATATGGATAGACCAATGGATAAGTTAAAAAAGATGTAATCCTTAATACTGGAAATGTAAACTATCTTATGTTTAAATATTTCTTTTGAAATAATTATAAACATAGCAGGTCCTTGAACACCAGAAACCATAAGAAGATATAAATACTCCATGCTCAGAAAGAAAATCTTTCTTTCTAAGGCCTAGTCACACAATTCTTACTGCTCTAAGGGACTCAGTAGACAAGCTTGTGATGGAATCAGGGTAGCAATCCCTAGTTTGAAATAGAAAGCATAAGGCACATGTGAAGAACTCATAATGAAGTTCTCTTTGCCAAAAGGTATCTTTAATTATGAGAATAAGTGACAGACAAATGAAATAAAATAGATGCCACAAGTGTGGTAAATATGAAATATATTTGGGACAGCAATATATAGCATGTTATAGTTAGCAAGGAAAGGGTAAAAGAAAAAGACAAGTTCCACAGTGGAACTCTTGGAATATATCAAAAGGAGGTAAGAGAGGAGACCATTAATTGGGGAGCTATGTATTTAGGTATTGTCCTTCATTCTCAAAGAGGTCCAAAATTATATCATTTTGTTAGAGTCAAATTACAATGTGTCTGACTGTAATTGAGCAGATTAATAGTCTGCCACAGCTCAGATACAAATAGTTTATATGAACATTTGGGATGGCTTTTCCAAATTTTACATCTCCCACATTTCTTCTGGGCTAATTGAATTCTGCTTTGCTCCTAAAGTATAGCACCTTTCCTATTGAGGGCATGCCATTCTGGGTGGTACTGTGCCAGTGTCTCCCACGCCATACAATTGATTCGAAAGTCCTTAAAAAGTGTCCTTGTATTGCTTTTTATGACCACTTTGTGAGCTTTGTATGAGTTCTCCATTCTTTGGTAAGTATACATTTGGCATTTGAAAAATATATCCATTCTAAAGGAATTGGAGAAAGTTTGGGAAAGGACCTTGGTGCCTGTTATCTTATTCTCTGTGATCTTCATAATTTTCAAGACATTTCAAATTGAAGCAATTCTTTGGCAAAGAATTTAGCACACTAAAAGAGCTAGCTATAATAATGAGGAAGACCCCATGAAACATAGGGGAGAGGCAAGAAGAAAATCACTATGAAATGGAGCATTGCGGGTTAAAAAGAGATTTTAGGAAATATTTATACCATGAGAGCATCCTTTATAGAGGAAATTAACCTTAAGGGTCTGACATCATAACTTGACTTTCTGATTAGATACAGTAAAGTTGGATTTTTGCAAAGACTTCCACTAGGAGGTGCATCCCATCAGTGTGATCTTTCCAATTTGCATCAAGGAATAGTATAATCAGCTTTTCTCTATTTTTCCTAGATCTCATCACTTAGGGACAGTACATCTCCTAGAAAATTTATAAATATAAATATATATATATATATATATACATATATATATATATATATACATATATACACACACACACACACACACACATACACTTAGGCATATACATACATACATACACACATATGTGTGTATTACACTGTGTTGATAAGCTTAAATATTTGAAAGCATTGTCAGGTAAGAGAAATATTAGATCTGATTTCCTCATGAATGAAAATTGTAAAGACTCAAATTTGATTTTGATGAAAAGAAAACTTTCTGACAGAAGGATCTTTAAAGGAAATAGATGGAATCAAAAACCCATTTTAGAACCATAGAGCTCCTTCCAACACTCTGTGTCTATAAACCTAAAAATGAAAAATAACCCCCAAAAGGATGCTTAATAGGCAGAAACAATTTGAAGAGAGTAAGAGTTCAATATTAATATTTTTAAAAAAACCTTTATAATGTACTACAGATTTAAAAGTTAAGGATTTTTTTTTTTGGCCATTGCCTCTATTTCTTTTTTTTTTTTTTAATTTTTAAATTTTTTAAAATTTTTTTACTAATTTTATAATTATAATTTTTTGACAGTACATATGCATGGGTAATTTTTACAACATTATCCCTTGTATTCATTTTTCCAAATTTTCCCCTCCCTCCTTCTACTCCCTCCCCTAGATGACAAGCAATCCTATACATGTTAAATGTGTTACGGTATATCCTAGATACAATATATGTGTGTAAAACCAAATAGGACTTTTTCTATAAAGACAGGACTTAAATTGATTTAAGAGAGGGAAGAACTCTCATACTTAGATTTTCATTTCATTCTACCAGTAAGTGGTTTAAAACCATTATAGTGCAATATTCTCTATACAATGCTTTTCTTTAGGGAAGGAAAGATTTTTTTTCTTCCTGCTCAGAGAATAATAAATTAGTGAGTACACCTAAATCTACTGCTTACTTTTTTTTAAAGATTGTTGTATTTTATCATATTGAGACATTTCCTCCAATTCTGACACCTTACACCACCACAAGTTAGGGGAAATTCCTAAAGAGCTTTTGAAAAGCATAAGTGCTCAAATGAGATAACATGTAAATTCCATTTGTGCTATGTAAGTGTTAACTAGTTAGTAGTACTATAGATATGAATTTTGAAACTCTCCCCTTGTTAGAAAATGCTAAAATGCTCATTTAATTTTTAATTAATTTTTCAGACTGTTTTATTACCATAGTTAAGGCAACCTTAACTATCAAGGCAAGACTGCCTTGATTAGAATCTTTGAAATATGATAACTCCCCAGACTATTTGATTGAGCCCTGATGGGAACAAAGTTTTCCTAGAATCTCTTTAGGACAGTTTCAATTGCTCAATGGACATCTTTTACCTCCCCAACCCTGTCCCTTGAGAAATCCCAAGTTTATATTTACCCCATAAAAGATGTGCTTATGATATAGATTTTGTACTTTTTAGGATTAAGCATGCTATGAGGTATTCTTTCCCTTCCCATATCATCTTTTAATGATGTCTTTCTCCTTACTATAGCTAACTCTGTTTAGACTACTAAACTCCTCTATGTTGTATCTGTTGCTCTTTGATATTTGAATTGTTTTTCCCTGGCAGCTTGCAGTATCTTTTCCTTGAGATTGTAGGTCTAGAATTTTGCAACAATGTTCCTTGGGATTTTTCTTGTGGGATCTTTTTATGAAGATGATTGATGGATTCTTTCAATGATTATTTCCCTCTCCATTTTTTAGACTATCAGGGCAGTTTTCCTTGATGATGTCTTGAAGAATGCTATCCAGGCTCTTTTTTTGGTCATGGCCTTCAGGTAAGTCAATAATTTTTCAATTGTATCTTCTGGATCTATTTTCCAGGTTGGCTGTTTTTCCAATGAAATATTTCATATTTTCATTCATTTTTAAAATTTCTTTTTAGTTTGTTTGACTGATTCTTGCTGTGTCATAGAATCATAAAATTCCATTTTCTCCATTCTGGTTTTTAATGTGTGATTTTCTTTAGTTAACTTTTGTATTTCTTTTTCCATTAATTCCAATTTTGAAGGTATTGTTTTCTTCAATGGATTTTTTTTTTTGCAATTGGACAATTGTATTTTTTAGGGAGTTGTTCTCTTGGTCAATTTTTTTTTTCTTCATACAAGTTGTTGACTCTGTCTTGCATGCTTCTTGTTTCTTTTCTCATTTTTCTTTTACCTCTCTTATTTGCCTTTTAAAATATTTTATGAGCTTTTCCACAAAGCCTCTTTTGTCTTGAGATAATTTGTATCACTCTTTGAGATTTCCTATATGGACATTTTTTCCTCTGAGTTGGTCTCCCTGTCACCATAGTAGCATTATATGGTCAAGGTGCTTTTCTGTTTCTTTCTCATTTTATTTCCTTTTCTTTTGGTATTTTTTTTTCTAACCCTTATGGTTTAGCACTGCTCCTGGGATAAAAGGGGCACTTTCTCAAGCTTCCTGTGCAGCTTTGAGTACAGGGGCCCCTTATGTTTGCAGGGGGTAGCTTTGCCTATTCTTTTCAGGAAACACCCTCTTTCCCCAGAGTTTCCCTTCTGAACTGGGACAGGAGACTGCCTAACTGATCTTCTCCTCTACTAAACCAGGACTGAGACTTTTGAGTTGCTGATTTGCTGGTAAGACACACTCACTGTCTAAGATGGACTGAATACCCTTTTTACCCTCATCTTTATTGAAGTTTTTCCAATATATTTTGAACTGGAGAGTGTTTTCATTCCATCAGACTCTGTTTAAAGACATGGTTTCATGAGATTTTCAAGGGAAACTAGGAGAAGTTCCTTTGCTTTATTCTGCCCTCTTGCCTCCACTCCCAGAAGTGTTAAAATGATTAAAAAAAAAAAAGAAAGGAATCTCTTTTCCCCCATATACCTTTTGAGGTCCATTTTTGGTTTAGTAACATAATAATATAACTTAAGAAGGATTTCTAGATATACTTCTATTATGAAATTTCTTGGTATCTGCTCACTGTGCTAGGAGTTGGGCAGGAAAAAAAAATGAAAAAATGAGAAAATCCAGAAGAACTAAATGTGAATTATGCCAAGTTTATATAAAAGCTAGTAATGCAATTTCATGGTTTCTTTATTCAACTTTACCTTTGTTTTGAATTTGTAAATTAGGTATAATCATTTTAGGAAAAACATTTTGTAGTTGTAAGATAAGGATAATGATACATTTTATTACAAATGATTTACAAATAATTTAATATTAATAATTTAAAATTAGTATTTAAATTGAAAGACTTTTCTTTTACTTGTATAATTTGCTAAACTGATATTTTATAGAAATAGATTGAAGACCGTATACCACAGATGGAAGAAATATCTTCAAAAAATATACGGATTGCATCAATGATTAGAAATTTTCATGAAGGTTATCTTCTATGAAAAGCTTGCAAAAGAAAAATGTCATGCTGGAAAGGGATAAAAGACAATTGGAAGAAGAATCAGTTAATCTTCAGCATCATTTATAAATTCCTAAACTAGTATACAGGCATATAGAACAATGTAGACTGGAGATTAAATCTCAAGCAAGACAGGAATTTGAAGAACAAATAGAAAAAGTCTATCTATTCTTGCAGGTTACTTTATAACTTTTATGCTTTTAAAATATTTGCATGTAAATTAAATTTAGGATTTGTTTCCCTATTCTAAATCCACAATTATTTTTTTTAAATTTTAAATTTTCCCCCTCTGCTTTCTTATCAGTATAAGTTTGGTATCACCATTAAAAAAAAAAAAAAAAAAAAGTAATAGCTTTTTGATGTGAATTCTGAAACCAGCTTATTCTTTCCCCTTGTCAGGAAAAGCTCAAACACTCATGCTGGAACTTAGTTTCCCAGACTGTGTTATTATCATAGGTAAGGCAACCATAATATGCCTAGATTGCCTTGATTAACATTTTTAAAGTTCTTATACTGGGAATCCAACCTTTTCCAGATTCTTAGTACGTTGAAGGCACTTTCAATATCTCAGTATAAATCTTTGTTCTTGTCTTTCTTTGCCTTCCTCCCCTGAGAATGTTTAATTCAGCACTTTATATTTCTCCTACTAAAAATATGCTTATGATGAAGATTTTTGCTGAATCTTTTCCAGGACTAAGCTCCCTTAGAGGTAGTTTGTACCTCATAGCATCTTCCCTCTAATCACTCCTTCCTCCTGGTTAATTATGAGTTTCAATAGGGAACTCATCTTTTCCCTTGTTAATACTTATAATAAAAAACATCTTTGTAAACTGTGATGGATGTCTTGTCATATTTGTTCCATGTCATGAACTGAGTCTTTATTTTGACATTTTCATGTAATATTCATTTTATAACTTGTTGTTCTCTCAAATTTCTATTTGTCACTCCTGGTGCCTATTTTACCTTATCACTTTTGAAATCAGGGTGAAAAAACAATATATATTATCAAGTTTTTAAAAATAATTGGCACAATATAAAAAATTAAAGGGTGATTTTTTTTTAATTCAACAAGAAGACATTCCCTCCCAGAGGATGCTGCAGTTACTTTTTTTTTAAATAACTATTGTTTTTTATAATGTTGTGTGTATATATATATACATACATATGTATATATATTAGAATTAGGATATGAACTAGGGAACTAACATCCAATAAAAGTTTTTTAATTTTTAATTTAATTTTAATTTAATTTAAATTTATTATTCAGCCTTGATCATAAGTCCTTTCAAAGTTAGAATCTATTTTTTTAGGAATTTAGAATTGCTTTCTTAGTCACTGACTGAAATTAAAATAAAAGCTAACAGAATATGATAACAAACCTTATAATTTTCAGGAAAGATTCAGGGATTTTTTTGGTTAACTTTGTTCTTTGTTTTCTATTTGGTTTAGAAAGAAGCACCCAACCCAGCTTACAACAAATAAAAGAAAATTTAAAAAAAAAAAGAAAAAAAAAATCATTGAATTCAAGAACTCGAAGCTGAACTCTCCAAAATGAAAATCTCACATAAAAAAGTATAAAGTAGAACTAAAATGCAGACAGATTTTTTTTTTCTCAAGAATACGGGTATACTAAATGCAGACATGAAGAAAACAGTAATTAAACTTGTATTACTTTTAAAGTTTTTCATTTGGAACATAATATAACCTTAATGAACATATCTATGACCTCACTGAAAAATGGGGGTAAATTCTAGAGATACTTTTATAAATATTGATTAAATTTTTTAAAAAAATTAACTAGATGCAAAAAAATGCACTAGAAAGATGGTACCCTGGCTACAAAGTTAGAAGATCTGGCTTCAAATTTTGCCTTTCATGCTTAAAACTATATGAGCTTGGACAAGTCACTTAATCTGTTGGTTCTTTAGTTTCCTCATTTTTAAAATCAGGATATTTGATTAGGTGGCTTCTAAGATCCCTTTTAGTCCACAATACAATGAAATTAATCCAATGAAAATTATTTTTAATTATTATTTATATTCATATTATTTCTTTTCATTATTTGCTACAGTTTAGTCCTTGCAGGATGAAATTAGATATCTTGATATTGATATATCAAGATGTCTTATCTTGATATCTATATATCAAGATATTTTGAAACTAGATATCTTGAACATTAAAATAACATTATTATCATTTCACCAAATGACAAGACTAAAAGGCTTAAAATGTTTGGGGAAATATATAACAAGATCATAGCAACATTGTAACTAATCTGTTACTAATAGTGCCAATCAGGACTGTAGGACTCAGGGCCATTTTAGTGAGCTACAGCAAATTAAACCATGACCCTCAATTCCCTGCTATCCCACCCTTTGAATTTTCTATGCAGATAAAAGCTCATTGATGAGATGATTGGGAAAAAAGAGATTTATTACATGCATGTATTACATAGGGAATTAGATTACAGTATTGTATAACCAAAAGATACTCTCAATTAAAAAAAAACACGGGGGATGGGTAAATCTTTGTGATAATGACGGGGTTTTTTGGGCTGTATTTATTTGAAAGCCTCAGGACTTTTTTTTTTGTTTGTTTGGCTTCAACTGAGACATCTCCTTTGTTTTAGGCCTGAGTGATTTGGATGCTACCTGATATCCTTGAAGCAACTCTAGTAAATTTCATATGAATTTATAAAACAACAGGCTTTTAATGGCTTCTTTAAAATCAGATTTGAAAGGAATCTGAGATTTGAAAGTATCTTTTGTGGTTTCTTTTGCTTTGAGTTTCTCCAGGCCATTCTGAGAGGAAAAAAAAAGTGTTCTTCACTCAATTTCTTTATATCATTTGTATAATTCAATTATGTAAAAAATTTTATAACCTGAGTACTTTGTTTTCAGAGTGAAGAAACTATTCAAAGACTAGTCACAGTTATGATGACATTAACAAAAAACACCAACCATTGGAAAAAAAAATGCTAACAATCGGCTTTGAAATGTTAACAGAACTAAGGAAAAACTAGCTATTTCAGACTACTGAATAAAAAACTAAAGAGTAAAACTTAATCAACAGATTTATTACAAGTCCCTTTCTGGAGCCACCTTATGATGAGATGCTTGATACTTCTATGATCATTCCTAGAAAAAATTCAATACATTTTCCTGGAAACAGTGTCTTTGGAAAATGGCATGGAAAACTGCTTTGCAAAGGTTAGTCATTTAGATTTTTTTTTCTTCCTTTATGCTAAAGATATAATGTAAAATATTCATTTGAGTAAAATGTCCTGCTGATTTATTTTTGAAAGTGTCATATTGAATTTTTTTGATCTATTAAAAAGGTGATCCTTTTATCTAATGATAATTTAGCATATACTAGATAATGTTTTGAAGTTTTTTTTTTTTAAATCTACAATTGTCATATGTACTAGTATGACTGGTATTGCATGATTTTTGACAAGATGCATTCATATAAGAACTCTTTCAACAGAATACTGTTTTCCTTAACAACACATACTTAAAGACTTTATCTCCTTTGATTTATTTCCCCATGATAATAACATTTTAACACATAAAAATACAGTTTCTTCTATGTTCCCATTTCAGAATTTCTTTAAAAAAATGAATTTCAATAAACATAAGAAATTCACACACATATAAATGCACCAATTTCTTAGAGCATTTTAAAGATTTTTTTATTTTTTTTGCAAAGCAATCTTGATAAGGAGTATACAGGTTCTAAACCGAGATGGGTCAGTTCCTTTTCTCTCTCTCCCTCCTTCCCCAAAGCAACCAAGGGCGGGGTAGGTAGCAAATGAATTTGCTACTCAATGCTGTATGGAAACAAAGTCTTTATCGATAGTAAAGGGATAGACAGGCATTTGGCCTTCAGGAAGACCCAAACTGCCTGCAAGGGGACACCAGTTGGCAGGCATTGGCTGGTATACACTAAATGCAAAGATTTCATTTTTCAACCTTCCTTATATACATAACTAGAGTCATCAAAACAGTGTTTGAACAGAGATGTTATCAAGAGGTTCTGGAGATATTTGTAACTCAGACAGAAATTCTCTGTTGTTATCTCCTTCTGTCTCTCCCCAAAAAGGAATTTCAGATCATTAGAATGGGGGCTGAAAACCGAAACTAGCCCAAAGGAAGTTGGAGATTAAACAAGGAATATCAAAGGTATAAGGAATCTTAAAGGGGGCTATGCCTGCATCATACCCCCCTCAAGCAGTTAACTCTTTAAATTCTTTTAAGAAAAAATTTGGGGCAGGGTCTCTTATTTGAGGCAGGGTTGGAAGATTTTCTCCAAGGATCTTCAGAGTAGCGGGGTCCCCTCATCTTGTTCCCCCCTCAAGCAGTCACCTCCAGATGCATGTGGGAATAGGGGAGTCGATCACCTCTTAAACTGCTTCGAGCTTACAAGGGTCTTAGAGATTTGGGGTTCATGCTAGGAAATGAGGCATGAGGTATGGGGAATAGCAGCAGGGCATCTAGGGGGAGTCCTGGTCAGTTGTTCCCAGGCAGTTGTCCAGTCAAGGTTCTCCAGGCTGAAGGCCCAGACGAGAATCCAAGGTCTGAAGCCTAGAGAAAACAGATCTAGGGAGCAGATTAAAAGTGGGGTGTCATCCAGGGTAGAGATGGTGACACTTGGAAATGGAGAAATATATCAGATCCCCTCTGCAGGCTGCTGATAGACTACCCATCTATTAAAGAGAAGTAGGGGAAAATGCTAAGAAAGCCAAAGCTAAACTCCCCCACTGTCTTAGGATAACAGCAATAGTTATAGTTTTAATAACTCCCAAACCAAATTTTAAACACAAATTAATAAATAACCCAGACAAGATTTATCAGTCATTGATCAATCATTCCCAAGTCCACCACATCAGTCCAAAGTTCCCTAGAAGCAGGGTTTAGTCCATTGTCTCTTTAAAGCTGATGCTGGCTGAGATATGATTGGAGGCTCAGAAGAACTGGTCTGTATTCCATGCAGAGGGTGGGTCTGCTGTGTTGCCAATCAAAGCTGATCAAAGCTGATCAAAGCTGATCTAGGTCCTAGAAGCAAGTCAATATCTGTAATTTGACCAAATATGGAGCACGAACATAAATCTAACAAATAAAGGTTAGTTTACAGGTCAGGCTATAACAGCAATTAGGTCTCCCAAACTTCTGTTAATTGTCCTCATCATTTAAAACCTTTAAAAAACAAAGCACAAATATCCAGTAGCAGATAAAAGACCAGGCCAAAAAAAAAAACTTATTTGCCCAAGTATTTAAGATACAATGATTGCATATAATACAACTGAAAATAGCAAGGCATGACATAATTGAATTGCATTAACAAATCTATTGACCATTGATCTTATTATAGAAATAAGTTACAGGAGAACAATGCAAAAACATAACTATAACATGAGCAGTTAAAACTCAACTTCCAATCAATTATCCCACTAACTGCCAGAGGGTGGAGCTTTAAAACTCTCAAAATGCATTAGCTAATTAACTAGTTAACTTCTTAAGATTAAGAACATTTTTATCTCCAATAATAGATTCCATTAATCAGATTTCTGATAAATTCTAAACAAATATTTATCATAACCTTATATTGATAACAGAAATTTGTCTCAATAATTTCACAACTTAAACAACTATCATATCCAAATAGATATATCATAAGTGAGCACTATACATACAATTCATATTGCTTTTAAAATGCCTATTACATAGAAAAATATCCAAATTGCATATTGTCCTTGACAGAAACACTTTCAAAAAAACCAAGGAAAAAAAACTATTATTTTTGAGTCTCTTTAAATAATCTCAGGATGACCCAATACAATCTTTAAACTTATATGTCTTAAACTTACACAGAATATCCAAATACCACATACAAGATGTCAAGAAGCTCTTTAAAAATAGCAATTAAATTTTTAGTATGGATCATATTTATGACCATATTTCACAAACAATAAAACCCATTTTGTATCAAGAAACAATTATTCAATCAATTAACCTAAACGTGATCCTGTCTCTTTAAATCACTCTTTTGTTGCTATGGCAGCAACTTGACAAGAAAAAAAAAAAGGCAGAAAACATCTGGTGGGAGGTGGTTGAGTAGAATCTTTGCTGCTATTCCTCCCTCCCCCACTTCTTCCTTCCTAATCCCAAATACCTTTCCATTACTTAATGCAAACCTGCATTCCTCTTTCCTTTGTCCTTCAAAACTTTTAAGACACTGTATAGGGAATAAACCCAAACAAATTCTTTCTTACTGAGGGTTTGCCTAACAGCAATTAGCAAATCTCTCTTTAGCAGTAAATGCATCAATATTCAAACAAATTTCAAGATCTTACACTCAAAATAAACAATCTAATATGCAAGGACAATAGCCAAATTATAAATTTCCCATAATCAAATGGTTTTCTACTGCTTGAGTTTCGGTCAGATAAGGGTTTATAGCCTTTACTCAAGCAGGCTCTAAAGACCACTTTAAGGGGAAAAAAAAAAAAACAAAAACTTTCTTGTCACTTTAAATAGCTAAATTCCATTCACTTAAAAATTAGTACAACAGGTTAAAATTTAAAATCACAAGTAACCAACCAATCCCCAAACTTCTTAATCCTTGTTCTTAAAAACTCCTGTTTCCTCCCAGATTTCACGGAGAATGTGAGAGGGTGTGGTGATTATTTGAAGATTTTAATCAGAGAGAACTGAGCTCCTAGTTTTCCCCTCCCTTCAATTCCAGTACCTTGGGGGGGATGGTCAAGTAGGATCTGAATGGAGGAGTAGAACAACAGAGGCTTCCCGTATTAAAAAATGAGAATGGCATACCTGCTAAGTCCAAATTTACCCCAGGCAGCTTGGCTTTGCTGATAGAAGAAGGTGGGCCTGGTCCAGAGGAACGCCACCTCAAGTCTGGAAAGGTCTGGGGGGCGAGGCTGGAGTCCATGGTCATTTCCTTCTCTTGGGGAGTCGCTCTTACAGTGTCCTTCCCATTTGTATTAAGGGTAAAGGCCTAGGATCTGCGTACAATTCTTTGCCCCATGACCGGGTTGACTACATCTGAAGCACAAACTTTGGGGCCCATGGAAAATAGCAGTAGCCAGAATCTGCACCTGCTCTCTGCTCTTTACTCTGACCCTTCTGTCCTCCTCCCAATCCCTATATACTCCAAAGGCGACTTCTGATAATTGAGTCGTGGAATTTTGGGATTCTAGAGCCAATTTCTGCAAATTTATTCTTATATCTGGGGAAGACTGATTTATAAAATGCATGGAAATGACAGCAATCCCCTCTAGAAAAATGGGGATTCTTATCAGCTGCTTGCATAAGTGTCTTGTAATCTACCTGCTTTGTATTCTCCTTTTCCATTCCTTCAGTGGGAAAGGTTAGGAGATGATCCCTCATCTCCGTATCACCACTCCCCTCCTCTCTATTCCCACTCCCCTCTTCTATGTCCCCACTCCCCTCTTCATAGTTCCCCGTGGGATTTGTGAAGGGAATTATAGCAAGGGCCCCCATCTGGTACCTCTCAGTCAAGTTAGCTGTAAACCTTGGCATTAGCTCATTCTTATCTCCTGTATTGTGCAATAAGAAGAGATAACATCTCCCCAGGACAGATAGCTCTGAAAAGGAAAGACTGTAAATCCCTCAATAAGTTTCATTATGTGGGAAAAATCCCAAGAAGGAGGGACCTTTGCACTCTAAGTGTTTTCCCCAAAGAGCTAGCCATTTCTGTCTGGAGGCCAGGGTTAGAGATAGCTAAATCAGAGTCCTGGGCACCACAGCAGTAGTAGAGTCAGGCTGCATGGGAGGGGTAAAAGGGTGGAGGCTCTGGGGCAGGGAAACCTGATTAGGAGCCTGAAAGGAGCAGGGTGAGGAGGAAAGATCGCCTTGCTGCTTCTCAGCCAAGAAGGGCAAAGCATCAGAGTATTCCCAGAGTCCTGCTCTGGGATTAAGTTAGGAGGGTCCTGCTGAAGATCAGCATCTCTCCCCAGTTCCACTGCAGTAAACTTAGGCAGAAACATCCTGCAAGTTAACCACAATTTGGGATCCCTATAGAGCTTTCACATATGCAACTTTTGACCATTTACCATGTCTTCTGCAATATAGATCTAATTCCCTAATAGTAGAGAAAATAAGAGATCCGTTAACAGGCCACTGCTCCCCTCAGTCCAATAGATAGAGGGGCCACACCTCATTGCAGAAGTGAATAAGACTTTTTAATTTGAAATCTTTGAGGCCTAATTTTTTCCTGTTTCTCAAGAGATATCCCAGAGGTGAATCTTTAGGGATGGAGGAGAAGAGTTGACCCATTTTTACCACTACACAAGCCTGAAAATTTCCACTTTTATAGCTCAACCTGATCAGACATCTCTGTCAGATCCCGCAAATATTCCCCTCTTCTACAGGGGGAATATCTGTCCAAAAATGGAATTCATTTGCATCTGGGTCCCAAGATCAAACAATTCCCAGAGCTCTTTCAGTTCTGCATAGTTTAAAACCACTATTTTCTCGAGATTTTTGTTTTAATCTGCCCCCAAGCTTATAAAAGAGAATTTCCAGCTTACCTCAGTAAAATTTTTACCTCGAAAGACCGGGCCACCAAATGATGAGGAGTAAACTGAGGTTCTAAACCGAGATGGGTCAGTTCCTTTTCTCTCTCTCCTTCCTTCCCCAAAGCAACCAAGAGCGGGTCAGCAGCAAATAAATTTGCTACTCAATGCTGTATGGAAACAAATTCTTTATTGATAGTAAAGGGATAGACAGGCATTTGGCCTTCAGGAAGACCCAAACTGCCTGCAAGGGGACACCAGTTGGCAGGCATTGGCTGGTATACACTAAATGCAAAGATTTCATTTTTTCAATCTTCCTTACATACATAACTAGAGTCATCAAAACAATGTTTGCACAGAGATGTTATCAAGAGGTTCTGGAGATATTTGTAAGTCAGACAGGAATTCTCTATTGTTATCTATTTCTGTCTCTCCCCAAAAAGGAATTTCAGGTCATTAGAATGGGGGCTGAAAACCGAAACTAGCCCAAAGGAAGTTGGAGATTAAACAAGGAATATCAAAGGTACAAGGAATCTTAAAGGGGGCTACGCCTGCGTCAATCTTGTTTAATATTTGTATAAAAGATTTCTTAAACTTGGTATATAGCCTTAAGAGGCACTGTATATCTATGAAATCTTTCTTCCACTTTCGAAGATATGACACTTTTGAATGGCCAGTTCTGACACAGTAAATACCAATGTAGTCAACATTAAATTCAGCAAATATTTAGATTTTGTAAAGACAGTGCTAAAGTGTCTTTAAAATATATGTTAATGAATTATAGTCCCTTAGTAAAAATGATAAGATTAAGTTTTATGAGTCTATATCTTGTAAACATTTAAGTGACATAGATAAGATAGTGTCATGAATGTTAGTGAATAAATGTGTCTTTCCTATGAAGCATTTAATTTACATAGTTATGCATCATGATGTATGTTTGTATGTGTATATATGTATTGTTTCATCTTTAACCCATTCCTCATGCAATTCCTCCTCCCCCTTATCAAATTTCTAGGTCTTCTTGCTATCACTATTTTTACCTTTTTGTAGACAGTTTTTTTTCAGCTCTACCTCAGTCTTTCTTTTGGTTACTAATTTTTTTATATAGTTTTCTTTCTTATAGTTACTAATGTAGAGTCAGACATTAAAAAAAAGTTTCCCTTGAAATTAGTTTTTGATATTGACTCTTATATGTTTAATTTTCTATTGAGTTTATTTGTTTCAAATTATGACATTTCAGGAGCAGCTAGGTGGTAAAATGGATAGAGCACTAGCCCTGAAGTTGGGAGGACCTTAGTTCAAATCTAACTTCAGTCACTTAACATTTACTAGCTGTGTGACCTGGGGCAAATCACTTTACCCCAATTGCCTCAAAAAAAAAAATTGTCTTTTTTTTTTTTTTTTTTTTTTTTTCATTTTAATTTTGCTGGGTATATTTTCATCCACAACTTTTTTTTTTTTTTTTTTTTTTTGGTTTTGGTTTTGGTTTTGGTTTTTTTTTTTTTTTGTTGTTGTTGTTTGTTTATTTTGTTTGTTTTGTTTTTCTTTTTGTGTTTTTTGATGGAATATTTATTTTACTTTTTCCATTCTTTAATATTTTTTTTCTTAGTCACATGTTGTAAAAAAAAAAATATCTTACCAAGAACTTACTGATGAATGCTAGAATGGGTACCTAGGTGAGCAGACATCCCTTTGAAACTCTAAAAATAAGCATTTTTATTTCCTATCCTGAAGTACAAGTCCCTCTCCTGATTCCCCATTAATTGGATGTTAAAGAAGTTATAGGACATGAATCGCTACCCCTCATTACATAGCCAGTCCCTTCTTTTGGGGAAAGATAACTTCATCCTTGATTACTCCTTGATGTGGTTTTCAGTTCTCTAAGTTTCATTTATCCAATTTAATTCTAAATTAATTAATTAAATTAATTAATAAATTCAAATTAATTAACTGTGGGAAACAAAGGCCCATCCATTTCTTACACATGTAAATTATTTTTACATTTATTTTTAAAACTTCAAGTTCCAGATTCTCTTCTCCCTCCCCAGTGAGAAATTACATATGAAGTTATGGAAAACACTTCCATAAAAGTCACATTGCAAAAGAAAACACATGTACCCACACGTTCCAAAAAAAAAAAATCATCTTAAGAAAAATAAAATAAAAAAAAAAGTGTATATTTCAATTTGTATACAGACAAATCAGTGCTTTCTCTGGCTATTTTTCATAAGTCCTTCAGAATAGTCTTGGATTATTGTATTGCTGAAAATAGGAAAGTCATTGGTAGCTAAATGTCCCACAATATTATAACTTTGTGCATAGGGCATTTCACTTTTCTTGAACCCACGAAGGACTTCCCTGGTTTTTCGGAGAATTCTGCAAAATAAGCATCTCTCACAATTTATTCAGTCATGTCCCCATTGAAGGATATTCCTTCAATTTCCAGTTTTTGCCTTGAGAAAACAACTTCTATGTGGTTCATGGAACTTATACAAAAATTGGCCATGTGTTAGGGCATAAAAACCTCAAAATCAAATGCAGAAAGGCAGAAATAGTAACTGCATTTTTTTTCAGATCATGATGGAATAAAAATTATATGCAATATAAGGCCAGGAGAAAATAGACCAAAAGTTCATTGTAAAGTAAATAATCTAACCATAAACAATGAATGGATGAAACAGCAAATCATAGACACAATAATTTTAGACAAGAGAATGACAACAATGAGACAATGTACCAAAATATGTGGGATACAGTCAAAGCAGTTAAAAGGGAAAATTTTATATCTCTAGAGGCTTACTTGCATAAAATAAAGAGATCAGGGAATGGGCTGCCAAATAAAAAAGCTAAAAACAAAAAACAAATTAAAAACTTTCAATTAAATACCAAATTTGAAATTCTGAAAATGGGAGATTAATAAAATTGAAAATAAGAAAACCATTTAATAAATAAAAATAAGAGTTGGTTTTATGAAAAAACCAACAAAATAGATAAACCTTTAATTTGATTAGAAAAAGGAAAGAAGAAAATCAAATTGCTAGTCTCAAAAATGAAAAAGGAGAATTTTCCACCAATGAAGAGGAAATTACAGCAATAATTAAGAGTTCTCAACTTTATGCCAATAAATTTAATAATCTAAATGAAATGGAGGAATATTTACAAAAATATAGATTGCCCAGTTTAACAGAAGAGGAAATAAATTATTTACATAGTCCCATTTTAGAAAAAGAAATAGAACAAGCTATTAATCAAATCCCCAAGAAAAAAATCTCCAGGGCAAGATGGATTTACATGAGAATCTTATCAAACATTCAAAGAAAAATTAATTCCAATACTATATAAACTATTTGAAAAAAAAATAGGGAAAGGAGGAGTCCTACCAAATTCCTTTTATGACACATATATAGTTCTGATAGCTGAACCAGATAGAGTGAAAACAGAGAAAACAATCATAGACCAATTTTCTTAATGAATATTGATGCAAAAATCTTAAATAAAATATTAGCAATGAGATTACAGAAAGTCATCCCCAGGAGAAAACACTATGACCAAATAGGATTTATAGCAGGAATGCAGGGCTGATTCATTATTAGGAAAACTATCAGCTATGTTAATAACCAAACTAATTAAAATCATATCATTATCTCAATAGATGCAGAAAAAGTGTTTGATAAAATCCAACACCCATTCCTATTTAAAACATGAGAAAGTATAAGAATAAATGGACTTTTCCTTAAAATGATAAATAGCATCTATTTCAAACCATCAGCAAGTATCATATGTAATGGGGATAAACTGCAACCATTCCCAATAATATTAATAGTGAAACAAGGCTGTCCACTATCACCTTTACTATTCAATATTGTATTACAAATGCTAGCCTTGGTAATAAGAGAAGAAAATTTGATTCAGCAGCAAGAGATACAAGAAGAAATCCCATTTAAAATAGTTGTTGATAGTATAAAATATTTGAGAATCTATCTGCCAAGGGATATATGAACGCAACTACAAAACACTTTCCACACAAATAAAGTCAGACCTAATCAATTGGGAAAATATCAAGTTTTCTCTGACAGGTTGTGTGAATATAATAAAGATGAAAATACTACCTAAATTAATCTACTTGTTTAGTGCCATCTCACACTTCCAAGAAATTATTTTACAGATCTAAAAAAAAAAAAATAGTAATGAAATTCATCTGGAAGAACAAAAGGTCAGGAAGTTCAAGGGAATTAATGAAAAAAATGCAAATGAAGGTAGTCTAGCTATGCCAGATCTAAAACTATATTATAAAGCAAGTTAATTGAGTTAATCAGTGGAATAGGTTAGGATCACAGGACAAAATTGGCAATACTATAGTAATCTAGTGTTTAAGCAATGCAAAGAGCCCAGTTTTGGGGATTAAGAACTCACTATTTGAAAAAAGAAACTGCTGGGAAAATTGGAAACTAGCTTGGAAGAAATTAGGGCTTGACCCACACCTAACATTACATACAAAGAGAAGATCTAAATGGCTTCATGATTTAGACATAAAGAGTTATATTATAAGCAAATTAAAAGAACATAGGGTAGTTTACCTCTCAGATCTATGGAAAAGGAAGGAATTTGTGTCCAAAGAAGACCTGAACTCATAATTGAACACCAAACAGATAATTTTGATTATATTAAGTTAAAGTTTTTGAACAAACAAAACTAATGTAGACAAGATGAGAAGGGAAGCAATAAATGGGGGAAACATTTTTACATTTAAACATTATGATAAAGGCTTCATTTCTAAAATACATACAAAATTAATTCAAATTTATAAGAATCCAAGCCATTCTCCAACTGATAAATGGTCAAAAGATATGAACAGACAATTTTCAGATAAAGAAATTAAAACTATTTGTAATCATATGAGAAGGTGTTCTAAATCACTATTGATCAGAGAAATACAAATTGAGAGAAATCTGATATACCACTACACACCTCTTGGATTGACTAAGATGATAGGAAAAGACAAGGATAAATGTTGGATGGGAGGGATGTGGGAAAATTGGGACACTAATGTTGGTGGAATTATAAATGGATCCAGCCATTTTGGAAAACAATTTGGAAATGTGCTCAAAGAATTATCAACTTGGGCATACTCTTTTGACTCAGCAGTGTTTCTATTGGCCCTATATCCCAAAGAAATCTTAAAAGAGGGAAAGGGACACACATGTGCAAAAATGTTTGTGGCAGCCTTTTTCATAGTGGCAAGAAACTTGGAAACTGAATGGAGCCTTTTAGTTGGAGAATAGCTGAATAAGGTTATAATGTTATGGAATATTATTATTCTACAAGAAATAATCAGAAGGATGATTTTAGAAAAGCCTGGAGAGACTTACATGAACTGATGCTAAATGAAATGAGAAGAATCAGGAGATCATTGTACATGGCAACAACAAGATTATGTGATGATCAATTCTGATGGACGTGACTTTTTCCAGCAATGAGATAATTGAGGCCAATATCAATGATCTTGTGATGAAGAGAGCCATCTACACTCAAGATAGAGGAGTGTGGGAATTAATATGGATCACATAACATTTTCATTCTTTTTTTTATTGTTTACTTGCATTTTGTTTTCTTACTCATTTACTTATTTTTTCTGATCTAATGCAGCAAGAGAACTATATAAATATGTTTATACATATTGGATTTAACCTATATTTTAACATGTTTTTTATATATTGAATTGCTCATCTAGGGAGGGGGTGGGGGAAAGGAGAAAATCTGAAACACAAGGCTATGCAAGATCAATGTTGTTAAATTATCCATACATATGTTTTGAAATAAAAAAGTTTATTTAAAAAAAGGATTGCTATAAATATTTTTGTACATATAAGCCCCTTTGCTTTAAAAAAAAAATCTCATTTGAGATACATGTTTACTAGTACCATTATTAGGACAAAGGGGAGGCATGATTTTTATAAATCTTTGAGCATAGTTTTGTGTGGAACAGGTATTAGATCCCCTTCCCCAAATTAACTAATCAGAGACATCTTCAGGTACAGAGATAACATTTATTTAATCCCTGCAAGGAGAGGCTCAAGCAACCTGGGAGGGATCTCAGCTCCCAGCATATATTCATGGACCTGACAAGCCAGAAGCAGAACACCTGGTTAAATAGCAAAAGACCTGTGCCAGGAAGTAACCATCACTGAACAATAGTCACTAATATTGCCTGCTTCCTGTATGTCACATCACTTCTTCTCACTTCCTGTAGCTGTCCTAGGCTCTTAACTTTTAAAAACCTCTAAGCCTAGAGATCATGTGACTTCCTGTAACCTAGGGCCTAAGATCTCATCTTCCAGTTCTGTAGACCTTTGGGAATAGGGATTGTGTGATTTAGGCCTAGTCTCATTCTTCTTGAGAAAACTTCACCCTATCATTCTCATTCAATTTCAAATAGCTCTTCAGAATGTTTGAATCAATTTACAATTCCACTACCAGGGCATTAACATCTTTTTCTTTCCACATTCAGTCCAAAATTTGTCATTTTCCTTTTTTGGCCCATTACTTAATCTAAAAGGTTGTACCTCAGAATTGTTTTTTCTCCAAATTCCACAATCGATAGTGTCAGAATATGTATATTTTTTCACATATGGCTATTAATAGCTTGATTAGTTCATCTGAAAATTATTCATATCTTGATCATTTATCGGTAAGAAATATCTTATTGATTTCTTTGTAAATTAGGCTCTATATTTTTGAGAAACAAGGCCTTCATCAGGGAAATTTGCTTCATAATTCTTTGCACAATTTTTATTAACTGTATTCCCCACCTTGTTGTTTATTCTACTCTCTCCTTCTACCCTGTCCCTACTCAAAAATATTTATTTGCTCTCCCATGTGTATTCCTTTCTATTACTCTCCATACTTCTTATATACCCTTCACTTTGCTTCTTTCCTCTAAGATAAATTTCTATGCCCATATTGAAAATATGTATATGGTGTTTTTTTCTTTGAGTCAATTTTGATGATTCTCCCCCCCCCCACCTCATCTCCAGTGTAAAAGGTTTTTTGTTTGTTTGTTTGTTTTCCCCCTTCAGGCAGATAAGTTAAGCCATTCCACTTCTCTTTCCCTCTTATAATTTTACTTATTTTAGATATTATCCCTTCATATTCAACTCACATCTGTGCCCTCTGTCTAAGGAACTTCTCTTAAAAGCATATAGTATAACCAGATTAAATTTGATTCCCTTATACTTTCCCTTTTCCTTTTTACCTCCTTATGCTTCTCCTGAAAGGTTACTATAATCATTGATTATTGTATCATATGTATCTAAACTATTCAACTGATCCACCTCTCTATTTCTTAGCCAATGCCAAATGATTTTGATGATTGCTTAGGTCTGGTACTGCTAGATACCATTTTTTAATTTGTTTTTTCATTAATTTACTTGATATCCTTGCTCTTTTGTTCTTTCAAATGAATCTTATTATTTCTATCTCTATAAAACAATTTTTTAATTATTATT
Organism: Sminthopsis crassicaudata; assembly: GCF_048593235.1. Classification (NCBI taxonomy): domain Eukaryota; kingdom Metazoa; phylum Chordata; class Mammalia; order Dasyuromorphia; family Dasyuridae; genus Sminthopsis; species Sminthopsis crassicaudata. Next base: position 273,293,106 of record NC_133621.1, on the reverse strand, counting down.
ATTTTTTTTATAATATTATCCCTTGTATTCATTTTTCCAAATTATCCCCCCCTCCCTCTATTCCCTCCCCCCGATGACAGGCAATCCCATACATTTTACATGTGTTACAATATAGTCTAGATACAATACATGTGTGTGAATATCATTTTCTTGTTGCACAATACACTTTAGATTCCGAAGGTACATGTAACCTGGGCAGACAGATATTAGTGCTAACAATTTACATTCACTTCCCAGTGTTTCTTCTCTGGGTGTAGCTACCTCTGTCCATCATTGATCAACTGGAAGTGAGTTGGTTTTTCTTTATGTTGAAGATTTCCACTTCCATCAGAATACATCCTCATACAGTATTGTTGTTGATGTGTACAGTGATCTTCTGGTTCTGCTCATTTCACTCAGCATCAGTTGATTTAAGTCTCTCCAGGCCTCTCTGTATTCCTCCTGCTGGTCATTTCTTACAGAGCAATAATATTCCATAACCTTCATATACCATAATTTACCCAACCATTCTCCAACTGATGGACATCCATTCATCTTCCAGTTTCTAGCTACTACAAAAAGAGCTGCCACAAACATTTTGGCACATATATGTCTCCTTCCGCTCTTTAGTATTTCTTTGGGATATAAGCCCAGTAGTAGCGCTGCTGGGTCAAAGGGTATGCACAGTTTGATAACTTTTTGGGCATAATTCCAGATTGCTCTCCAGAATGGCTGGATTCTTTCGCAACTCCACCAGCAATGTATTAGTGTCCCAGTTTCCCCACATCCCCTCCAACATTCATCATTATTTGTTCCTGTCATCTTAGCCAATCTGACAGGTGTGTAGTGGTATCTCAGAGTTGTCTTAATTTGCATTTCTCTGATCAGTAGTGATTTGGAACACTCTTTCATTTGAGTGGATATAGTTTCAATTTCTTCATCTGAGAATTGTCTGTTCATATCCTTTGACCATTTATCAATTGGAGAATGGTTCGGTTTCTTATAAATTAGGGTCAGTTCTCTATATATTTTGGAAATGAGACCTTTGTCAGAACCTTTGTTTTTAAAAATATTTTCCCAATTTGTTACTTCCCTTCTAATCTTGTTTGCATTAGTAGTATTTGTACAGAAACTTTTTAGTTTGATGTAATCAAAATCTTCTATTTTGTGATCAATAATGATCTCTAGTTCTCCTCTGGCCATAAATTCCTTCCTCCTGCACAAGTCTGAGAGGTAGATTATCCTCTGTTCCTCTAATCTATTTATTATCTCCCTCTTTATGCCTAAATCATGGACCCATTTTGATCTTATCTTGGTATATGGTGTTAAGTGTGGATCCATATCTAATTTCTGCCATATTAATTTCCAGTTTCCCCAACAGTTTTTTCCGAATAATGAATTTTTATCCCTAATGTTGGTATCTTTGGGTTTGTCAAAGATTAGGTTGCTATAGATGTACCCTTTTTTGTCCTTTGTATCTAATCTGTTCCACTGATCTACCGGTCTATTTCGTAGCCAATACTAAATGGTTTTGGTGACTGCTGCTTTATAATATAGCTTTAGATCAGGTACACTTAGACCACCTTCCTCTGACTTTTTTTTCATTAGTTCCCTTGCAATTCTCGACCTTTTATTCTTCCATATGAATTTTGTTGTTATTGTTTCTAGGTCATTAAAATAGTTTCTTGGGAGTCTGATTGGTATAGCACTAAATAAATAGATTAGTTTGGGGAGTATTGTCATCTTTATTATATTCGCGGCCTATCCAAGAGCACTGAATGTCTTTCCAATTATTTAAATCTGATTTTATTTTTGTGGCAAGTGTTTTGTAATTTTTCTCATATAATTCCTGACTTTTCTTTGGTAGATGGATTCCCAAATACTTTATACTTTCAACATTTGTTTGGAATGGAATTTCTCTTTGTATCTTTTGCTGTTGCATTTTGTTAGTGATATATAAAAATGCCTAGGATTTATGTGGATTTATTTTGTATCCTGCCACTTTGCTGAAATTTTGAATTATTTCTAGTAGCTTTTTAGCAGAGTCTTTGGGGTTCTCTTAAGTATACCATCATGTCATCTGCAAAAAGTGATAGTTTAATTTCCTCACTTCCTACTCTAATTCCTTGAATCTCTTTTTCGGCTCTTATTGCCGAGGCTAGCATTTCTAGTACTATATTGAATAGTAATGGTGATAGTGGGCAACCTTGTTTCACTCCTGATCTTACTGGGAAAGGTTGCAGTTTATTTCTATTGCATATTATGCTTACTGAAGGTCTTAAATATATGCTCCTGATTATTCTAAGGAATAGTCCATTTATTCCTATACTCTCAAGAGTTTTTAGTAGGAATGGATGTTGGATTTTGTCAAATGCTTTTTCTGCATCTATTGAGATGATCATATGGTTCTTATTAATTTGATTATTAATATGGTCAATTATATTAATAGTTTTCCTAATATTAAACCAGCCCTGCATTCCTGGAATAAATCCTACTTGATCATAGTGTATTATCCTGGAGATGATTTTCTGAAGTCTTTTTGCTAATATCTTATTTAAGATTTTAGCATCAATATTCATTAAGGAGATTGGTCTATAATTTTCTTTCTCAGTTTTCGATCTACCTGGTTTAGGTATCAGTACCATGTCTGTGTCATAAAAGGAGTTTGGTAGGACTCCTTCATCCCCTATTTTTTCAAATAATTTATATAGCATTGGGGCTAATTGTTCTTTAAATGTTTGGTAGAATTCACATGTGAATCCATCTGGCCCTGGGGATTTTTTCCTGGGGAGTTGATTAATAGCTTGTTCTATTTCTTTTTCTGAAATGGGACTATTTAAGCAATTTGTCTCCTCCTCTGTTAATCTAGGGAGCCTATATTTTTGGAGGAAGTCATCCATTTCACTTAAGTTATCAAATTTATTGGCATAAAGTTGGGCAAAGTAACTCCTTATTATTTCTCTAATTTCCTCTTCATTGGTGGAAAGATCCCCCTTTTCATTTGTAAGACTATCAATTTGATTTTCCTCTTTCTTTTTTTTTGATCAAATTTACCAAAGGTTTATCTATTTTATTGGCTTTTTCATAAAACCAACTCTTGGTTTTATTTATTAATTCAATAGTTTTTTTACTTTCAATATTATTGATTTCTCCTTTTAATTTTTGTATTTCAAGTTTAATTTTTGGTTGGGGGTTTATAATTTGGTCTTTTTCTAGCCTTTTAAGTTGTAAGCCCAATTCATTAATCTTCTCTTTCTCTATTTTCTTCAAATAAGCCTCTAAAGAGATAAAATTTCCCCTTATTACTGCTTTACCTGCATCCCAATACTGCTTTAGCTGCATCCCAATCTATAAAACAATTTTTGACAGCTTGATTGATATGGCAGAACAAGTAGACCAATTAAGAGAATTGTCATTTTTATATTTTTATTATAATAACTTGGCTTAACCATGAGCAATTTACATTTTTCCAATAGTTTAGATCTATTTGTGTGACAAGTGTTTTGTAATTGTATTCATATAGTTCTTGAGTTTGTCTTGGCAGGAAGACACCAAAATATTTTATTTGGTCTATAGTTATTTTTTCATAGGGAGTTCATTCATGGCTTGCAATTTATTTATTTTTTTTTTTGAAAATGGGATTATTTAATTTCATCTTCTGTGAATCTGCAATTTATATTTTTTCTCAGATTCAGAATTGTTGTCATACAGTTGGGCAAAATAACTCCTAAATATTCCTTTTTTCTTTTTCATTGGCGGTAAATTCACCTTTTTCATTTTTGATGCTGATTATTTGATTTCTTTTCCTTTTTCTAATCAAATGCTTATCCATTTTGGTATTTTTTTCATAAAACCAATTCTTAGTTTTATTAATTAGTTCAATATTTTTCTTAGTCTCAATTTTTATTAACTTATCCTTTGAGTTTCACAATTTCTCATGTGCTACTTAATTGGGGATTTTTATTTGTTTTGTTTGTTTGTTTGTTTGCATGCCCAATTCATTAACCTACACTTTCTCTATTTAATTCATGTAGCCATTTAAAGATATAAAATTTCCCCTTAGAACTGTTTTGGCTGCATTGCATAAGTTTTGGTATCTTTTGTCATTATTGTCATTCTATTGAATGAAATTATGGATTGTTTCTGTGATTTTTTGTTTGACCCTATCATTATTTAAAATTAGATTATTTAATTTCCAATATCTTTTTAATCCTATATTTCCCTTGTCTTTTATTGGATGCAATTTTTATTGTATTCAATGGTCTGGGAAGGAAATGTTTACTATTTCTGTCTTTGTATATTTAATTGTCAGGTTTTAATGTCTTAATATATGATCAATTTTTGTGTAGGTGTCATGTTTTGTTGAGAAAACATGTATTCCTTTTGGTCCCTATTCAATTTTTTTCCAGGTATATATCATATATAAATTATCTAGGATTCTATTAACCTCGTATCTTTATTGTGTATTTTGTGGTTCTATTTGTCTAATTTTGAGAGGAGGAAGTTGAAGCCCCACACCCTCATTACTATAGTTTTTCTGTGTCATTCTTCTGTAACTGGCTTAACTTTTTTTTTATAAGAATCTGGCTACCACTTGAATATAAGTTTAGCAACCATACTACTACTTTATTTATGGTAACCTTTAAGATGATGCAGTTTCCTCCCTTAATTAGCTCTATTTTTTACTTTTGTTTTATCTGAGATTAGAATTGCTACCCCTGATTTTTTTTTTTTTTGCTTTAGCTAAAGTATAATAAAATCTACTCCAGCCTTTTACCCTTATTGTAGGTATATCTCTGTTTCAAATGTTTTTCTATAAACAACATACTGTAGAATTCTGTTTTTTAATCCACTCTATTTGTTTCCACTTTGAGAGAGTTCATCCCATTTACATTCACAATTATAATTACCAGCTTTGTGTTTACCTCTGTCCTATTTTATCCCCTGTATACTTTTGTTAGTGTTTTGTTTCTAACCCATTCCACCCTCTATCTGCCCTACCTTCTATCTGCTCTCTCTTACAACTTTCTCCTAGTGTTTCTGCTCCCCTTTTCTTTCCCCCTTTTATCCCTACTTCATTACAGGGTGTACTGGTCTATCCATATAACTATTCTAGACTGCCAAAGCCATACAAACCAATCTTTGGTATATCCCCGGATACCCATGAAAACAAGCCAATATTAAGGTGCAGAACAGCCTTTCTTTATTGATAATCTCAGCAGGGGCTAGTTAACAGGAAGCAAGAGCAAATGTATGTATGTCTCTGTCTCTGTCTCTCTCTCTCTGCATCTCCACTTGTCTGTTTCTCTCTACATTCCTGCCTATGGACTCAAAGCTAGTTATCAAATTTACTCTCCTCTGGGATTACCCTGTGCCTAGCACACTCAGTACTGCATAGATGGATTCGAAGAGAGGAGACACCTGGAGTTAGTGCTGAATCCTAAGAGGAGATCTAGCAAGAGGACACACCCCTCGTCATCTCAAGGAATCTTTAACACTTATAAGAAACAACCTTTTTACCTCCTGGTACCAGCTGACATGGCATACATGACAATTTTCAGAGAAGGAGAAGCATCCCCTAACATATCCTTTCTGTTTAAAAAGACCAAGTGTTCTTATGTTTATGCCTTAAGTACCTCTAGAGATTTTCTGGAAAAAAAAAAAGTATGTATATATATATATATATATATATATATATATATATATATATATATATATATATATATATACATACACACACACACACACAGGCTAAAGTAGAAAAAGTAACAATACAGAGATACAGTAGAGGAGATGAGAAGGGAAGTATGCTTGATCCAATAAGCCCATGTCATGTTGACACCGTTAGGTGATAGTACCAGTATATTAGGTGGAACTACGGAAGAATTTTCCCAGGTTTTCTATAAGGGGCCACCTTCTGGAACTGCTTCAGGTTGACAAGGGGGGTATAGCTGGCTCTACCCAATGGCTTTCGGACTGAAGGGGGGTAGATGAATGAGTTATAGGGAGCTGTAGCAGTATCCTGTACCAATTGTCAGAGTCAGGTCTAAGGTGATTTCAGGTTGACCAAATGATTAACATTTCATGATTCAGAGCCTGGAAGAAGCAATTCTCCTTGTTTGTTTTCTGGAATCAAGTGGCTTTATCCATCAGGACCTGCAAGACATAAATATCTTAGCTCTTTTCAAAGTACTAAGGAAGGACCTTGCCAGTGTCCTTCCTCATCCTTCCAAAGGACCTTTTGAATGTTTTCTGGTGCTTGAAGCCTTGTTTTCATAAGACCTAGTTTTCTATCCTGTAAGGCTTTATCCATGTTGACCCATCTGGCTCTCTAACTTGTATACTTGAGTTGCTTGCACAGCTGTGCCATTGGCCATGATCATGGGCAAATTTATACCCTGGCCCATTATGCATTCCTGCCTTCCCGTCTCTCAAGGAGGGTATTGAATCTTCCATTGTAGGGCCTGGCAATCCTTAAAATGCTGCCCCCACACTGGGCTGCTGCTAATAACCTCCCCCTCAGAGATTACTGATTACCAGTCTTGTCTAATCCCAGGCCTTTGGATGTCTCCTGGCCACTGCCTCATCAAGCATCTCATCAAGTTCTTGTTCAACAGAGCACCTGAACACAGGAGCTTGCAAGCTCAAGTTTGAAAGACATTGGAGCCAACATTCTCATATCTTTTTATCATCTTAAGACTTGTATCCCTATCTAAGGAGGGCATGGCTCTCTGGCAATGGGCATTCTCTCTAATGAATTCCCAGATAAGAAGACCAGCTGCTTCTCCTTTACCTATTAACCTCTCAACAGCCACCTGTAGGTGAGCCCCAAAATCAGGGAAAGGTTCATCTAGGCCCTGTCTACAAATTTTTTTGTTAAATTTGCAAACACAGGCATCCATTGCAGAGACTCCCCAGGTATAAGGCAATAACTCTTCTCATTTAGTTTAATATACTGCTGGAGGCTTGGAAAACCAGCAGCTCCTTAACATATGGGTAATCAATTCCATAAGTGTTAATTGTCATTTTTTTCCCACTCTAATGGGCCCTACATCCTTTCCTGGGGGCTATCAAATAGGGGACAAGCGTCTAGCCAAATCCTTGTTTCCTGGTCCCCTTTGTTTGCTGCCTTCTGTAACATATGTCCTAATTCTGTCTGTAAACCTATTTCCTACTTCTTTCTCATTACCTCTTTCAGTGACATCTACTTTTGGCTTGCTTTACTATGCTATAAACTTCTGTCCTATTTTTCATCCCAGACCTACTATCAATCTGTGGGTCTCATCTTCCTTCTCATGATAGGACCATCTGAATTTATGAGGTGTTTGGTCAATTCCATTCCTATTCAGAAACCAAGAGAAAATGTATATATGTCTCTGTCTCTGTCTCTGTCTCTATCTCTGTCTCTCTGTCTCTGCATCTCTGCATCTCTGCATCTCTGCTTGTCTACTTCTCTCTACATTCCTGACTATGGACTGTTCTCTGGGATTATCCTGTGCCTAGCTTACTCAGCACTGCATAGGTGGATCCCCAGAAAGGAGACACCTGGAATTAATGCTGTGCCTAAGAGGAGATCTAGCAAGAGGACATACCCCTTGTCATCTCAAGGAATATTTAACACCTGGAAGACACAACTTCCTGCCTCAGAGGCCAAGCCTTTTTTTACTTGTTGGCTTTACAAGCTGACATGGCATACATGACAATGCTCAGAAGAAAAATAATGTCACTAACAATAGGGTAAGATAGATTTCTATACCCAATTGAGTGTTTGTTATTCCCTTTTTGAGACAAAACTGATGAGATTAATCTTCAGTTAATGCTTATCCTCCTTCCCTGTTTCCCTTAATTGTAATACATCTTTTTCTGCCTCTTTATATGATCTAATTTGTCCCATTGTACCTCTCCTTTCCTTTTCTTCCAGTATAATCCTTTTTTCACCCCTTTGTTATTTGATATTACATCACATCATATCACAGTCCATTCATAACCACACTCTCTGTTTATGCTCCTATCACTGCCCCAGTTCTCAAAAGTTACAGATAACATTTTCTCATGTAGGAAGATAAACAGTTTAACCTTTAAATAATTTATATTTCTACCCTTTCTGTACTTCTCTTTTGTCCTGTGTTTCAATTGAACAACTTCTCAAAGCATCTTCTCTACATGTTCCTTCTTTCACTCCTGAGCTGGTAGGATCTGCAGCAGGAGACCAATTATATTCTTTAAGGAATGTTTCTTAAGTCGTCTTTTTTTTCCTTCCTTTTCCAAGCTGTTGGACTTTCTTTTACAAAGCTCTAGTTTTTTTTTCCATTTGTTTTTCTTTTACCTCTCTTACTTGCCTTTTAAAATCTTTTATAAGCACTTACAAGAAGACTCTTTGGGCTTGGAAACAACTCATGTCACTCTGAGATTTCCTCTCTGGACATTTTGTCCTTGTCTGAGTTGGTGATTTGGTCTTCCCTATCCCCAGAATAGTGTTCTATGGTCAAGGTTCTCTTCTTCTTCACTTATTTTCTTTTCTTCTCTTTTTGTAATTCCTCTTTTGTGACTTATATGGTCAAACTCGGCTCCTGGGGTGAAGAGGGTCCTGCCCCAAACTTCCTGTATGGTTCTGAGCCTTGTCTTTGAGAACAGGGGCTCTTTGTATTTGGTGTTTGCTCAAAGCAGGGACTGTTCTTTCTTTGTTAGAATTTGTTTTCTGTGCTGGGACTGGTAGCTGCCCTATTGGTCTGCTCCACTACTGAGAAAGGACCAAGGTTTTCAGTTGCTGATGTGCTTTGTTTAAGATTCTCACTGGCTTTCTCAGACTCCATCTGAGCTGGAATGAATACCCCTTTCACCCCAATGAGCCTGATCTTTCTTGAAGTCCTTTCAATTTATCTTGATCTGGAGAGAGATTTCATCCCATCAGACTTTGTTCAGCTGCTTGATTTCATGTGGTTCATTAGGGAAACTGGAAGAGCATGAGCAGCTTCTTGGTTTCACTCTGCCACTTAGCTTCACCCTTCTACTTCCAGACCTTTTTTATTGATGTTTGAAATTTTTTTTGGCTGGAATTTTTTTTTTGCTTTTTTCACTCTTATCTTTTTGTAGGTTCTGACCTTACTCCTCCATTTCTACATCCCTATGTTGATACATTTTAAAATTCAGTATGTTAAATCAAGTATATAATGTATAAATAGTTTGAATAGACTACACTTCATTTTGTTACAACTGGATAAATCTACCTGCTTTTTTTCCTCATCTGACTTTTAAAGGCATCCTGAGTACATGGCATTTATCATATTTCAATTTTAAAGAAATATAAAAATGTAATCAAAACATGTTGACTGGTATCACATATAAGTACTTCAAAGACAATTGTCTCAAAAACAAAACAAAATAAAACAAAACAAAAAACAACAACAAAAAAACATGAAACATATTATTTCCAAGATGTAATTTGAAACCCTAGTATTCATTGTAACCTTTAGATAGATAGTTTCAAAAGTACATTGTGAACTCTTTGGAGTCAAGAACTGTTTATCTTTTTTTGCATTATTTGGGCATGATGCACAATATTTTGTACATAGCAAGTAATTTTTGAATTTCATAGTCAAATGGATAAAAGTGCATATATACACATATTCTACAGCTTTACACACTGTCTGCTTTCATCTTTAAAAAAATTATCCATCTTAATACACTTCTGAATAAAATAAGAAGTTCAGGTGCTAATTGAATTTTACTATAACTTCAAAGATGTATTTTAAAAGCTTTGATTTTCAACAATAATTTAGTGAAATAAAAATTTTGCTTAGAATTCTATGTACTGTAATTACTCAAGTATTAATATAAAAAATGCATTTGTACTTAGGATTTAACTAAATAGTTCAAAGATCTAGGATACAAAAAATCAAGAAAAGCATTTTCTTCTAAGAAATTTATATGTCTTCATCTATATGACATATTTAGAAAACTAAATCCATTTTAACACATTCTCATGCATGCATGATCACCATTTAAAATCAGTGATTTCAATCCATGACTCATTTGGTGTAGGAAAATACTGTCTACCTACAATTTTAAGTTTTCCAATGTTTCCTGCCAACACTGAGATGTTCAATTACTTGATCAGGGCCACACAGTCAGTATATGTCAGAAGCAGGATTTCACTGAAGGTTTTCATGATTCCCAAGTTCTCTCTGAGAGACTACAAAACTCAGTTCTCTCATGATTGATTTTGGACATCAAAAAGCCAGTCAATTTTCCAATTTTCAGAAAACCTGTCTTTTAATAATTTTTCAGAAATGCTTTCTTGATTTGTAATTAAATGATGCCCTAGCAAATGGATATTCAAAAACATATAATTCTTAAAAAATAGATTAGGTACAGTTAGTCAAGATTTTTTAAGGGGCTATTGGGGTTAGAAACAGTGTAGTAAAACATGAATATTTTCTTGGAATAGGGAAGTTTTGATGAGGAAACTCCTATCTGTGCTAGCTCTTCAATGTAGTGTTTTAGAAAACTGTGTGAGATATACAACAGTGTCACAATACAATCTGAAGCCAGATTTTCATGATTTAGAGAAAAATTGTTTATATACTGGATGACACTGCTTCCAAAATAATTTGGCACAGATTTTCTAGCTGTAATTTATATGACATCCTTTCAAACTCTGCTGATTTCCATATACATGAAAATCAATACTTCTGGGGGCATGTCATCCAATCTACTTCCCTACCACTCCATTTTTCATCTCTGTAATGCTCAGATCCTAAGTGTCCTTCCCAGGATACCTTTAGCAGGAAAATTTACCTTGAGGATCCAGACACTTTGCTTTTGACATTTATATTCCCAGTGTTAAGTACAATATATTTGTTCATCCCAAAATAAGCTAAACTTAAGCAGATTATTTCTCTTATTCACTGGAAAAAATAGTTAATTTATAAAATAATACATAATTAAAATACACTATTGCATTGTTACATTCTGAATACATTTTGGTAGTTTTAGCATTTTCATTTGCTCTACAACTAGTCATAGTACTAAAATTTGAAAATGCTTTAACTCTTACTCTTGTATATAATCTTCTAAGTCATTAAAAGAACATTGTGACTGTGCTGCTTTTGAGAATCTTGCAGCTATAAAATTCCAAACAAAATGATTCAAGTTTTTCAACTTTAAAAATTAAATCATTTAATATCCATACTAGCTTTCTGGAAGATCTTTGGATGGGCCTTGGTTTTAGGTGGAGAAGTGAGGAAGGCAGAAGAGCCACCATGAGCATGGTCAAGGATGGAGTCTGGAGTCTTTCTCTGTGTCTGAGTCTGAGATTGAGCTTGAGCATACACTCTCTCCTTTCCAATCCTTTCAGCCCTTAAATACCTTAGTACAATTACATTACTACAGCACACTGAGCATGTGCCAACTGTAGAACCATTACATCGCCACATCACACTAAGTATATGCCAAGTAGAGTGATTACATTATTACATCACACTAAGTATATGTCAACTAGAGAACCATTATCTCATCAATCACACTAAGTAAACACCCTATTGTAATTATCTTTGTTTCAAGTATACCTTTCTCAAGAGTTCCCCACTATCTTCGTTCTTATCCTTAACTCTGAATTAGTGATGCTTATTGTGTGGAATAGAAAGATAAAGTGAAGAACTTAAGGAATATATGCATTCTTTTTCTGTATTTTATTTTCATCATTTCTGTATTTCCCCTATGACCTGTATAATATGTGCAGGTCCATATTTACTTGAGTCCTGGCCAGTTATAAACATATTTACTTAACCTGAACTGATGACATTTATCGATATTTAGTCTATTAGCTTGATCACTATCTGCTGGAACTCTGTTTTCCCAGAAATCAGCCAGAGTCAGGATAATCAAAAGTCTTTAATCTCCACACCTCCTCCCTCTCTCACCACCACCAGAAGAATGCCTCAATTTCCTCCTCCTACTCCACCCACACATGTCACTTCCCCTCCTTTTTCCACACCCCTGATCCAGCCTGCACCAAATAGTTGGTCATCCTTCAAACATGTTAATAGAGAATTGTCCAATTGGCAATTAGTCTCACATGCTCCATTATCCAAGTGCATTTGCTCAGTTCTAGCCTTTTACATCTCCCGCTTCTTTTTTTTTTTTTTTTTTTGTTTTGTTTTAGAACACAGGTGGTCACACCATCCCTGACTTCTTAGGGAGGTGAGAACCCCCAAAAGGAGGTGATCATGCCCCCGCTGACCTTTCAGGAAGGGAGATGAAAGCACTAAAAAGGAGATAATCCCTCCTTCCCTGACATCTCAGGAAGGGAGATGAAAAGCACCAAAGGGAAATGGGGATTGCTAGCGGGTTTCTGGGTTGAAGGGTCTTATTAGAGACAAGTATGCACAATCCCATCAGCATGGGAGGTATTACACAAGCACATAGCAATAATGCAGAGGCTATTAGTGATAATTCTCTCCACAGTCAGTGCAGGCTCGATAAAATGTAACAAACATGAATTGTATGTGCAAGTAGTGATATAACAAACAATATGAATCAACATGGTGTTGTAAAAGATTTCCAGAAGTCCTAGAAGGAGGGTATATAAACATCAGTCACACATACAACTTCTTCAGCAACCAAGAGATAGTCCAAAACCAATCTATTGTCCATTGTTTCACATGTTAGGGAATCCAATGATCCCCATAAGTTTTTGAAGTCCCACAACAGTCTTTTTATATGTTAGGAATCCAATGATTCTTACAGGTTTTGAAGTGCTGCAACAGTCTTATGATTCCTCAGAGAATCCAATGACTCCTGAAGTCTTTCAAGTCCTACAATAGTCTTATCATGTCTCAGAGAATCCAATGATTCCTGAGGGTTTTCAAGTCCTGTAACAGTCTTATCACGTCTCAGAGAATCCAATGATTCCTGAGGGTTTTCAAATCCAACAATTTTTGATGTCCCTGAGTCAAACGCCATAACTGCAGGTTCTTTTAGTGGTGGGCACACTTAGGAACGGAACCACTGGATGTTTCTTGGGTCTTCTCCTTCGTTTCAAGGGTCTGCTCCATTTCTCTCCAATGGACAAGGCTAATATGGCTTGTTGGCACCCATCTGATTCCTTCTCCATCTGTGGAGATACAAGCAAACCCTCTCCCCCAAGTAATTAACCTATCTGGTCCCTTCCATTCACCACTTTCTGGGTCTGTCCACATGACCTGGAGATTATGTAAAGACAGTGGAGCTGCTCACACTGGACATTGTCCTTCCAGTGGGTTATAAAACTGTCTGCCAGAGCCAGTACATCTTTGTCAAAAATTAAAAAAATTAATGGTATAGAGAACTAAATTTAGACGTTCTCTAGGGTTACCCATGGCTCCCCCTTTTGTTTTTGGAGGAGTGTCTTAATATTTCTGTTTCTTCTCTCTACTATTGCCTGCCCTTGAGGATTAAAAGGTATGCCAATGGTATGTAAAATCTTATACTGTGCACAAAAGTGTGCAAAACGTTTAGAAGTATATGCAGGTCCATTGTCTGTTTTTATTGCTTGTAACACACCCATAATTGCAAATGCTTGTATAAGGAATTCAGTGACCACTCGGGCTGTCTCTTTTGCTGCTGGCATTGCAAAAGTGAATCCTGAAAAGGTGTCTACCACAACATGGATAAAAGATAGACTTCCAAAAGAATTATAATGGGTCACATCCATTTGCCAAATTTCGTTAGGTCTCAAACCATGAGGGTTCTTTCCTGGAAGGAGAGTAGGATCATGGAAAGGAAGGCAAGCTGTACAGGCTTTTCCTATTCTCCTAGCTTCTTCTCTTATTATTCCAAATTGTAAACATAAAGCTTAGGCAGCTTGATGAGATTCTTGGGCTTCTTGAAATAAAGGAGTATTGGCAAACATGGTTAGAAGGGTATCTGCCTTTGAATTACCATAAAAAAAATAGGACCTGGAAGTCTACTATGGGAGTGGACGTGCAAAATATAAATCTTACCTGGATGCTTTCTCACTCGCTCTTGAAGTTCCTTAAACAGCTGATATATATTGGAGGCTACAAATTTTATTTGGGCCATGGCAATTCTTTGTACCACACCTACTGAATAGGCCAAATCAGATATTATATTTATGTCTCCCGTATAATAAGCAAGAGATAGAATGATTGCATACAATTCATTCTGCTGAGTAGACTGAAAAGGAGTTCTGATTACTCACTTTATAGTTAAGTCACGAGAGTATACAGCACAAATAGTATGTTTGGATGCATCTGTAAAGATAATTGCTCCTTTAAGAGGAACTTTAGAAACCTTTTCTTCAAGAATCCATCACCAATTATGTAACAGTCTGGTTATCTTTAATGGAGACCCGTGTGTAAAATTTGGAGCCATGGCTAATAAAATTTGCCACTCTGGGATGGTTTCATAGCACACATTAACTTGTGCATTAGTATAAAAGCTGTATATCTTGTCACGTCTTATCCAAGGTAATTGTACTGCTCACTTAATGTCCTTTAATAAAATTCTAGCCCAAGCACTGGGTAAGGAATAAGGCTTTGTTCTGATTGTGCTGGGAAGTTTGCCCACTCTATCACACTGGCTCCTTGATGAAGGACTGCTGTGGGTGCCTCTTGTGTAGCAAAAACTGATATTTCCAAGGTTTTTTGAGTGACTCTTTCAACCCCATTGGATAAAGCCAGTTCAACTTGTCTCAAAGCCTCTTGAGCTTCTTTTGTAAGCTGGTGTGGTGAATTTAAAGCACTGTCTCCCCTTAAAATGTCATATAATGGTTGCAATTGATTGGTAGTCAAGTCTAGCATGGGACGCATCTGTTGGATATATCCTATCAATTTCTGGAAGTCATTTAAGGTGTTTAGCTTCTCTGTTCTTAAGAAGAGTTTTTGTACTGTAAGCACCTTAGGATATACTTTATATCCTAAATATTGAAAAGGAGCATGTCTTTGAATCTTTTCTGAAACTATGTGCAATTTATAATTCCTTAGTGTTTCTATGGTTTTTTGTAGACATGCTTCTAACATTTGTTCCTCAGGTGCACATCCCAATATATCATCCATGTAATGTGATAACATTACTTTTGGAAATCCTTTTCTTACTGGAGTAAGAGCAGCAGCAACATGCATTTGACACATAGTAGGGCTGTTTTTCATTCCCTGTGGCAAAACTGTCTATTCATATCTTTTATAAGGCTCAGCTAAGTTAACACTGGGCACTGAAAAGGCAAATCTTTTCATATCCTCCTTAACTAGAGGAATAGAATAGAAACAATCCTTAATGTCTATAATCCACAGAGGCAATTCTCTAGGCAATTTAGTAGGAGATGGAAGTCCAGGTTGAAGAGTTCCCATAGTTTCCATCTGTTCATTTACCTTTCTTAAATCAGTCAACATCCTCCATTTTCCAGATTTCTTTTTTTACAACAAATACTGGAGAATTCCAAGGACTTAGAGAAGGTTGTAAGTGTCCTTGGTCAAGTTACTCCTGTACTATGTCTAATAAGGCCTGACTTTTATCGCTTCCTAAGGGCCACTGTTTTATCCACTCTGGTGTATCAGTTTTCCATTGGATAGGAACAGGTGAAAGTGGTGGCAGGCCTTCAACAGCAGCCCTGCCTAAAAAACTGAAGTACTCATTTTTAACCCTAATTGTTGTGAAATGTCTCTTCCCCATATATTGATGGGGATTTTTTCAAGTATAAAAGGCTTTTTCAACTATAAAAGGAAAGTTTCACCTTCAAATAGCCATCTTAAAGGGGCAGCACTAACTTTAGCTGCTATTGATCCTCCTACCCCAGACATGTAGGTGTCTGTCTTAGCCTTTGCCCAGTGACTGGGCCAGTTGGCACCTCTAATTATTGTGTGATCTGCACCTGTGTCCACCAGTCCTTCTAATGGTATGCCATTTATATAGATAGTGAGCATAGGTTGGTCATCTGTCACAGCTGTGTCCAGTATATTCCTGGGTTTTGCTGCTTGGAGTCAGAATGTGGGTGACTATCACCAGGTTGCTTATTACAGGTCTATATCAATAAATCCGATGCTACTACTTCCCCTGGTTGATAAATCACACATTGTCTACCTGTGTTAATGACTGGGATATTATCTATACATTCCCCAATTTCCCACATCAGAGTATGAATGAACACTGTTTTATAAGTACTCTCAGGGGGTGAAATGGTCAAACCTACTGTCCCTGGAGGCAAGGGATCCATAGGCTGGAGAGAAACAGATTTCACCTCTCCAGTTGTCCCAGCTGCATACAACGCTATCTTCCCTAATTGTAGTCCTTTTCTCCCATCATGTTGCTTCCTGGCTGACTGATTGTGTAATCCCTTTCTCCCATCAGATAGTTTCCTAGCTGATTTGTCATGTCTGGGGTATTGCACTTCTAGGCACTCTCTGGGTGTGGCATTGGTTACCATCATGCCCCAAGTGTTTTTTGTCTGGGGCTCTAGAGCTGGGCCCCTCATTCCATTTCCATGAATCAGTCTACATTCTGATGCCTAATGGAGTCCTCTGTTGCATTTTGGGCATGGGGTATTGGGTCTTGTTCGCCCACCCTGTTTTCTCACTCTGTTTCTTTGCTAACACTGAGCTTTCAGATGCTCTACTTTACCACATTGAAAGCATTGACGAGTCTCTCTGGAAGTCCCTTGCCAAAAGGGATCCTGTCTTCCCATGTTGGGATCCTGGGAAATCTGCACCATAGCGTGGCTATAAAAGGTATTTGTGCCCACTGTGACACAGCATCTTATGATCTCCTCTAAAGGATCATCCTTGTGTAGTCCTAGTATTATAATCCTTCTACAAACCACATTGGCATTTTCTTTAGCAAGTTGCCTTACCAAAGCATCTGTTTCTGTATTTTCACCATTAGTCCATATGACAGTTGTCTGCAAACGTCCCACAAAATCAGCAAAGGGTTCATTTGGTTCTTGTCCAATTTTTGAGAAGGTTTAATTTGATGTAGTCAAAATTTTTTATTTTGTGATCAATAATGATCTCTAGTTCTCCTTTGGTCACAAATTCCTTCCTCCTCCACAGGTCCCTCTAATCTATTTATGATCTCATTCTTTATGCCTATATCACGGACCCATTTTTATCTTATCTTGGTATATAATGTTAAGTGTGGATCCATATCTAATTTCTGCCATAGTAATTTTCAGTTTTCCCAGCAGTTTTTGTAAAATAATGAATTCTTATCCCAAAAGTCGGGCTCTTTGGGTTTGTCAAACACTAGATAGTTGTACACTATTTTGTCCTGTGAATCTAACCTATTCCACTGATCAACTAGTCTATTTTTTAGTCAATACCAAATGGTTTTGGTGACTGGTCCTTTATAATATAGGTATAGCTAGGCCACCTTCATCTGATTTTTTTCTTTAATTCTCTTGAAATCCTCTACCTTTTGTTCTTCCATATGAATTTTGTTGTTATTTTTTTTCTAGGTCATTAAAATAGTTTCTTAGGAGTCTGATTGGTATAGCACCAAATAAATAGATTAGTTTAGGAAGTATTGTCATCTTTATTATATTTGCTCGGCCTATCCAAGAGCACTTAATGTCTTTCCAATTATTTAAATCTGACTTTATTTTTGTGGCAAGTGTTTTGTAATTTTGCTCATATAATTCCTGACTTTCCTTTGGTAGATAGATTCCCAAATATTTTATACTATTGACTGTTAATTTGAATGGAATTTCTCTTTGTATCTCTTGCTGTTAGATTGTGTTGGTAATGTATAGAAATGTTGAGGATTTTTGTGGATTTATTTTGTATCCTGCAACTTTGCTAAAGTTGTGAATTATTTCTAATAACTTTTTATTAGAATCTCTAGGGTTCTCTAAATATACCATCATATCATCTGCAAAGAGTGATAGTTTGATTTCCTTATTACCTACTCTAATTCCTTTAATCTCTTTCTTGACTCTTATTTTTGAGGCTAGCATTTCTAATACAATATTGAATAGTAATGTTATAGTGGGCAACCTTGTTTCACCCCTGATCTTACTGGGAAAGGTTCCAGTTTATTCCCATTACATATGATGCTTACTGACAGTTTTAAATATATGCTCTTAACTATTTATTCCTATACTGTCAAGTGTTTTTAGTAGGAATGGATGTTGGATTTTATCAAATGATTTTTCTGCATCTATTTTAATTCCAACTACTGTGAATTAATTTTATAAATATTAAACGTTTTAGTGAAATGGCAAATATTAACCACTACTTTCCTTTAAACTATAGCACAAAATGACTGTGAATACACATTAAGGATTACTTTGTGTAGTAACAGTGTCATTTTTTAAAATGTTCCTTTGATTCCCACTACATATTTCTCAGTATTTTTTTTTCACTAAAAACTGCCATAATATCCAGAACAGCAGTTTCTGGGATCACTGCCTTTCATTTGTTGAAAGAAGATATTTTTAAAATTAGTATTACTATTATAGCTTTTTATTTACAAAACATATGCATGGATAATTTTTCAACACTGACCCTTGCAAAACCTTGTGTTCCAACTTTTCCCCTCCTTCCCTCCACACCCATCCCTAAATGGGAGGTAGTCCAATACGTCAAAGTATATGTAAAATCCAATAAATGTATACATATTTATATAGTCATCTTGCTGCACAAGGAAAATCGGATCTAGAAAGAAAGAAAGAAAATCTTAGAAGGAAAACAAAAATACAAGCAAACAATAACAGAAAGAGTGGAAATGTTCAGTTTGTGGTCCACACTCATTTTCTATAGTTCTCTCTATGAATGTAGCTGATTCTCTTCTTTACTAAACAAATGAAACTCGTTTGAATTATAACATTGTTGAAGAGAGCTACAACCATCAGAATTGATCATTGTATAATCTTGTTGTTGCCATAAATAATGATCTCCTGGTTCTGCTTATTTCACTTAGCATCAATTCATGTAAGTCTCTCCAGGCCTCTCTGAAATCATCCTGCTGGTCATTTCTTACAGAATAATAATATGGAATAACATTCATATACCACAATTTATTCAGCCATTCTCCAATTGATAGACATCCATTCAATTTCCAGTTTCTAGCCACTACAAAAAGGGCTGCCACAAACATTTGTTGCATATGTGGGACAGTTTCCCTTCTTTAAGATCACTTTGGGATATAAGCCTTGTAGTAACACTGCTGAATCAAAGGGTATGATAAGTTTTTGAGACATAGTTTAAAAGGAAGATAGTTTTTAAAGTCTAATTAGCAGGTCTCATTATCTGTAATTTTTTTTTATGTATACAGTGAGTGTAAGGACTCCAACTGCTGTATTGTGCAATAATTTCAGATAAAAAAAAAATTTATATTTATTTTTAATCTTTGTAATTGTGTTTGAATCTACTAATTTCACAGTAGAATTTAGGTTTTTGTAATAATCCAATTAATTTTGCCAATTTTCTTTACACAGTTTTATATTGGCTTCTTTTACCTTGTTTCCTTTTAAAAAATTATTAGACTTTAATTTAATTTTTATTATATATTATATAATGAGAGAGAAAAAATTTTAATTTCCTTAATTTTCTAGCTTCATTTGCCATAGAAATATATGTTATAATTTATAGTAAAAATGTACAGGAATTTTTATAACATCAGTTCTAATACCCACATACATGTGTATTATATATATATATATATATATATATATATATGTAAATATGTGTATGTATGTATGTATGTTAATATTGCTGCTAGGTTAGAGAATGAAACAAAATTATTTCCCTCCAGCAGTGACCTTGCCCCATACTGAAAGTGGAAGAGCTACAATATTTTCTACACTTTTCCCCATATCTGCTCATTGACTGCAACCAGGAGTGTAATTTATCTCATATAAAAAGGAAATCAAATTAACTTCTTCAAGTAATTTTATGAAGTCTGACAACTATATCAGTGTTTATGATCATTCTCCAAGGGAAACTATGAGAGGAAAGAAAATGCACATATTTCTTATACATATCTTTATTCATATAAGGACAGGTGCAAAGAAATAAGAGAGTTAACTTTTTTCAATAAAGGTTAAAAACCTTAAAATGTCTAACAGGTTAAGAAGCTATATATTCTACCCTCTATTCCCTCACATCATATGAATTGCACCTAAAAAGTTTTATTTTCTATGTGGTTTTGGAGGTGTTATAAATATCAAGAAGATGGAATGGGGAAATCATACTGAAGGTAATGTTTTATGATGATGAAGGAGGAAAATAGCATTTGGTCCATGAATGGAAGGTGGGTAGTATAATCAAGAGTGCTTTGTGGTGTTAAGATCTAAGTTCCAATCCTTTTCTTGATGACTACTTTTATAATTGAACTGATTTAATCTCTTTGGATCTTACTTTCCTCAATTGCAAAACAAGGAGGTTACATTAAATAGTTCATAAGACTTTTCCTAGTTATATATGATAAGCATAAATATGTTCAGGCAATTAAGTTTCATATGATAATATTCATATCAATTAACTTTGAAGGTATATTTCATAAGATAATATTGATTAATGAAACAGTAGTAGAAATTCTATGTATATATTTCTGTCAGTACAATAAGAAATCTTCAATAAGAACCTTCCCAAAAGGAAAAATCCTTGACCAAAGTTTCACAACTTTATGTCACATTATCAAAAGTCAAATCAAAAATGGAAGGAACTAGATCAAACCAAAATTATGTATGCAAAAACAAAGAAATTGGTCACTGATTAATGGAAAGTATTTTCACAACAAGTATCTTTTTACCAATATTATATTTCCTAACAATTGTGCCTATCAAATTATCAGTTATCTGTAAAAGTAATGGTTGTGTTATATTTCAAAAACAACTAGTTTCCTTACCTGCTTAAATTCAGTATGGTAACTTAAACTAAGAAATGGCTTATTACTAGTTCCAATCTCATTTTTTTTTTCACATTGATATTCTTGGGACATATATTTAATTTTCAGAAATCAGTACTTGAATGTAATACATTTTATTTCCCACATAATTTCACTATCAGTAATTTTTTATTTCCCTCCCATTATTTTTGGACCACACTGATTAAAATGTTAACTCAAAAAAAAAAAAAAATCTTTGGCTTTAGGCTGCAAAAGTCTTATAACTAGGTGTGTTTTGAAGAAAGTTTAAAATTATAGATAGCTGTGATGTAAATCATACATTTTACATACTTTAAAATTATAGATAGCTGTGATACAAATCATACATTTACATACTTAATGTATGGTGTATATATACCCATGTAAAATGAAAATGGATTGAATATAATAACATTTATAGCTAAAGCGGTAATAAGAGGAAATGTTATATCTTTAGAGGCTTACTTGAATAAAATAGAGAAAGAGAAGATCAATGAATTGGGCTTGCAACTTAAAAAGCTAGAAAAAGGCTAAATTAAAACCCTCCAATCAAATACTAAACATAAAATTCTAAAATTAAATGGCAAAATTATTAATATTGAAAGTAAAAAAAAACTACTGAATTAATAAATAAAACTAAGAGTTGGTTTTATGAAAAAACTAATAAAATAGATAAACCTTTGGTAAATCTGATCAGAAAAAGGAAAGAGGAAAATCAAATTGTTAGTCTTAAAAATGAAAAGGGGGAACTTTCCAAAAATGAAAAGGAAATTAGAGCAATAATGAGTTACTTTGCCCAACTTTATGCCAATAAATTTGATAACCTAAGTGAAATGGATGACTACCTCCAAAATTATAGGTTTCCAAGATTAACAGAGGAGGAAATAAATTGCTTCAATAGTCCCATTTCAGAAAAAGAAATAGAACAAGCTATTAATCAACTCCCCAAGAAAAAATCCCCAGGACCAGATGGATTTACATGTGAATTCTACCAAACATTTAAAAAACAATTGCTCCAATGTTATATAAACTATTTGAAAAAATAGGGAATGAAGGAGTCCTACCAAATTCTTTTTATGACACAGATATGGTACTGATACTTAAATCAGATAGGTTAAAAACTAAGAAAGAAAACTATAGACCAATCTCCTTAATGAATATTAATGCTAAAATCTTAAATAAGATATTAGCAAAAAAAAAAAAACCTACAGAAAATCATCCTCAGGATAAAACACCATGATCAAGTATGATTCATACCAGGAATGAAGGGCTGGTTTAATATTAGGAAAACTATTAGTATAATTGACCATATTAATAATCAAATTAACAAAAACCATATGATCATCTCAATAGATGCAGAAAAAGCATTTGATAAAATCCAACATCCATTCCTACTAAAGACGCTTGAGAGTATAGGAATAAATGGACTATTCCTTAAAATAATAAGGAGCATATATTTAAAACCTTCAATAAACATCATATGTAATGGCAATAAACTAGAACCTTTCCATATAAGATCAGGAGTGAAACAAGGTTGCCCACTATCACCATTACTTTTCAATATAGTACTAGAAACTCTAGCCTCGGCAATAAGAGTTGAAAAAGACATTCAAGGATTTAGAGTAGGAAATGAGGAAATCAAATTATCACTTTTTGCAGATGACATAATGGTATACTTAGAGAACCCCAAAGGCTCTTCTAAAAAGCTATTAGAAATAATTCAGAATTTTAGCAAAGTTGCAGGATACAAAATAAATCTACATAAATCATCAGCATTTTTATACATTAACAACACAATCCAACAGCAAGAGATACAAAGAAAAATTCCATTCAAAATAACGGTCGATAGTATAAAATATTTAGGAATATATCTACCAAAGGAGAGTCACAATTATATGAGCAAAATTACAAAACACTTGCCACAAAAATAAAGTGAGATTTAAATAATTGGAAAGACATTCAGTGCTCTTGGATAGGCCGAGCGAATATAATTAAGATGACAATACTCCCTAAACTAATCTATTTATTTAGTGCTATACCAATCAGACTTCCAAGAAACTATTTAAATAACCTAGAAAAAATAACAACAGAATTCATATGGAACAACAAAAGGTCAAGAATTTCAAGGGAAGTAATGAAAAAAAAATTAAGTGAAGGTGGTCTAGCTGTACCTGATCTAGAACTGTATTATAAAGCAACAGTCACCAAAACCATTTGGTATTGGCTAAGAAATAGACTAGTTGATCAGTGGCATAGGTTAGGTTCACAGGGCAAGATAGTGAATAAAAATAGCAATGTAGTGTTTGACAAACCCAAAGACCCCAAATTTTGGGATAAGAATTCATTATTTGACAAAAACTGCTGGGAAAACTGGAAATTAGTATGGCAGAAACTAGGCATGGACCCACATTTAACACCACATACTAAGATCAAAATGGGTCCAAGATTTAGGCATAAAAAACAAAATCATAAATAAATTGGAGGAACATGGGATGGTTTATTTCTCAGACTTGTGGAGGAGGAAGGAGTTTGTGTCCAAGGGAGAACTAGAGAGCATTATTGATCACAAAATAGAACATTTTGATTACACTAAATTAAAAAGTTTCTGCACAAACGAAACTAATGCAAACAAGATTAGAAGGGAAGTAACAAATTGGGAAAACATTTTTAAAGTTAAAGGTTCTGACAAAGGTCTCATTTCGAAAATATATAGAGAACTGACCCTAATTTATAAGAAACCAAACCATTCTCCAATTGATAAATGGTCAAAGGATATGAACAGACAATTTTCAGATGATGAAATTAAAACTATTTCCACTCATATGAAAGAGTGTTCCAAATCACTATTGATGAGAGAAATGCAAATTAAGACAACTCTGAGGTATCATTACACACCTGTCAGATTGGCTAATATGACAGGAACAAATAACAATGAATGTTGGAGGGGATGTGGGAAAACTGGGACACTGATGCATTGTTGGTGGAGTTGTGAAAGAATCCAACCATTCTGGAGAGCAATCTGGAATTATGCCCAAAAAGTTATCAAAATGTGCATACCCTTTGACCCAGCCATACTACTACTGGACTTATATCCCCAGGAAATTTACTAAAGAAGGGAAAGGGACCTGTATGTGCCAAAATGTTCGTGGCAGCCCTTTTCATAGTGGCTAGAAGCTGGAAGATGAATGGATGTCCATCAGTTGGAGAATGGTTGGGTAAATTATGGTATATGAATGTTATGGAATATTATTGTTCTGTAAGAAATAACCAACAGGAGAAATACAGAGAGGCTTGGAGAGACTTACATCAATTAATGCTAAGTGAAACGAGCAGAACCAGAAGATCATTATACACTTCAACAATGATACTGTACGAGCATGTATATTGATGGAAGTGGATATCTTCAACATAGAGAAGAGCTAATCCAATTCCAATTGATTAATGATGGACAGAATCAACTAGATCCAGAAAAGGAACAATGGGAAATGAGTGTAAACTGTTATTTTTACCTTCTGAATCCAATTCTTCCTGTGCAACAAGAAATTCGGTTCTACACACATATATTCTATCTAGAATATACTGTAATATATTTAACATGTACAAGACTGCCTGCCATCTGGGGGAGGGGATTGGGGAAGGAAGGGAAAAAATCTGAATAGAAGTAAGTGCAAGGGATAATGTTGTAAAAAATTACCCATGCATATGTACTGTCAAAAAAAAGTTATAATTATAAAATAAAATTAAAATTAAAAAAAAGAAGATTCTCAAATCTAAAAAAAATAAATAAATAAAATAAAATAAGTCACTCATCTCATTCTTGCTGAAAGGTATGCCCAAGGTCTAGTTTTGATGTCTGACTTGTTCAAGATCAAGAATAGCAGAACTTACATGGAAATGTACCAAAACACCAAAGACAACTTTTTTGGGGCATGTTCAAGCTGTTGTCAAAGCAACTTAATTTTTAAAAAAATTATACCTGTGAGGTGTAATTAAATTCTTGTGTGTAATGTTCTTCTCTAAAGTGTAATCATTCTCCCAGAGCAGGTTTTTTTGGGGCCTTCTGGATGGAGCCTTAGTTTCACTTCAGTTCAATAATCTCAAATGCAGCCAGGAGTTAAAGTCCAGATCCTTTACTGTCTCTTTCCAAATCTTAACTCCTTTACTTGGGGATTGGCAAGTTTTCTGGAGACCTTCCAGATCTTGATTTCAGTGTTCTCCTGCTATCACTTCTCTGTCTTCCTTCTTTCTGCACAACTTGTGAATCTCCTCGACTGAATCCTGGCTCTGAATCTCCTGAAGTGCCCCAACCAGCACAAAGGTGGAAGTTGGAATGAATCTGAGTCTGCCTCCAAGAGAGTGGGCTTGTGGGCTTCTGTCCTCTGACTTGTGAATCTCCCAAAGGCCCATCCTAGTTGAGGCTTCTACCTTATATATGCTCTCTAAAGGTGTGAATGTGTGAACTAATGTATGAACTCCTTTAAAGTGTGCACCTTTTTTCAAGTTCTGGCCCATAACACCTAAGTTTACAAAATATAATTATATATTATATTGATCAATGAGATGATTCAAGACAACCCAAAAGACCTGTGGTGGAGAGAGGTATCTAGCTCAAAAGAAAGGAATATGGGCACCAAATGTGGACCACAACACAGTATTTCCACCTTTCACTGTTGTTGCCTGCTTGCCTATTTTCTGCTCTCCAATTTTTTTCTCTCCTTGATTTGACCTCTCCTGCATGACAAATGCAGAAACCTGTCCAGAAGAATTGCAGATGTTCAACCTACTTTGGACCCCTTGGTTTCCAAGCAAATGGAGAGGAAAGGAAGGAGGGAGAAAAATATGGAATCAAGATTCTGCAAAGGTAAATGTCAAAAACCACCTCTGCACATTCCTTGACAAAAAAGCCACTATTTTAAAAATAAAGGATTAGATGCAGGGCTTGAAGGGAAGAGATGGTAAGACCTACTTGGGAGCTCTAAGAAATATTTCTGGCCAGGAGAATAAACACCACCAACACTACTAATGAATGGACAAAGGACAGGTTTTGTTGCTTCCACAGAAGAGCCAAATATCTGTATCCAGATACCTATCCTAGATGCTCCAGTAACTATCTCAAACCTGAGCATCTTTTAGCAAGAGGTGCTAATCTCCAATCCTCTACCCAAGAGTGCTCCACAGTCCTGGAATATGGGTCTCTAATACTGGGAGAACAATCTTGTCTCTTGCTGTGTCATCGGTGTTCTAGACAGGTAGATTTGCTGCATGCTCCTATGAACTGGCCAACATGTGTCAATGAGATGGAGAGATCCAAGTCAAACAAGTTTTGTGATCCATTTTCAACTAGCTCTGGATGCCGAGGGACAACTTTTACAAAGATGCTTTCTGAGTTTGTCAGCAGAATGGGTTTCTGGGACAGGATCTCTTTTTATCATTTTCATGTCATCTTCTCTTCCATCCAAACTGATAGTATGTTTATGGTTGAGGATTTCTGGGGCTGCTGCTTCATGTCATGATGGAAATTATGGGGGGGGGGGAAAGTTGCTGACTACAAAGTCCATTGGATGCAATAGAAGCAGCTGCTCTCTATTCACTCCAAAGATGATATCATGGTAGACAATCTTGATCCTAATTTCCAAGTATAGCCTCATCTCTGGTGAGCCATACAACCTTTTCCCCTTCTCCATTGCAAGCATACAGTATTGGGTCAGTCTGTTCAGGAAGCTAAGGACAATAGACCTTGAACCACAAGCAGATGTCCAGGATAAGTGGGCCAAATACAAGCTGATGGCCGTCAATGCTCCTTAATCTTGAGTTCTTGGCACCTCTGGGATTCCTCATAAAGTATTAAGTTGATTAATTCCTCAGTTTCAGACCATGTGATGAAGACTTGGGAGGTCCCATCTTGAAGGTGAAGGAAGATGAAAAGATCTTATATGGACAAAAATGATTATAGCAACTTTTTTGGTAATGTCAAAGATTTTAAAAGTTAAGGGATGCTCATAAGTTAGGGAATGACTGAACAAGTTAGGTTTATGAATGTAACAAGATTGTGATATAAAAATACTGGGAAAATGATTTGAAAGAAACCTAGGATAGTTTATGTTACTGACAAGTTACAGAACAATTTGTATTATGTCAATAGCATTGCTAAATAAAATGGTTTCAGAAGTTTAAATGTTTTAAAAGCACACGATTTTGTAATTCTGAGACATTATATATATGTGTGTGTGTGTGTGTGTGTGTGTGTGTGTGTGTGTGTGTGCGTGTGTGTATAATTTAATATTCCCATTTATGTCACCATAAGTTTTACAAATATCTTCAACAATTTGTTTAATGCTACTGTACTTCTTGTTTTGTTTTGTTTTCTTGTGAGATTTATTTAACTCTAGGAGATTCATGACCAATGATCATGAACTTTGTATGACTCTGGAGGAGACAGTAAGGAAGATGACT
Organism: Sminthopsis crassicaudata; assembly: GCF_048593235.1. Lineage (NCBI taxonomy): Eukaryota > Metazoa > Chordata > Mammalia > Dasyuromorphia > Dasyuridae > Sminthopsis > Sminthopsis crassicaudata. The sequence goes on along the minus strand of NC_133621.1, from coordinate 273,265,818 downwards.
TTGCACAATTTTGCCTCACTCAAATCCAATTCACTTGCAAGTCAAGATACTTTCCTGATGTTATTTTTCCTCTTTGAGAAAATGAGCAACTTTGTTTACATTACATTGTATTATTTTCGCACAAATAAAACCAACAGAAACAAGATTAAAAGGGAAGTACAAAGTTGGGAAAATGTCACAACCAGTGTTTCTGATAAAGATCTTATTTCTAAAGTATATAAAGAACCATGTCAAATTTATAAGAATACAAGCCATCCAATTCATAAATGGCCAAAGAACATGAACAGATAATTTTCAGAAGATAAAATTAAAGCCTTTTATAGCTATATTAAAAATGTTCTAAAATCACTGATTAGAGAAATGCAAATTAAAACAACTCTGAGGTACTACCTCACATCTCTCAGATTGACTAAAGTGGATAGGAAAACACAATGATAAATGTTGGAGGGGATGTGGAAAAATTGGGACACTAATTCATTGTTGGTGGAGCTATGAAATGATCCAACCACTGTGGAGAGCATTCTGGAACTAGAGAGCTATTAAACTTTCATACCCTTTGACCCAATAGTACCATTACTGAGTCTGTAACCTAAGGAAATCATAAAGGAGGGGAAGGGACTCACATTTACAAAAATGTTTGTAGCAGCACTTTTTTTATAGTAGCAAAGAATTGGAAAATGACTAGGTAACCATCAATTGGGGAATGGTTGAACAAGTTGTGCTATATGAAGGTGGTGGACTAGTATTCTTGTACAAGAAGTGAGGAACAAGATGATTTTAGAAAGGGCTAGAAAATTATATGACCTGATGCTGACCAAAAGCAGAAAAACCAGGGATACATTATATACAGTAACAGCAAGAATGTTCAATGATCAACTCTGACAGACTTGGTTCTTCTCAGAGGTTCAGTGATTCAAAGAAATCCCTATAGGTTTTTGGACAAAAAAAATGTCTGCTTCCATCTGCTTCCAGAAAAAAGACCTGGGGAGACTGAATATAAATCCACACATGCCATGTTCCCTTTTTTTTTCTGGGTTTTTTTTTTTTTTGTTAAATATATATTTCCCATGGTTTTTCCCCTTTGCTCTGATTTTTCTCTGCCACCATGATTCATAAGGCAATGTGTATTGAAGATAATTCAATTTACCACAAAAAAAAATGTATTTGGGATGAACTCTCAAGTAAAATGTAAGCAGAAAACAGAGTGAATTAAAAACTATACATTGCTTACAAAAAACACATTTGAAAGAGATCAATACAGAGCAAGGGTAAAAGGCTGGAGCAGAATATATTATGAAGTAAAAAAAAAGTGGGATACCAATTAAGATCTAAGACAAAGTAAAAAGTCAAAATAAACTTAATAAAAGAAATAAAGAAGGAAGCTAAATCTTAGTAAAATGTTCTAGTGCATAAAAATCTAACAAATGCAGAAAGACAGAAAAAATAAATGCATTCTCTTCAGATAAAATGCAATAAAAATTATATTCAACAAAGATACAGGGAAAGATAGAGTAAAATAATTGTAAATTAAGTAATCCAATTCTAAAAATTAGCGAATCAAATAAGAAATCATAGAAAAAATTTCATTCAAGAGAATGACAACAATGAGACAACATACCAAAACTTATGAGATACAGTCAAGGCAGTTTGTAGGGGAAAATTTATATCTCTAAATATGTACATGAATAAAATCAAGAAAGAGGATCATGTAAGTGTAAGGGCTAGACAAAGAACAAATAAACAAAGAGCTCAAATACAAAATTGGAAATTCTGAAAATCAAAGGAGAGATGAAAATATGATTGGAAAGAAGAAAACTATTTAATAAATGAAATGAAAAGTTAGCTTTATGAAATACCTAACTAAATCGATAAACATTGTTAATTTAACTACAAAAAGAAAAGAAAACCAAAAAGCATCATGAAAACTATAAAGTTTTAACTTACCTCCATAGAAGAAATTAAATCAATAATTAGGATTTATTCTGTCAAACTATATGCCAACAAATCTGACAATGTAAAATGTTTGAACATTTACAAAAATATTAAATGTCCAGATTAACAGAAGACACAATAAAATATTAGATATTCCCATTATATATATATATATATATATATATATATATATATATATATATATATATATAAAACAAGTCATCAGTGAACTTACTAAGGAAAGAAAAATTCCCCAAGCCCAAATGAACTTACAAATCAATTCTATCAAACATTTAAAAAACAATTTTAATACTATATAAACTATTGGAAAGATAGAGAAAGAGTCCACCCAACATTTATGACACAAATATGTTGCTGATATCTAAATGAGGAGAAACCGAAACAGCGAAAGAAAATTATAGACCAATTTATGGATATTTATGTAAATATTTAACTAAAATATTATCAAAAATATTATAACAATTTATCAACATGACAATACATTATGATTAAGTATGAATTATGCCAGGACTGCAGAGCTGGTTCAATGTAAAGAAAATCATTGTCATAATTAACCATATCAAGAAGAAAGCTAACAGAAATCATATAATAATCTCAACAGATACAGAAAAAGCTTTTGACAGAATACAGAACCCATTACAATTAAAAACACTCTAGACTATATGAATAAATGGAATTTATCTTAAAATGATAAACATCTTCCTAAAATCATCAGCAAGCATTATTTTTAATGGAGAGAAGCTTTTACATTCCAAATTAGATCAGCAGTGAAATAAAGATGCCAGGTATACCACCATTATTCAATTTTGTAGTAGAAATGTAGGCTCTACCTATAACAAAACAAATAGAATTAAAGTAGGAAATGAGGAAAGAAAACTATCAGTTTTTGGAGATGAAATGATGGTATACTTGGATAATCAACAAAAAATATACTTGAAACAATTAACTTTAGCAAAGTTGAAAGCCTAAAATCAACCCAAATAAATCATCAATGTTTCTATATATTGGCAAAAATGGTGAGTAACAAGATACAAAGAAAAATTCCATTTAATATATGTTTAGACATAATAAAATATTTGAGTGTTTACCTGCCAAAACCAACCCAGGAACAATTTGAACACAATTTCCAATCAGTTTTCATGTAAATAAAGATCTAGACCAGAGGAAATATTTCAGTTGTTCTTTGCTAGACCAAGTTAATATAATAAAAATGACAATTCTAGCTAAATTAAGCTACTTATTCATGGCCATGACAATCAAATTGCCCCAAAATTATCTTATAAGGCATGAAAAATAACAAAAGTGATCTGGAAACATAAAATTCAAGAACATTAAGGGAATTAATGGGGAAAAAATGAAAAACATGGTGGGTTACCATTACCAGACCCAAAACTCATTATTAAAGGAGCAATCATCAAAACTATCTGGTACTGCCTGAGAAATAGAGTGGGAGAGAAGCAGAATAGATTGGTATGAAAAACACAATAGTTGATATCTATACTAAGGTTTTGTTTGATTAAACCCAAAGAATCTAGCTTCTGGGATAAGAATGTACTCTTTGTCCAAAATTGTTGAGAACAGTGGAGTATAATATGCTAAAAACTCGGCACACACATACATCTCACACCTTGACTATTTTTTTTTTGCATATTTATTTTTATATTGAGGCTTTTTTATTTTTAAACATATGCAAGAATAATTTTTCAACATTGATGCTTGCAAAACGTTAAGTTCCAATTTTCCCCCCACTTCTTCCCCGCCCTCTCCCCCAGATGGCAAGTATTGCAATATATGTTAAACATGGTAACATTATATATATATATATATATATATATATATACACATATATATATATGTATATATATACATATATATGTATATATATGTTAAATCCAATATATGCATACGTATACGCATACATACATGTATGTATACTTATATTGCTGCACAAGAAAAATCATATCAAAAAAGAAAAAAAAGGGATAAAGAAAATAAAATTTGTCCATCCAGGTCCCTAGAGTTCCTTCAATCTGGGCATCGCCTTTGGGTTCACAGAATTGTTAAAGGGCTGCAAGAGACTTGAAAGATTATCCAGTAGAATGTCTTCTTTTACAGAAGAAAGCCAATCTCGGAGAGGATGTGTTTTTGCCATCATTACAAAAGTAAGCAACAGAACAGGTCCCGAGATTCGAAAGTGAGAGGAGTTTACCCAACTGCGCGATCTCGAGCTTTGGACTCCTCTAGCTGACAGCTAACGGACTCGGCCGCACGTGCTCTCACCAGTACATTATTTGACTAATGCATCCTCGTGAGCCGCGAATCTGATAAAAGCAAGTGCAGTTCAGTTCCCCTCCTCAGTTGCATTTGCCTTTAGAGCTGAATCGGCTCACAGGTCTCTAAACCTCCGGTCTTGGGTTATTAATATTTCCCCTTTTAGTTCCTCCTTTAATTCTCCCTTTAATTCCCCTTCCCAGCAGGCTGAGGGGCCCTAGAGAAGACTCCTGTGCGAGTTCTCTTTCCCAGCCGTGAAGCCTGCCTCCGAGATGAAAAAGGTTTTCAACTACATTAAGAAGAAGGGGCAATCTTCATCTAGCCGCTTCAATCTGCCGAGTTACTTTGGGGTCCAAACACCTTACCGCACCGAAGGATATCAGATCCGGAGCAAGGACCTCGGGAAGATCCATAAAGCTGCCTTGCGCGGGGATGTGGCGAAGGTGCAGCAGCTGCTGCTGCTCGGAAAAAACACCGTAAATGATCTGGATAAAGTGAAGCGGTAAGTGCAAAGGTTGTGGGCGGGGAAGGAGCACCGAAGGAGCCTAAGACATTTAACCCAACCCTCCACGTAACTCCGTGTCTCCTACCCCGCCATTAACCCTTGGGAAATCAAACCCCCTCAGCACTTGGGACAGGCTCAGGGTCAGGTTTTGACTTGTAGTGATTGGAAAGCAAGTCCCAAAAGCTGGTTTCACCTCCCTGTCCTGCCTGTTCATTTTAGATGATTGGAAACTCCTTCATTTTACTAATAGCCAGGATCCAATTAACTTACTCTTTATCAATAGTAACACAGGAGCAAATACTACTTCCTTCTGCTGATTGTTGACAAGTGTAAAACGACTATGTCAAGACTGGTTAGTGGAATGGTTTGCCATTTCCTTCTTCAGCTCATTTTGACAGATGAGGAAATTGAGGCAAACATGGTTAAGTAACCTGACCAGGATCACACGATGGTAAGTGTTTGCTATCAAATTTGAACATACAAAGATAAGTTTTCCTGACTATAAGCCCAGAACTCTTATTCATTGTGCCACTTATATGCCCCAGCTAGTGAAATATGGACATATGTGAAGTGTAAAAGTTTCGAGGCAGAAAATAAATTGCGGCTTCTAATATCTACTCTGTGTCAGGCACAAGGCTAACAGCAACTGATAAAAAGGAATGGAAGAGCAGGGATTGTCCCTATTCTAGAAGGCCAATCTAGTAAGGCACTTTATAAGAAAGGGAGCCTGAGAAGCAAGAGTCTCTGATACTGGAGAAGAGAACCAGGAGAGAGCAGGGTTACAAAGAGGATACCAAGGTTACCAAGGATAAAATGTGGCAGTTTCAAAGACTTCAGAGAAGTAAAACAAAACAAACAAAAAAAAAACTTGAGAAAAAAAAATTATTAGATTTGGTAATTAAGATATCCATTAGTATTTGGGAAGACTTTAGGAAAAAAAAAGTATATAAAGTGTTTTTTAAAAATGACAGGAGAGGAGGAAGTGGAGTCATTTCTTGTTAGCAGCCCTCTCAAGGCATTTAACTACAAAAGACAGGAGAGATGTGGGATGATAGTGGCCATGTATTGATCAAATGAAGTTTCTTTGGGGAATGGGGAAGAAGACATGGGGATATTTGTTGGCAAGCAGGAAAATAACCAGGATGCAATAAAAGATGAGTGAGAAGAGGAATGATGGGTAAAATAGAATGGTATCACTTGTATATGTAGAGGCATTTTCATTTTCAAGGAAAAGGGCTACCAATTCTTTTGAGATAGCTGAAGGAAAAATAGTGGCAGAAGACATTTAGATGAATTAGTTTAGAAAGAGGGTAAAAGTGGGAGGTCTCAGGGAATGGTCTGTTTTTTCCTAATAAAATATGAGCTGAGATTTTTAACTGAAAAAACTGCAAAGTGTATACCATGGAAGGTTTGAGAAGAAATGAAAAGGTTTGGAAGAGCTGCTGTGGTAAGTGGCAGAGTGAATTATTTAGGGAGGTAAAATAAAAGAGTTGCCTAGGATCAATGAAAGCAATATGGCAATATGATTAAATGGGCAATGGACTCAAGGGAAGGCAATGTTGAGTTGAAAAACCATATTGAATGATTCCCAAGGAGTCAAGATGACACATGGGGGGAACATCTACATATAGAGAAGATACATACAAGCTGAATTGGAGTAGTCTCAGAGGGATAACACTAGTTTTAAGAAAGATGGAAAACGCATCTTGTAAAATGCAAGACTTTTGCTGAGACTTGAAGGAAGCCAGGAGGTGGAAGTGAGGAGCATTACATACAGCGGGGAGATAACAGTAAAGTTTCTTAGTGTCAGAAGTGCCATGTAAGAGGAACTGTCAGTCAACAAATATTAAGTGTCTTCTATGTAACAAGACTCTACTAAGAGCTGAGAATACAGAGAATGGTAAAAGAGACACTGCTGTCAGTGTGCTCACATTTCAATGGAGGAGACAATATGAAAACAGGCACGTAATCAACAGATGAAGACTTCAGAATTAGGGGAGATTGGGGAAAAACGTTTTGCAGAAGGTAGGATTTTAGCTGGGACTTGAGCATGCCATGTAGGGTTAGAGGAGGAGCGGATAGAGATTATTCCATGAGTGGAGAGGACATCTAGTGAAAATTTCTGGAGTCAAGAGGTAGATGCTGGGGTGTCTTTGGCTAGGAAGGGCAAACGGTGTCTATTTCACACTTAATCTACTGGAGACAACAGGCTAAAACTGATGTACACAGTATAGAGCAGAAGCGGACTCTAGTAATCATAGAAATTGGAAACCAATGTACACTTTAACTGCTCAAAATCTTTTATATCTGTGACATATTCAAAGGCTTATCTCTTCAATTTGTTTTTCTTTGAATAATTAGAATAATTATAGAATTCAACAATCCTAATGTTTTGAAAATATATTTTTATCTATATTTTCATTTGTTTTTTTTTATTAAAGCTTTTTATTTACAAAGCATATGCATGGGTAATTTTTCCAACATTGACTCTTCCATAATCTTTTGTTGCAAATTATCCTTTTCTTTCCTTCCTCCTCCATCTATCAGGTAGTCCAATACATGTTAAAATATGTTGAAATACATGTTAGATTCAGTACACACACACATACACACACACACACACACACACACAAAATTCAAATTTCTAGTCTAGCTTTCTGTCCACCATATTATGCTGCCTGTATGGATTTTAATAAACAATATATATGAGTATCTTTAACTATGAGTCACAAAAAGTGTATATAGGGAAGTTAAATTCCATATGTATTTTTTTTTTTTTTTTTTTTTGCTTGTTAAATATTGAAAATCTATGGAATCCTGGCTGGAAATCTGATTATTCCAAGTACATCACTAACTTGTCCAAATTGAATTTTGTACTTTTTCTAAGTTTGTGAAAATATGCAAGTAATTAATTTGAAAATAAACATGCATATATATATATATATATATATATATATATATATATATATACACATCCCTTTCATCCCCTCTTCTGCAAGCTACAGTTATGAAAAGATAATTTACCAATGTATACACACACTAAAACTCACACATACATGTAACTTAGATCCTCACATCTTTCCTATCCTTGCTGACACTTTCATTAAATTCTGTACCATAACTTGGCTTACTATTACTTTAATTCCCCCCAGCCAGGAATTTCTCCTTTATCTTCTTCCTTCACCTTTTGTTTTCCCATTTGCTCTTCCCACCTCCCCCCCCCTTATTTCTTTAAAGATTTTTAAGGGTGCTAGTCTCTTCATAGTACAATATTTCCTGTTGAACACATTCCTGTGAGAATAGGTTTTCAGAACTGAGTCCTTCTGTCCTCACTCTGATAAAGCCTGTTTCTATTCTACTATACCTCATTTTTACAGCATAATTACAATTTTAACTTTACTATGCTAATCTACATTTTGAGCTATTGTTGATTTAAATTGTACACATAAAATATATATTTCCTATAGAGAGAAAAAAATATTTGTCCATGTTTAAAGGTTTTTTCCATATTTAGTTTCTTAAAATTGCTCTTTGATATTGGCTTTTACATATTAAATTTTCTGTTAATGTTGGATTTCATTGATAGAAAGTCATGAAAATCTTCATGTTCCTTGAATGTCCAATTTTTCTCATTTGGAATTATAGATAATTTTCCTGTATATAATATTTCTGCCCACAGACCTAGTTGTTTTGCTTCTGCATAGATAAGATTCCAAGACCTGTGGTCTTTTAAAGCATCTGTTGATAAGTCTTGTGTGATTCTAACTGTAGTTGCTGTGCATTTGAATTCTTTTTTTTTTTTTTTTTTTTCTTGTTTCTTGCAAAATTTTCTCTTTGATATGGGAATTTCAAAGTTTGGTAATATTCCTATGTGCTCTCCATAAAGGATATCTTTGAGGTGGTGATCATTCTCCTCATGTCACTCCAAAACAATTTTGTAGGATTATTTCCTTCATAATTTGCCAAGGTTGTTTTTTTGGTCATAACTTTCTGGCAGTCCAATTATTCTTACATTTTCTCTTCTTCATCTACTCTCCAGATTTGTTATTTTATGAGCTGTTTTATATTCTGTTCTCTTTTCTCATTCTTTAAAATGTTTTGTTATTTCTTGGTCTCTCATTGTGTCATTGGCTTCTGCTTGCCTGATTCTAATTTTCTTTTTTTTTTTTTGTTACAATTTATTTTCAAAACATATGAAAGGATAATAATTTCAACACTGACCATTGAAAAACCTTGTGCTACAATTTTCCCCTTTCTTCCATCCTTTGCCCTAAATGGCATGTAATGCAATATATGTTAAACATAGTAAAATATATTTTAAATCCAACATAGGCATATGTATTTATACAGTTATCTTGCTGCACAAGAAAAATGAGATGATAAAGTAAAATAAATGAGAAAGAAAAGTGAAAATGCTTTCTTTTTAAAAATTTAATTTTTAAAATTAAATTTAATACACTCTCAGTTCCCCCAGTCCTTTTTCTGTAAGTAGATGGATCTCATCATCACAAAATCATTGGAATAGGTCTGAATCATCTGCACTGAAAAGAGCCATGTCCATCAGAATTGATCATCATATAATCTTATTTCCACGTACAATGATCTCCTGGGTTTGCTCATTTCACCTACCATCAGTTCATGTAAGTCTCTCCAGGTGTCCCTGAAATCATCCTGTGGGTCATTTTTTATAATACAATAATATCCCAAACATTCATATATCATAGCTTATTCAGCCATTCTCCACCTGTAGGACATTCACTAAGTTTCCAGTTTCTTGTCCCTACAAAAGGGTTGACACAAACATTTTGGCACATTAGGTTTCTTTCCATTCTTTAAGATCTCTTTGGGATATAAGCCCAGTAGAAATGCTGCTGAATCAAAGGTTATGCATAGTTTGATAACCCTTTGGGCATAGGTCCAATTGCTGTCCAGAATGATTGAATCCATTAACAATTCCACTAACAATCCATTAGTGCCCCATTTTTCTCACATCCCCTCCAACATTCATCATTATCTTTTTCTGTCATCTTACCCAATATGGGAGGTGTGTAGTGGACCTAACAGTTGTTTTAATTTGCATTTTGAATTCTTGCATTAATTCTCTCTGGGCAAAGTGCCATTTCATTCTTCTCCTTGGGGTAGAAACTTTTTGTTGTCAATTCACTTGAAATTCTTAACCTTTTGTTCTTCCAGATAAACTTTATTATTATTTTTTCTAGATCTATAAAAAAATTATTGGTACTAAATAAGTAGATTAATGTAGACAATATTGTCATTTTTATTATGTTCTCTTGGCTTACCCACAAGTTTTTGATATTTTTTCATTTCATTAGATTTGAGTTTATCTGTATGGGAAGTGTTTATTATTGTGTTCATATAATTCCTGACTTTGACAGATTGTTGACAGTTATTTAAAAAATTTTTTTTATTAATTTTATAATTATAAATTATCCCTTGTTTTCATTTTTCCAAATTTTCCCCTCCCTCCCTCTACTCCCTCCCCTAGATGACAGGCGATCCCATACATTTTACATGTGTTACAGTATAACCTAGATACAATACATGTTTGTAAATCCAATTTTCTTGTTGCACATTAAGAATTGGGTTCTGAAGATATAAGTAACCTGGGTAGAAAGATAGTAGTGCTAACAGTTTACATTCAATTCCCAGTGTTCCTTCTCTGGGTGTAGTTGTTTCTGTCCATCACTGATCAACTGGAAGTGAGTTGGATCTTCTTTATGTTGAAGATATCCACTTCCATCAGAATATATCTTCATACGGTATTGTTGTTGAAATGTATAGTGATCTTCTGGTTCTGCTCATTTCACTCAGCATCAGTTCATGTAAGTCTCTCCAAGCCTCTCTGTATTCATCCTGCTGGTCATTTCTTACAGAGGAATAATATTGCATAACCTTCATATACCATAATTTACCCAACCATTCTCCAATTGATGGACATCCATTCATTTTCCAGTTTCTAACCACTATGAAAAGAGCTGCCACAAACATTTTGGCACATACAGGTCCCTTTCCCCCCTTTAGTATTTCTTTGGAATATAAGCCCAGTAGTACTGCTGGATCAAAAGGTATGCACAGTTTGATAACTTTTTGGGCATAGTTCCAAATTGCTCTCCAGAATGGCCGGATTCTTTCACAACTCCACCAACAATCCATTAGTGTCCCAGTTTTCCCACATCCCCTCCAACATTCATCATTATTTGTTCCTGTCATCTTAGCCAATCTGACAGGTGTGTAATGGTATCTCAGAATTGTCTTAATTTGCATTTTTCTGATCAGTAGTGATTTGGAACACTCTTTCATATGAGTGGATATAGTTTGAATTTCATCATCTGAGAATTATCTGTTCATATCCTTTGACAATTTATCATTTGTAGAATGGTTTGATTTCTTATAAATTAGGGTCAGTTCTCTATATATTTTGGAAATGAGACCTTTATCAGAACCTTTAACTGTAAAAATATTTTCCCAATTTGTTACTTCCCTTCTAATCTTGTTTGCATTAGTTTTGTTTGTATAGAAACCTTTTAGTTTGATGTAACCAAAATCTTCTATTTTGTGATCAATAATGATCTCTAGTTCTCCTCTGGTCATAAATTCCTTTCTCTTCCACAGGTCTGAGAGGTAGACTATCCTCTGTTCCTCTAATCTATTTATGGTCTCATTCTTTATGCCTAATTCATGGACTCATTTTGATCTTATCTTGATATATGGTGTTAAGTATGGATCCTATCAACAGTTATTTTAAATGGAATTTCTCTTTGTATCTCTTGGTGGCTGGACTTTGAAAAGTGCTGTTGATTTATGCAGATTTATTTTGGATTTTGCAACACTGCTAAAGTTGTAAATTGTTTCCAGTAGTTTTTAGTTGTTTCTCTTGGGTTCCCTAAGTATGCCATGCAGCATGATTATTTGGCTTCCTTATTATCTGCTCTTAATTCCTTTAATCTCTTTTTCTTCTCTTATTGCCAAAGCTAACATTTCTAATACCGTATTTAGTAATAGGGTCGATCTTGTTTCACCCCTGATCTTATATATGATGTTTACTGATAATTTTTTTTTAAAGAAAAGAGCATTTATTCCTTTACTCTCTAGTGTTTTTAATAGGAACAGGTATGAGGTTTTATCAAATGTTTTTTCTGCATCTATTAAGATAATCTTAAGATTTTTGTTAGTATGGTTATTGATATATAGCCAATTATGCTAATAGTTTTCCTAATATTCAACCAGCCCTGCTTTCCTGGTATAAATCCTACTTGGTCAAAGTGTATTATCCTGGGGATTACTTTCTATAATCCCTTTGCTAATATTTTAAGATTCATCATGCATCAATATTCATTAGGGAAACTGGCCTATAATTTTCTTTGCTTTCATCCTACTTGCTTTAGGTATCAGTACCATATTTGTGTCTTAAAAGGAATTTGGTAGGACTCCTTCTTTCCTTATTTTTTCAAATAGTTTGCATAGTGTGGGAATTAATTGTTTTTTAAATGTTGGGTAGAATTCACATATAAATCCATCTGGCCTTGGAGATTTTTTCTTAGGGAATTTAGTAAGAGTTTGGGAATATTTAAATACTTAAGTTACTCTTCTGTTAACTTGGGCAATCTATATTTTGGTAGATATTCCTCCATTTTATTGAGATTACCAAATTTATTGGCATATACTTGGGAAAAATCCTAATAATTGCTCTAATTTCCTCTTCATTGGTAGAAAACCCTCCCTTTTCATTTTTGAGACTAACAATTTTATTTTCTTCCTTTTTCTAATTAAATTAAAGGGGTGTCCATTTTGTTGTTGTTGTTGTTTTCATAAAACTAATTGTTTTATTTATTAATTGGTTTTCTGTAGAGGGCTGAAACCCAAAGGTATGTTTGAAGCAGACAACCAAGCACTTAAGGGTAATTATCTATTCAATGTGAGACAATGACTCTATTAGCATATGTTTGCATAAATGGCTCTTCATTTTTGATGCTTGCTGAATGTTTGGTGTTAAGATAATGATAGACAAGGATTGGAGGGTGGAGGGACAGAGGTTAGAGTCATTTGATAGCTGAAGGAGGAGGAGAGAAGTTGGTGACTCTGGACTAATGAATCCAGGATTCTGCTTGGCTGTTTCTTTCACTTCTCCCCCAAGGACTTGGATTTATCCTGACTCTGATTAACCCTGAGGCCCTCCAAAGAACTAGCCCATGCTCTACAATTTTCTTTAAATTTTATTAATCTCCCCTTTTATTTCATTTCAAGCATTTCAAACTTAGTATTTAAATGAGGGGGGTTAATTTGTTCTTTTCCTAGCTTTTTAAAGTGCAAGCCCAAATGATTGCTCTTCTCTTTCTCTATTTTATGCAAATAAGCATCTAAAGATAGAAAATTTTTCCTAATAATTGCTTTGGCTGCACCCCACAAATTTTGGTATGCTGTATCATTATTGTCTTTAAGAGGAAATTATGGATTATATCTGTGATTATTTAGTTGCCAATTAATTTTTGATATATTTTCACCTGTCCTTTTATTGGATATATTTTTTAGTGCATTATTATCTGAAAAAAAAATACATGTACTATTTTTGACTATTTGCATTTGATTTTGAGATTTTTGTGGCCCAATACATTAATTTTTGCAAAAGTTCCATGAACTGATGAGAAAAAGGTATACTACTTTGTCTCCATTCAGTTTTCTCCAAAAATCTATAATACCTAACTTTTCTAAAATCCTGTTTCCCTCCTTAACTCCTTTATTTTTGTGACTCAATTTATCTAGTTATGAGAGAGCAAAGTTGAGATCCCCTGCTAGAAGTTTTGCTGTCTATTTCTTCTTGCAGCTCTCAACTATTTTTATTGAATTTGGATGCTATACCATTAGGAGCATATTTGTTTAGTATTGATATAGTTTCATTATCTATGGTACCTTTTAGCAAGAGAGTTTCCGTCCTTATATTTTTTAATTAGATCTATTTTTTTCTATGTTTTTTCCTTTTGCTTGATCTGAAATCACTACCGCCAACCCTGATTTTTTTTTTTTTTTATTTCACCTGGAGCATAATAGATTCTGCTCCAATCTTTTACCTTTACTCTGTATGTATCACTTGTAACAACATTTTATGGGATTCTGGTTTTTAATCCAGTTTGGTTTCCACTTCTATTTAATGGGAGAGTTCATCCCATTCACATTCACAGTTAAAATGAGTAATTTTGTGTTTTCCCGCATCTTATTTGCCTCAAATTATGCTTTTCTCTTTTCAACTTCTTTCCCTCCTTCCCAGTATTTTGCTTTTGGCTCCCACTTCCCTCAAAAGCCCTTCCCCTTTACAGCACCTTCATCTTTCTTTTATCTTTCACATATTACTTCTGTTTTCCCTTTTATTATCCTCACCTTTTCCTTTCCCCTTTCCCCTCTTCTCTTTCCTATAAGATGGGAAAAGTTTCTCTGTGAAAACAAATATATCTATTGTCTCAGCCACATATGATGAGAGTAAGATTCACACAAGAGTTCATCTCCCTCCTTTCTTTCCCTCAATTATAATAGGTTTTCTTTGCCTCTTCTTGAAATATAATTTCCTCCATTTTATCTCCATTTTATTTTTTTTTCAGGAAAATCCTCTTCTCACCTCCAGTTTCTTTCTTTTTCTTTTTTATCATCACAATAAAATCAAACTATACCTGCCCGCTTTAAGTATACCCATCACAGAGATAAAGTTCTCAAGATTCTTTTGGGTCTTTTTTATGCTTCTCTTGAGTTCTGTAATTGGAGATCAAACTTTTTCTTCAGCTATGTTTATGTTTCATCTATCAGAAATAGATGAAATTAACCTTTATCACTGAATATCCATCTTTTTTTTTTCCCTGAAAGGTAATGCTCAGTGTAGCTGAATAGTTGATTCTTGGGGTGCAATCCAAATTCATTTACTTTTCAGGATACCAGATTCTAGATCTTTTGATCCTTTAAGGTGGAATCTGCTAGGTCCTAGGTAATCCCAATTGTGGCTCCTAGATACTTGAATTGTTTCTTTCCGGCTGCTGGCAATATTTTTTCATTGATTCAATAATTCTGAAATTTAGCTACAATATTCCTTGGAGTTTTAATTTTGAGGTCTCTAATCAGAGAACCCTTGTCAATTAAACCTAAACCCAGTGTCACTCTTTTGTTATCCACCAGTTTTAAGTTTACCTATATTTAATATATAGTCATACTCAAAATGATGAACATTGAATCTGTAAGCATCAGCTACTTGGTGAAATCATCAAATTCTCTGATTCTTTTTCTCTTCCCTCTACTTTTTTGTTTATTTTCTCTCCTAAAATGCATAGAAACCAAATTGCCCTAGTAACTTGGTGACATTCAGGCAGCATAGTGATGCATCTTGTTTTTACATCATATTTTCCTCTAATGCAAGCATTTAATGCTGCTTTGTTTCATTCTTTAACCTAGGCATAAGTTAATTTCCAACTTAAAAAACAATTTCATAATTATAAACTCCTTTTAAAATTCTTCCTGATTTCTGCAAAATCTTTCCAAAGAATATCATCCTTTTACCCTGTCTTCCTTTAATTTTGCTCATTCCTTTTCTGAGGAAAAAAAGCCTACCTACCTATATATCATAGCTGATGAGTAAGGGGAACATCTGGATTAAGAAATATAAAATTTGTAATGTAAACTGAATTAACCAATCCCATTTTTTAAGGTTTCCTTCATAATCTCAATAATAAAAGGCTTCATCTCATTTCTTTTTTAAATTAAACTTTCAAAATTTACAATTAATTTTTGAGAGATGTAAAAGTCTTTTGTTTTTATGTTTTGCTTAGTTTCTAATTTAACTAGTCATTAGAACCAATTACTCAGACCTCAACTTCATAAACTTTCTAGTTGTGTGACCCTAGCAATTTTTTTTCTGTTTTCTCAAGTATGAAATGAGGATAATAATACCCACTTCCCAGGGTTATTACAAAGACTGGATGAGGTAATATTTTTAAAATTAATTTTATAATTATAATTTTTTGACAGTACATATGCATGAGTAATTTTTTTTATAACATCTCTTGTATTCAATTTGTTCAAATTTTCCTCTCCCTTCCTCTACTCCCTCCCCTAGATGACAGGCAATCCCATACATATTAAATGTGTTACAGTATAACCTATGTACAATATATGTGTGTAAATCCAATTTTCTTTTTGCACGTTAAGAATTGGATTCCGAAGGTATAAGTAACCTGGGTAGAAAGACAGTAGTGCAAACAGTTTACATTCAATTCCCAGTGTTCCTTCTCTAGATGTAGCTGTTTTTGTCCATCATTGATCAACTGGAAATGAATTGGATCTTCTTTATGTTGAAGATATCCACTTCCATCAGAATATATCTTCATACAGTACTGTTGTTGAAGTATATAGTGATCTCCTGGTTCTGCCCATTTCACTCAGCATCAGTTCATGTAAGTCTCTCCAAACCTCTCTGTATTCCTCCTGCTGGTCATTTCTTACAGAACAATAATATTCCATAACATTCATATACCATAATTTACCCAACCATTCTCCAATTGATGGACATTCATTCAGGTAATATCTTTAAAGTGGTGAGAACAGTGTCTGGAACCTAATAGAAACTTAATAGATGCTAGTTTTCTTCATCAAGCTACATGTAATCATCTCAGCCATTGCAGTTGGGAGAATTGGGGAAGAAGAAATCTCTTCCCCTCTACCTACCTTAGACACTTTGGAAGAAGGCATAAGGAAAAGGAAAAAGGGGAGACCTGAAAATATAAAAAAAATTAAAATATACATAGTTTTCTTCATCAAGCTACATGTAATCATCTCAGCCATTGCAGTTGGGAGAATTGGGGAAGAAGAAATCTCTTCCCCTCTACCTACCTTAGACACTTTGGAAGAAGGCATAAGGAAAAGGAAAAAGGGGAGACCTGAAAATATAAAAAAAATTAAAATATACATATATGAATATTTATATACACATTCCTTAAATGGTACAGGATTTTAATGTAATATATATTTCCTCCATCAATACATGGCATTTCCTTTTTACAACTTGGTAGATATGATGCTGAACTTTGAGTCACTAAGATTCAGCTTTGTGAATTCAAGTTTGGTTTCAGATATTAGCAATATGTCTCTGGGCAAGTCACTCAATCTTGTTTGTCTCCTTTCCTCATCTGTAAATTGAGGTAGAGAAGGAAAAGGCAAACCACTACAATAATTTTACCAAGAAAACCCAACATGAGGTGACAATGTTAACAGAACTGAAATAATTAAACCACAAAGATGGACTTTGAAATGGACTATCAATAAAAAAAATCATCCTCCTTTGACCAAACTGATGATATCTTTATGACATTAGTTAGGCTGGTCCATGGACAGCAGTCATATCAGGCCCTTATTGCAAACCTTTCCATCATAGTAGAACTACCAAAATGTTTACAGCACTGGAATAGCCTTTAGCAACATAGAGCCACTTCAACTGTACAATGCTGCATTTCAGTAAGCCTTAGTGCAGAATGCACACACATGTGTCCATGTATTTATTTGTGCCTTGTACAAATATACAAATGTGTAAGGTTTTTTTGTTTGTTTGTTTTGTTTTGTTTTGTTTTCCTGAGAAAGCTGCTTTGCTAAATATTTTGTAATTGTGGGTGGATATTCTTATTGGGAAAAGTTGTTAGACTTGACAACCAGGCAGGGTGAAGCCCATCTGTAATCCCAGTAAACAGGGAGGCTGAGACTGTGACAGATCTCTTGAATTCATGAGTTCTGAGCTGCAGTGGGCCATGCCAAGAGGAACTCTGCTCTGTTTGGCATCAGTATGGTTAGTCCCAAGGCACCATTGCCTCAGGAGAAGTGAATCAGCTGAAGTCAGAAACTGAGCAAGGGTCACATGCCCATCTGTAGTAAAATCTAAATCTACCTATTGTCTTCCCACTCCCGGTGATTGTCTATCATATCAGTTTTGTATTTCTTTAGGTGACCACTAATAGTCATTTATTTTGGAGGTGATTTACCATTTAGGCATAAGAATAATCATGTTATAATTTAAATTATCCTAAGAATGGTATGATTTTGATTGTTGCAGTACATTATCAAGCAATTACATTACTCTTTTATTTCTGTAGAACACCTCTTCACCTGGCTTGTGTTAATGGATATCCAGATGTTGTTTCTCTCTTAGTAGAGAGAAAATGTGAACTAAACTTGTTAGATAATGACAGTCGAACACCTTTAATGAAGGTATGCTTTAGTTAACTATGCTGTTCAATGAAATGCATTTTGATTTCTTTTTTTGATTAAGAAAATTTAAAGTTAGTAAATAAGTTAATATGTTTTATTAACTTATTTTAAATATCACTAAATGATGGGGGAATATATTAAATTTATATTACATTATTATTTCTTTGTATTTATTATTCTGACAGGCAATAGAGTGTCGGCAGGAGGAGTGTGCAACAATCCTGCTGGAACATGGTGCAGATCCTAATCTTGGGGATGGCAAGAACAACAATGCACTTCACTATATTGCCTCTGGTCAGACCAAATTCATGGCAGAAAAACTGATTAAGCACAACATTGATATTGAAGCAAAAAACAAGGTGGAAACCAGCCTCTTATATAATAAATTAGATTATCAGCTAAAAATCAAATAGTGTCCAATTCACATATTTTGTTATTCATTTATTCATGGAAATATTTCTTTAACAGAAATAACTTAAAATCATTCTGCACCCAATCTTCATTAGCCTTGTGAATTTTCTGATGCAGAATGGAGGAGTGTCAGGAAGATGGTGAATGGACATGACACTGGAAGAGATTTCTTTTGCATGAATGAACATATATTCCCATTCACATTCATTCCTAAAAAAATTCCCTCTACCAATTTAGACCAGCACTTGCTCTGTATTTTATTCTTAAGAGCACGGATTCTTTAGCTGGCATCCATTAATTTTAAAAGGACTCTTAACAAGTTTATAGTTAATTCAATGTAATTGGTTTTGTTTGTTTTCTACATATTTTAGATATTTAAAAGCATTATTCTGGAATGGGGTCCATGACACAAAAATGTCAAGAAACCCTATATTAGGGAGAGTCCTGGAGCACGGCAGGGTTCAGCAGCAGGCCCTGAATTTGCATCTTACTGACTTTGAAGCTAGCTAGCTAGCTATTTCCTCACATCTGGCTCTGGTCTTCAGAATGCAATAGTTCCACCAGATAATTGTGCACAATGCTTTCCTAAAATTAAACATTTACAGCATGAATTTGACATGAAGAAATGTAATTTGTTCCTATTAGGTATAACTACATTGAGACAGAATTTTCACAGGAACAAATTCTTAAGTACATGTTTCTTTGTCCTAATGACTACACATTTAAAATTATTTTCTCTGATTGATATACTGAATGATTGCTGATTTTTTTGAGTTTAGGTTTAATTCCTAGTCATTGCCACTTGAGAGAAAAAACAAAGAACATATTATAATATTATTTAATAGGAATATTAGGAAGGTTGGTAAGAGAGGGGAAATGCTACGTGAATGACTTTCTTCCAGGTTTAAACCTCTCAAGGAAAGATTTTTTAAAAAAAATTATTTGTTGTGGTTTTGGTTGTGGTTGCTTTGAATTTACACACCCCAAAGGAATGGGCAAAGATAACTAGTCAACCTTAAACCTAGCCAGTATATAACTTTATTTTAGGATAGTTATGAGAAAATATGTTTAGATGCATTTGCACAACAATTGATTATAAAATGAAAATGGCCAGAAAGGAAGACACCTATAATACAAAATGGTCTGTTAAAAATTCTGGATTTCTATCTTTTTATTACATATTAATAGGTAGTAGGAATACCAAAGGTATCTACTTTCATTATATCATTTTATATGTAAGAAAATTTAGGTCCAAGAGAGGCAAAATACTTTGCTTAATGATCACACAGGAATTAACTAATAGACCCAGGTTTTATGCTCTGGTCCTCTAACTCCAATGGTCCATCATTGTGCCATACTTCAGTAACAAATTCACAAGATGTTGACAAAATGTCATAAGCTGAATTTACATATTTATAGAATGCTTGATTAATATAATACTATCTTTATTATGTCTTTTCAGGAAGGCCTTACACCACTTTTGCTTGCAATTACAACAGTGAACACTGAAATGGCAAATTTTCTCTTAAAGAATGGAGCAAATGTGAATGCCTTGGATAATTGTAAAAGGTACAGTCATTCATTAAAGCTTATTTTTTGAAGCAACATTTTTGAGGAAAAAGATTAAATCATGGAACAGTAATTGAAAGTGAATGTCATTGCAAAGAGATGAAAAATGTCAACAAATATTAGTTATGAAAAGAAACTCATGATTTGGCAAGAAGAAACACTCCACTTGGGGATACTAATCATTCTTTAATGGTTATGATTATTTGCAGTTTCTTTATTGATTTTAAATTACGATTATCGCATAGAAGTTTTGAAATCTCATATTTCTCATATCTTTATGAAATTTTAATGCCACCCATGAGGATTGCAGCATGTATTTTCTGCTTCTTTTTGTTTGTTTCTCTTAAGAATTTGCACATTGACAAATGCAAATAATAAAAGCATGATATGATGAAATACTTTGATGGGCCCTTGCTCTTATTATGAATACTCATCATACTGATTCTTAATTTAATTCTCCTATCCAGTCTTCTTTTACAGGACTTTTGTCATTCTTTGTAAAGAATCCAGGAAACTGATTGTTCCCTTGATTCTTTTAATACTTTAATAATTAGTACTTTTATTTTCAATACAAGATTAGCCCACTTTTATTCGTGCATGTTTTTGACATCACTTACTACATCAAAAATCATTATTGCCTGCACCTACTTATATTCACCACACATATGTTCATGGATCTTTAGGATTATATTCAATTTTGTTTCTTTTGAGAGCATATATTTGGGTTTGAGATTTTTACTGTGGCCAAATATCATTCCTGAAAAAATATTGATGTTTATAAAATGAGTTTTTGTGGTGGTGTGTTCATTACAAGTGTTGTGTAGTTTCTTAAATGTGTTCCAATTGGATCTCCTTTCTCCAACACTTTTGAGACTAGTGCATTGTTGTTCTTCAATGTCCATGCAGGGTTTGGTGTATGCATATATGTCTACACATACATACATTTCCACAGAGAGAATAGATAAACCAATTAGATGGAGCTGCCCATTAAACTACACTGAACCTGAAAAATATTCATTTTTGGTCTACTTTTTCAGTGTGGAATCTTTGACCAATCTCTTTTTAGTGAATGTGGGCCTTTTTCATGTTCCTGCAAGGCTTGATGCAGGACCATTTAGAAATAATTTCTACCATATAGAATCTATTCTACTTGGATGCTGTGTAGAGCATCCTACAGAGTACTGGCAAACATTTTATATATTAGCATATCATTTACATCATTTTATATATGAGCATATTTATATCATTTACATCTAGCTTAATACTAATATTATTGAAAAAATATACCTTGGGATGGAATGTGTTGTTGGATTTTGTATGATTTTAACATTTGTATGAAAAAAAAAATTGATAATCCAACACCAGTAAGTACCCAAACCCAAGCACAAAACTGATTATTCTAACAGACAAAAATTACTATTTACTATTGTTGGCATAATTTCAGAATTAGTTGTTTATTATTCAGATCATGGCTGGCCAGAGTTAAAGTAAAAATTAATGCAAATGAGGAGAAATCCTAAAAATGAAACAGACAGTTATTATAACAGCTATAATCTTCTGTGATTAAATAAGCCATCACTTCTCCATGGGAAATTTAATCAAATACTAAACAATTGTCCCAAAGAGAAGGCTAAAATAGCCCAAAAACTGCGTTGGTAGGCAAATATCTCTGTCAAAAAGAGAAATATTATGGCTAAGATTAACTGAAGGTTAGAATACAACACAATTTGTAAAAAAAAAAATCTGAAGAAAAAAGATGAAGGACTACCATTGCATCACAACAAAAATGAAAATCTATTAAGGAAAAAACAATCCTGTAGGTTGATTTGCATGAAAAAATAATCATCTTGTGAGCATTTGTCTATGAAACAGAGTGCCAATGAATAAATGTAAAATTGAATACAACTATCACTATTTTTATTTTCATTACAACCAGTAGGGAGACGTGAATTTATGCAGCTCAGTATCTCATGTTCTCTGTATGGCAAGGGAGGTTCAAAAGTCTGATTCAGGAAAAGTGGCTAGATCAGAACTAAATAGCTTAAAGAAAAAAATCCATGACAAAGAAAGCACCAAACAAGTACAAATGGTCCTTCAAAATAATTTTTTAAAGTATTTGAAGGAAGAGAAGACTCCACAAGAATGAGAGATAGTGAAATAAAATGTACAAATATTGAAGTTTTAATATATCTGATTTTTATTGAGATGAAATTTCAAAAGATGTTTATAATGCATTTTTGAGGCTTTATTCTGAATATATTAACTTTATTTTTAATAACATTTTGTTTTACCAATTGCATTTCAAGAAAATTTTAGCATTCACTTTTACAAATTTTGAGTTTCAGATTTTTCTCCTTCCCTGCAAGATGATTTAGGTTATTAATGTTCTATTATCATAGAAAACTTATTTTCACATTAGTAACATTAGTTTTAATTAATTAATTTTTTAAATTTTATAATTACAACTTTTTTTTTTGACAGTACATACGCATGGGTAATTTTTTAGAATATTATCCCTTCCACTCACTTCTGTTCCAAATTTTGCCCTCCTTCTGTCTACACCCTTCCATGGAAGGCAGTCTCATACATGTTAAATATGTTATAGTATATCCTAGATACATATATGTGTGCAGAACTGAATTTCTTGATGCTGTTGTTCCCTTCTTTAATATTTCTTTGGGAAGTAACATTAATTTTCAAAGAAAAAGATCAAAAGGAAAAAAAAAATAAGAGAATTAAGTGGAAAAAGTATGATCCAGTCTCCAGAGTAATTTGTTCTTTATCTGGATTTGAATAGTGTTTTCCTTCCTGAGTTTATTCTATTTGTCTTGGATCATTGTGTTGCTGAGAAGAGCTGAGTCATTTATACTTTGTTATCACAGTGTTTTTTTAAAATAAATTATAGCTTTTTTTGACAGAACATAATGAACAGCTAATTTTTTTAACACTGACTCTTGCAAAAACTTCCCCTCATTCTCTCCATCCCTTTCCTAGATGGCAGGTAGTTCCATACATGTTAACTATATTAAAATATATGTTAAATACAATACCTATATACATATATAGTTGTCTTGCTATACTAGAAAAATCAGATTTAGAAAGAAGGTAAAAATAACCTAGGAAGAAAAACAAAAATGCAAGCATATAATACGAGAAAGAATGTAAATGTTATGTTGTAGTTCACACTCATTTCTCAGTGTTTTCACTGGGTATAGTTGGTTCTGTTCATTAATGACCAGTTGAAACTGATTTGGATCCTCTCATTATTGAAGAGAGCTACATCCATGAGAATTGATCCTCATATAGTTTAGTTGTTGAAATTATCTCCTGGTTCTGCTCATTTCATTTCATGAACTATCAGTTCATGTAAATCTCTCCAAGCCTCTCTATACTCATCCTGTTGGCCATTTCTTACAGAACAATAATATTCCATAATTTACTCAGCCATTTGGGCATCCATACAATTTCCAGTTTCTAGTCAGTACAAAAAGGACTGCCACATTTTTGCACATTTCCTTCTTTAATATCTCTTTGGGATATAAGCCCAGTAGGAACACTGCTGGATCAAAGTATCAGTTATCAGTTTGATAACTTTTTAGAGCATAGTTCCAAATTGCTCTCCAGAATGGTTGGATGCATTCACAATTCCACCAACAATACATCAGTGTCCTAGTTTCCCCACATCCCCTCCAACATTTGCCATTATCTTTTCCTGTCATCTTAACCAAACTGAGAGGTGTGTTGTGGTATCTCAGAGTTGTCTTAATTTGCATTTATCTGATTAATAATGATTTGGAACACCTTTTCATATGGGTAGAAATAGTTTCAATTTCATAACCTGAAAATTGTCTATTCATATCATTTGACCATTTATCAATTGGAGAATGGCTTGATTTCTTATAAATTAGTGTCAATTCTCCATATATTTTAGAAATGAGGCCTTTATCCTAACTTTTAACTATAAAGATGTTTTCCCAGTTCCCTTCTAATCTTGTCTTCATTAGTTTTCTTTGTAAAAAAGCTTTTTAACTTGATATCAAACTTTTCTATTTTGTGATCAAAATGTTCTCTAGCTGTTCTTTGGTCACAAATTCCTGTCTCCTTCACAGGTTTGAGAGGTAAACTATCCTATGTTCTTCTAATTTATAAGTTCATTCTTTATTTCTAGAGTGTGAACTCATTTTGATCTTATCTTGATGTATGGTATTAAGTATGGGTTAATGCCTAGTTTCTGCCATACTAATTTCCAATTTTCTCATCAGTTTTTGTCAAATAGTTCATTCTTATCCCAAAAGTTGGGGTGTCTGGGTTTGTCCAACATCAGATTGGTATAAGTAATGACTATTTTGTAATGTGAACCTAACCTATTCCACTGATCAACTAGTCTATGTCATAGCCAATACCAAATGATTTTGGTGACTGCTGCTTTATACTACAGTTTTAGATCAGGTACAGCTAGGCTACCTTCATTTGATTTTTTTTTTTTTCATTAGTTCCATCTTGACCTTTTGTTCTTCCAGATGGATTTTGTGGTTATTTTGTCTGGGTCATTAAAATAGTTTCTTGGGAGTCTGATTGGTATACTACTAAATAGATTAGTTTAGGTAGTATAGTCATCTTTATTATACTTGTTCAAATCTATCCAAGAGCACTTAATATTTTTTCAATTGTTTAGATCTGACTTTATTTTTAAAATTTTTTAAAATTAATTTTATAATTATAACTTTTTTTTGACAGTACATATGCATAGGTAATTTTTTTTTACAACATTATCCCTTGTACTCGCTTCTGTTCCAAATTTTTCCCCTCCTTCCTTCCACCCCCTTCCCTAGATGGCAGGCATTCCCATACATATTAAATGTTATACTATCCTAGGTACAATATATATGTGCAGAACCAAATTTTTTTTTTTGTTGTTGTTGTTGTTGCAAAGGAAGAATTGGATTCAGAAGGTGCTAACAGTTTACATTCATTTCCCAGTGTTCCTTCTCTGGGTGTAGCTGATTCTGTCCATCACTGATCAATTAGAATTGGATTAGCTCTTCTCTATGTTGAAGATAGCCACTTCCATAGAATACATCCTCATATAGTACTGTTGGTAAAGTGAATCAGCAGTTATTTTAAATGGAATTTCTCTTTGTATCTCTTGCTTTGTTAGATTTTGCTAGTGATGTATAAGAATGCTCATGATTTATGTGGATTCATTTTGTATCCTACAACTTTGCTTAAGTTGTGGATTATTTCTAATAGCTTTTTAGTAGTATCTCTGGGGTTCTCTAAGTATATCATCCTATCATCTGCAAAGAGTGATAATTTGATTTCCTCATTACCTACTCTTAATTCCTTTAATTTCTTTTTCTTTGCTTAATGCTGAAGCTAGCATTTCTAACACAATATTGAATCATAATGATGATAGTAGGCAACTTTGTTTCACTCGTGATTTTATTGGGAATGGTTCCAGTTTATCACCCTTACATATGATGCTTTTACTGAAGTTTTAAATAGGTGCTACTGACTATTTTAAGGAAAAGTCACTTTATTGCTATATTCTCCAGTGTTTTTAGTAGGAATGAGTGTTGGATTTAAGAGTGCTTTCTCTGCATCTATTGGAATGATCATATGGTTTTTGTTAATTGATATAGTCAATTATATTAATAGTTTTCCCAAAATTAACAATCCCTGCATTCTTGGTATAAATCCTTGTTGGCCATGGTATATTATTTTGGAGATGATTTTCTGTAATTTTTGTAACTTTTTTGATAATATTTTTTTTAAGCTTTTTGCATCAATGATCATTACGGATGTTGATCTATAATTTTCTTTTTCTGTTTTCATCCTACCAAGTTTAGGTATCAGTACCATGTCTGTGTCATAAAAGAAATTTGGTAGGATTCCTTCATTCCATGTTTTTTCAAATAGTTTACATAGCATTTTAATTCACATATAAATCCATCTGGTCCTGAGGACTTTTTGTTAGGGAGTTGATTAATAGCTTGTTCTATTTCTTTTTTTCTAAAATGGGCCTATTTAATCAATTTACCTCTTCCTCTGTTAATCTGGGCAACTTATATTTTGAAAGTATTCATCCATTTCATTTGTTATCGAATTAAAGTTGGGCAAAGTAACTCCTAATTATTGCTCTAATTTTCTGTTCATTTTTACTTTTTAGATTTAACAATTTCATTATCCTCTTTCCTTTATCTAGTCAAATTTGCCATTTTTTTATAGAATCAACTTAGTTTTATTTATTAATTCGATAGTTTTTTTCACTTTCAATTTTAATAATCTCTCCTTTTTTATTTTTAGAATTTCAATTTTAGTGTTTGATTAGGGGTTTTTAATCTGCTCTTTCCTAGCTTTTTTAGTTGCAAGCCCAATTCATTGACCATCTCTTTTTCTATTTTATGCAAGTAGGCCTCTAGAGAGAAATGAAATTTTCCCTTATTACTAACTTTAGCTAATCCCACACATTTTGGTTACATCCCATACATTTTGGTATGTCGTCTCTTTATTGTCATTCTCTTGGGTGGAATTATTGTGTCTATGATTTGCTGTTTCACCTATTCATTCTTTAAGATGAGATTATTTAGTTTCCAATTATTTTCTAGTCTATTTTCCCCTGGCTTTTTATTGAATGTAATTTTTATTGCATTGTGATCCAAAAAGGATGCATTGAGCTCGTTATATCCTAATATATGGTCAGTTTTTGTTTAGGTTCCATGAACTGCTGAGAAGAAAGTGCACTTCTTTCTGTCTCATTTAGTTTTCTCCAAACATCTGTCATACCTAACTTTTCTAGTGGTCTATTTACCTCTTTAACTTCTTTCTTATTTATTTTGTGGTTTAATTTATCTAGTTCTGAGAGTGCAAATTTGAGATCTCTATTATAGTTCTGGTGTCTATTTCTTGCAGCTCTCAACTTCTCCTTTAGGAATTTAAATGCTATACCACTTGTTACATATATGTTTAGTATTGATATTGCTTCATTATCTAGGCTGTCCTTTTAGCAAGATAATAATGCCCTTCCTTATCTCTTTTAATTTGATCAATTTTTGCTTTTGCTTGATCTGAGAAGACCCTGCTTTTTTGACTGAAGTGTAATGGATTCTGCTCCATCCTTTGACCTTTACTTTGTATGTATTCCCCTGCTTCATGTATTTCCTGTAAACAACATATTATATAATTCTGGCTTTTAATCCAGTCTGCTTTCACCCTCCACTTTATAGAGGAGTTTACCCCATTCACATTTATAGTTAAAATTACTAATTCTGCATTTCCTGCTGTCTTGTTTTAATAATCTTGTTTGCTTTTCTCTTTCCTGTTCCCCTTATCCCCCTCCCCAGTATTAAACTTATAAATAACTCTTGCCTCACATAGACCTTCCTCTTTAGGATCTCTACATCCCCTTTTCTTAAACCTTTCCCTTTCAATTTCTGTATTCCCTTCTTTTTGTCCTACCCCTTTTCTTTTCCCCTTCCACTTTTCAATGAGGAGTAAAAAGTTTCTCTGGAAACTGAATGTCTAATATTTTCTCTTTGAGCCAATTCTGATGAGAGTAAGATTAATCAGCACATCTGATCATTCAGCTAAGATCATTCCCCTAAGATCATTCCCCTCCCTTCTTTCCCTTAGATATGATAGGTTTCCTTTTCTTCTTCATGAGATGTACTATCTCCACTTTTCCCTTTTTCTGGTACAACTGTACCTTTCCAACTCAAGATCTTTTTTTATATTATAAGAGTAAACCAAATTATACATGTATTCTTTATGTATATCCATAACAGAAATACAGTTCTCAAAGAGTTCTTTTTTTTTTTTTTCTTTTTGTGCTTCTCTTGAGTCCTATATTTGAAGGTCAATTTTATTTAGCTCTGGTTTTTTTTTTTTTTTTTTTTCATCAGAAATAAATGGAATTCACCTATTTCATTAAATGTCCACCTTCTTCCCTGGAGGAAAATTTGGCTAGGTAAGTTATTTTTGGCTGAATAACAAGTTCCTTTGACTTTTTGCCCAATTGAATTTTTGAATGAGTTGTTTTGTTTTATGGAATTTTTTTTCCATTTCACAAATTCTGATTTTTAAGTTCTTTTCTTTTTCCATTTCACAAATTTTGTTTTTGAATAATTTTTCTTTTTCTGTTTTTCTGGGAGTTGCTTTTTCTTTCCATGTTATCAAATCTATCTTTCAATGAGTTATATGCTTATTTCCATTGCTTTTTCCATTTCATTGTTTTTGTTGCCTTTTCCAAACTCTATTTCAAGACTTTCATTTCCTTTCCCCATTTTTCTTCTACCTTTCTTTTTAAAAAGTTGCTTTTTAAGTTCTTCTAGTAGGAGAGCCTTGTGTGATAGGGACTGTGTTTATTTTGGAGCTTCACTTGGAGAATTCTGCTTTAGTCTCCTTGGGGTTTGAAATCTGTTCTTCTCTTTTGCCATAAAAACTGTCCATTTTTAGAGACCTCTTTATTTTTTTACTCATTTTTAAAAAAAAGTTAAGGTCTGCTTTTAGGGCAGAAGAGGTTTTCCAAGCAACTACAGTTGGCGTCGAGTCGGTGCTGATTCACTTCTGGTGCTAACTCTTTGCCACATGGAATTGTCAGCAATACACTGAGCTGTGTTCTGTCTGCCCTGATGTTTGTAGTCAGTCTGCTTAGGCACACTGAGACTGCACGGCTCCTGGACTCTGAGCTGTCTGTGCTAGTGCTTATTGTCAGCTGCCCTGGCCTTGCTACCTCTCTCCTGATTCTGACTGAAACAGACCTTCTCTGTTCTGCTTCCTCCTGCAAACTCTCTGCCTTGAGGAAGTTGCACTGCCACACTTGAGAGTGCTTTTTCTGAGGGCACTGCCCTGTCTGTGCTGGTTTGTGGTCAGTTGTTTGTATTTTGATGCCTCTCCCCTGTTTCTGATTGAAACAAATCTTTTCTGCTCTGTTTTCCTCCTGTCAATTTTCTGCCATAGGACTCTGAGCTATCTGGCACTGGCATTTGTACTGGTTTCCTTGGCTGCCTCTCTCCCATTTCCAATTGAAACCGCACTTTTTTGTCTTTGAAATTATCTTTGAAATTATCTTCTGTTGATAATCCAGAGTTAATTCAGAGGCTGGATTTTGTAATTATAGTGAGGGTTGTAAAGAAGGTCAGAGAGAAATGTTTGTTGTCTTCACCATCTTGGCTCCACTCCCCCACACAGTTTTTTTTTTCTATTGTGTGCAATATTTTCCTTTTTCTCCTCATTTCATTTTGCATAAACTTATGTAAGTCATTGCAGGATTATATGAAATTCTGCCCATTAACCATTTCTTATTGCATCATAGAATCCCATTATTACATTCCTATAACAGTCCAATCAATCTCCAGTTGTAGGATATTTATTCAGTTTTCAATTATTTTTTGCCACAAAAATGGTTGCTAGAAATATTTTTGTACTTGGAAGTCTTGTGGAGTACAGACCTAGTATTGCTGGTATTCAAAGCTTTCTTTTTCTTCAGGCATAGTTACAGAATGCTCTCCAGAATGACTGGATCAATTCACAACTCCAACAGTGTCTTAATGTCCCAATTTTCCTCAATATTATTCAATTTTTATCACTTTCCTTTTAGAGTCTATAATTTTCTTTCTCTGTCTAGCTCTTCCTAACTTAGGTATAGCAACATATTTGTGCCATAAAAGGAATTTATTAGGACACCTACTTCATCTATTTTTACAAACAATTTATATGGTGTTTAAATGAATTTTTTTGAATGTTTATTAGAATTGCCAAATAAATACATCTGACACTTGGGATATTTTTTTTTTCTTGAGGTTAATAGTATCTCACTCAATTTCTTTTTCTAAGATGCAGTAATTTAATTAGGCATATTGTTTCCTGATCTGTTAATCTGGGTAATTTATATTTTCCTAAATATTTATTGATTTCCTCATATTGTCAGATTTACTGGCATAATTTAGGCAAAATATTTCCCAATAATTGATTTAATTTCTTCAGTGGTGATAATTTCACTTTTTTATTTTTTGATAGTGGACATTTAGGTTTCAACATTTTTAAAAAAATTTATTTAACTAATGGCTTCTTATTGTTGTTTTCATAAAGCAGTTATTGGATTTGTTTATTAGTTCAATACTTCCCTTATATTTTTTGTTACACTTTAAAATCCTTGTAATTTCATATTTGATTGTGAGGATTTCCAATTTGGTAATTAATTGGTTATTTTTAAATTTGTTCTCTTACTAGGTTTTTTTTTTTTGTTGTTGCTTTTTTGTTTTGTTTTGTTTTGTTTTAAGTTTCAGGTCCAATTCAGTGTTCTGTTCTTTTTCTATTTCAATGACATAAGAATTTAAAGAAGCAAATGTTACCTTAAGTACTGTTCTGACTGCTTCTCATAAATTTTGGTATGTTTTCTCGTTGTTATCATTCTCTTTTATGTGCGTTTATTTCATAGCCTGCAGCTTTGCTAAAATTACTTTTTTTTTAGTTGATCCTCTAAGCATACCATAGTATCAGTAAAGTGATAGTTTTATTTTCTCATTACCTACTCTTTATTTTCTCTGATTTATTTTTTTAGTCTTATTGCTAAAGCTAATCTTTATAGAAGTTGAACCCTCATTTTACCCCTGATCTTACTGTCAATGCTTCTATCTTATTCCCATTGTGTAAAATACTTGAAAATGGCTTTAGAGAGATGACATTTATCATTTTAAGGAAAATTTACACTTAATTTATTCCTACACTGTCTTGTTATTGTTGCTTTTTTTAAATAGGAATGGGTGTTGTATTTTGTCATATCTTTTTTCTTCATCTATTGAGATAATTATATAATTTCTATTAGTTTAGTTATTGATGTAGTCAATTATGCTAATAAGATTTTCTGATATTGAGCCAGCCCTTTATTTCCATAAAAATACCAGTTGGATACCAGTTGGTTATAAGTTTTTATAATCTCTTTTAAAAATTTATTCATTATTATTTTCCAGTTACATTTAAAAATTACATTTCTTTTTTAAAAAAGTTTTGAATTCCAAATTCGTAAAAACACAAGCCATTTGCCAGTTGATTGATGGTCAAAGTATATAAACAGACAATTTTCATATGAAGAAATTAAAACCATTTCTAGTCATATGGGGAAAAAATGACCTAAATCACTATGTCAGAACAATGTGAAATAAGACAATTCTGCAGTAACACTAAACACCTCTCAGACTGGCCAAAAGGATAAGAAAAATAGACAGATGTTGGAAGGAATTTGAAAACTGGGAGACTCTAACATATTATTGATGGAGTTGTGAACTAATCCAACTATTTTGGTGAGAAATATGGAACTATGCCCAAAGGGCTATCAAACTGTGCATACCATTTGAACCAGCAGTGTTTCTAGTCACTTGTATCATAAAGAGATGCAATAACAAAAGGAAAAAGGATTGAACCACACTTAAAACCCTCTACTATGACAAAGTCAAAAGGCTTCATGATTTAGGCAGAAAGTGTGATACTATTAGCAAATTAAAAGAAAGGATAATCTCACAAATGTGTGGAAAAGGAAGGAATTTAGGGCCAAAGAACAATTAAAGAGTATTTTATGGAATATAAAATAGATAACTTTTATTACATTAAGTAATTTTTTGTACAAATAAAACCAAAACAGACGAGATTAGCAGGGAATTTTTTTTTTTTTTTTTACATCCAAAGGTCCTGATAAAGGCCTAATTTCTAAAATAGATAAATTCTGATTTATAAGAATAAAAATTTATTCTCCAATAGATTAAATAAATGATCAAAGGAGATGAACACACAAATTTCAAATAAAGAAATTATAACCATTTCTAGTGTATGGAAAGGTGCTGTAACTCATTATTGGTCAGAGATATGCAAATTAAGGTGACTCTGAAATAAAACAATTACACACCTCTCAGATTGACTAGGATGACAGGAAATGATAATGATTAATATTGGAGAGGATGTTGTTGCAGTTTTAAACTGATTCAACCATGCTGGAGAGCAATATGAAACTAGGCCCAAAGGGCTATCAAACTTTGCTTACCTTTTGGTCTCTATTAGGCCTGTATCCCAAAGAGATCACACAAAAAGAGAAAAGGACCTGAGTGTGTAAAAAATATTTGTAGCAACCCTTTTTGTAGTGGCAAGTAAGTAAACGGAATGAATGCCCATCAGTTAGAGAAAAAAAAAATATTTGTAGCAACCCTTTTTGTAGTGGCAAGTAAGTATACAGAATGAATGTCCGTCAGTTAGAGAATAGCTGAATGTGCTATGGTATATGAAAATTAAGGAATATTATTGTATAACAATTAGTAGGATGATTTCAGAGCAGTTTTGAGAGACTTAGATGAACTGATGCTAAGTGAAATGAGCAAAATAAGAGCACATAAGAGCAACAAGATGATTATAGGATGATCAATTCTGACAGACATGGCTCTCTTTAACAGTGAAAAGCTACTTCTAATGGTCTTGTAATGGAAAGAGCTATCTGCACCCAGAGAGAGAACTGTGGAGATGGAATGTTGATTACAACATAGTGTTCCTCTTTTTGTTGTTTACTTATTATTTTTTTTCTTTCTCATTTTTCCCTGTTGATCTGATTTTCTTTTGCAGCATGATAATTGTGCAAATATGTATAGAAGAATTGCACATGTTTAATAATATATATTGAATTTACTTTCTGGGAAGAAGATGAGATGGGCAGGAAAATGAAATTTTGCAAGGGGGAATGTTTTAACTATCTATACATATGTTTTAAA
Source organism: Sminthopsis crassicaudata (assembly GCF_048593235.1). Lineage (NCBI taxonomy): Eukaryota > Metazoa > Chordata > Mammalia > Dasyuromorphia > Dasyuridae > Sminthopsis > Sminthopsis crassicaudata. Next base: position 273,233,112 of record NC_133621.1, on the reverse strand, counting down.
ATAAACTTTATAATAAATTTACTTCGATTCAATTTAAATTAAAAATAAAACAAAAATTTTGATTTCCAGATTCTCTCTTGTCCTTACAGCTTGCATTAAGAAACCACATATGAAATTATGCAAAACATTTCCATAAGAAACATGTCGAGAAAGAAAATATAGCTTTCCCATTGTTAAAAAAAATCCAGCAATTTTCAAGACGTCTAAATTTACAAGGAAAGAGTTAGCATTGGAAGAAAAGTGAGAGAAAAAGAGAGGAAGAGAAAACTTCATTCTGTATTCAGACATAATCAAATAAGTTTCTTATAAGGGCTTCAGAGTAGCCATGGATCATTGTACTACTGAGAAAAGCAAAGCAATTTTTCATCTAGTCATTGCAAAGCATGGCTGTTAAATTGTATATATTTAGTACATTTCACTTGGAGTTCATGGAGGACTTTTTTTCTGAAAGCATCCTGCTCAACATTTCACAGAGAACAATAATATTCCATGACAAACAACATATCACAATTTGTAAAGCCATCCCTCAACTGATGGGTGTCTTGATTACCATTTTTTTCCCTGGGAAGAGTTCCTACAATATTTTTGTAAATATTAGTTTTACTTTTTTTTTAACTAATAGTGATATTGCTACGTTAAAGCATATGCATTGATTTTTAGCTCTTTGGGCATAGATTTTATCTTCTGATCATTTTTCATTAGGGGCAAAACTTTTATTTTCTGTAAATTTGACTCAGTTTCCTCTGAGAAATAAGGTGTTTTCAGTGAAACTTGCTTCAAAATTCTGTTTACAATATCGCTAATCATCTTTTCCCTCCCATTTATTCTTTTCTTTTTCCTTTCATCCATTCATTCCTTTATCCAACTCTCCATAAAAGTGTTTTGTTATGGACCACCCAATTCTCCAATATGCTTTCATCTTTTCTCCTATTCTCCCCTTCCTGTATACCATTCCCCTCCTATTTTCCAGCAAAGTTAGATTTCTATACCTTATTGAGTATGCATGCTTTTTTTTTTCCATTTCGAGCCAATTCTGATGAGAGTGAAAGGTTGACTCTCTCACCCTTTTCACTCTCTCTTCCACTTAATTGTAAATGTTTTTTCTTGTCTATTTTATGACAGATAATTTGCACCATTCCTCTTATCCCTTTCCTTTTTCTCAATACATTTCTCTCTCACCCCTTAATATTATTAAAGAAAAAAATAAAGGGATATGTTACACTCAACTTATACCTGTGCCCTCTGTCTATATATGCTCCTCTAACTGCCATAATAATGACAAAGTTCTAATGAGTTACAAGTATCATCCGCCCATGTAGTAATGTAAATAGATAAGGGAATTTTAATAAATAAAGTTTATGATATCACTTTCCTGATCACCTCCTTATGCTTTTCCAGAGTCCTGTATTTGAAAATCAAATTTTCCATTTAGCACTGGTTGTTTAATCACAAATATTTTAAAATCCTCTGTTTTATTTAAAGACTACCTTTTTCTTGTGGATTATACTCGTTTTGCTAAGTGGTAGTTGGTTGTAATTCTCTATTTTCCATAGACTAGTAAATCTTGTGTTATCCTGACTGTGACATCACAATAACTAAATTGTTTCTTGCTGTATGCTTATTTTCTTCTTGACCAAAAAAACCAGGAGTTGCAGAATCTGACTATAATATTTCAGTGAGTTTTTATTTGGGGATTTCTTTCAGGAAGTCATTAGCCAATTCTTTTAATTTTGGTTTTACACGTTGGTTCAAACAGAAGTTTTCCTTGATAACCTCTTGAAAGATGACATCCAGGTTCTATTTTTTGATCATGACTTTCATGTACTGTAATAATATTTAAATTATCGCTCCTGGACCTAATTTTCCAGGTCAGTGTAATTCCAAAGAGATAATTCACATTTTTCCTTTTTTTTTTTCCTTTTGTTTTGCTTTATCATATCTGGGTTTCTCATGAAGTCATTAGCTTCCATGTTCTTGCTTCAATATTCTCACATCCAATTTTTTGGATGAGATTTTGTGCCTTTTTCCCAATTGGTCATTCCTTTTTAAGCATTCTTCTCCTTGTTAGTTTTTTTGTATTTTGTAGTGTCTTTTCTATTTCCTTTTGCACTACTCTTTTCTTTTCCCTAATTTTCTTCTCTTTCTCTTATTCAATTTTTAAAATCCCTTTTTAAATCCCCCAATTTCAGTTTTTTTTGGGAGGCTTTGGATGTAAGGGTTTTGATATCTTCTTCTGAGTATATGTTTTGATCCTCATCACCATTTTATCTTGTGGTCAGAAACTTTTTTACTGTCTGCTCATTTTCCTATCTTGACTTTTAACTCTTTAGAATAGGATTTTTTTCCAGGGTTCACTGCCCCAAGTTTCACTACTTGTCTTGTGTGGTTTTGTTTAAGTTATCACAGGTCATCTACTAACTAACCCATTGACTTTAAAACCAGAACAGATAGGCCAAAACTCCTGTATTTTGTCTTAAGAACTTCCCACTGCATTCCCTGTAGATGGGGCATTTCTGACCTGGGACTCCCTGCAGGCATCTGTGCTGGGACACGAACACACACACACACACACACACACACACACACACACACACACACACTCTCATCCCCCTGTCTATTGATACAGACTTTGCCTGAAGTCCTTCCAAAATACATTCTGCTTGAAATTTGTTATACTTCAAATATTTATGAGTTATTTCATTCCAAACCCATTCAGAGACTTAATCTGATCTTGATTCTGAGAGAAGATAGGAAGACCTCAAGCAAAGATCTGTCAATTGTCTGCCATTCTTGCTCTAGCCTCCATAATTTCCTTTTTTTTTTCTCTTTTAATTAGATCTATTTTCATCTCAGGAGTGTCACCCCTGCTTTTTTTTTTTTTTTCTCAAGCAGGAGTATATTACATTTTATTCTAGCATTTTCCCTTCAATCTGTATTTATCTCTCTGCTTCAAAAGTGTTTCTTGTTAAGGATTCTGGCTTTGTGTTTTATTTTATCGGAGAATTCATTCCATTCACATTCACCAAACTCTTGTTTTTCTGCCATAAGCAGGAAATCAGTGTGACTCTTCCACATTCACCTCCATAGAAACATAAAATAGTTTCCAAAACAAATTTGGACACTGTACAGTTATCAAAAAGACAGGAGAAATAATCCTTGAGCCCAAGAAATTTTGGAAAATTAGGAAGACTATTAGGTAAAAGGGGATTCCAATCCAATCAGAAAGCAAGCCAGCAGCAAGCCCTACCTCAGCAGCCACATGAAGAAACTGAGCACCAAGATGGTGGAGTAGGCAAATACCAACACTTGGAACCCCCAAATATCTCAGTGTAATCAGGGAAAATGGAGTCTGTAGCTCTTGAGAATTGTTATATGCTTCAGTGTAGCCCCTGGCAAACAAGGAGATCCTAAAGTTTCAGATGCCTAAAGGAAACAAGGCAGCTTCCAGTGAACCTTAATAAACTGCCTTTATGATCTTTCTCCAAATCAACTGGTGCTATCTTTCTGGTGGTTAATTCTTTTAAATTTACATAAGTTTGTCCTTAAACAAGAAAGTTCATTGCTGTATTTATGTTCGAAGACTTTCAGAAAGTTTGTTAAGACATAAAATAACTTGTTCTGGTTTTGCTTTAGACAACCGGTCTCACCCTTATGATGGGGCATTGGAGTAAGAATTAATGGAGTTGCTAAGATTGTTTCTAAGAATTTACACTTTACTTTCAAAAGCAGTAAACAAGCTGAATTTCTTAATTGTTTCATACAAGGAACATTGATACTCTTTTTTTTTTCTATTATTACTTTTTTTTCTATGTTAAATTTGACAATCCCTACTAAAATTGAAAGGAAACAACAAAAGTTGTCTTGAATTTCATCTTTCTGTTTGGTCGGTCTTGATATTTGTAATGCTTCACTTGAGCAAATTACTGTGTGTTTGTGTTGTACATAAGTATTAAGATTAAAGGATATGAGATTCTCTTATTGTAGCATGTCAAGAAAAATATGATTAAATGTGACTAGTTTAATTTTTTGCAAATGAATTGCTTTTTTGTTATTCTAGAACGGCCCTTATGATTGCTATCAGTGTGGAATCTACAGCTTTGGTCACTCTTCTTCTTCAAAATAATGCTGATCACACTCTCCAAGATGTAGATGGATGGACAGCTGAGACATATGTTGAGCAGTATGGTTATCCTCTGTAAGTGCTGACATAATTCTAATTGTTTTTGTATCTTTGCATCTATAAGAATTTTCTTCCATATAAGTGAGAATGAATGGGGCTATCATAGTTGCATAACATAATAACTGGCAAACACCCTGACAAACTCCAGCTCTGAGAATTGCCACATGCTTCAGAATAGCCCCAGGCAAAGAGGCAACCTGTAGAGGATAGACCTCTTTACCTAAATTGAGCAAACTGATTTATATTAAAGTTATTGAAGTTCACATAAGCAAAAGAGATATGAGATAGAATGACATCCTCTGAGATCAGAATTTTCAGAAGTATTAATGATAATGGCTACTATTTTAATAGTTTTTAAAGATTTTCCAACCTTTTATTTAACCTTCATAGAAGTTATATAATTTAATAATAATGCACATTTATACAAGCAGTGGTTTGTATTGCTTGTTTCTATTTTAATGTCTTGTTGACATCTCTCAATTGTAAGAGACTTAAAGTTTTCATTTTAGGGAAAATCACCTTATATCTTAGATGCCTTCAAATGAGTGCTAATGAAAATGAATCATAAATGTTAATAGTCAACATTAGAATTCACAAAGAGGCAGTTTGCAGGGGTAATGATGCTCAACTTGGGAGTGTTAGGGAAAGATCGTGCCCTTCATGTTATGTGTTAACTTGGACAACTGTATTCTTTCTGGGTTTTAAATTATTTAATTGATATAAGCTGGGTTTTAAATTATTTAATTGATATAAGCCTTTTGAGTTCTAAGTCCACAAGTGTATTACATCTAGATTGAATGATAGTTTTGCTTTATAGAGTACAATAAAAACAAAATATCTTAAGATTTGAGATACACAAAAGTTACTTGTTACATATACTTTATCTTGGTTGATGTAGACTTACTATGTTTTACTTTTTATTTTAGACATATTTATAACAAACAAATTGAAGAACAACAGAAATGTCATAATTCCTGTCCTCCCCAAATCAGCTATGAAGAGAAGCCTTCTTGTAGTGGATTTGCTTTGGGTGCACCATTCCTGGACAAAAAAGGTAGAACTGACAAACCCAAATAAATTGTTCATTTTAAAAAAATATGAACAATCTTAAAATTCATAAGTTCTCTGGTTTTTCTATTTTCATTTTATATTTAAAAGCAATAGGAACTATTTCATCTTTGGTTAATGATTTAGTTACCCTTGTACATCCACTATCCTGAAACTGCAAAAATGTGTGTTATTGTCTGCTTTACTGAAAAAAAAATCAGTTAGGCTACAGTATTGATAAGCTGATTTTGAAATTATGCTGAATATGTTTAACCAAATCACATGAAAACTCTTTGACACTTAAAATGAAATTATATTTGGCAATATGATTTTTTATTCTTAAATGTGGGGTAAACAATTCATATTATTTATGAATGAATATAGACATATTGACTGAGGAAACAATAAAACAGCAAAAGAGTCATTATTTTTTGGAACTTTGTCAATCACTTATCCAAGCTTTGGAAACACATTTTAAATGTTTTCAAAATGTTACAACATTCATAAAGCTTTCATGAAAAATTAATAAGAATTAATGAGACCAGGGAACAGAGGAGCAGGATTGAAAGGCAATGCATATGATCCTATATTTTCTTTTTTTTTTTTTTTTTTTGGTATGTACTTTTTATCTATTTAAATATGTATAAATTGATGAGATATAAATTCCTTAAGTGCAAAAACTTTCATTTTTATATTTATAAGCCTAACAGATAACACAGTACCTGACACATGATAAGTGATTTAAAAAATCCCTTATCTCTCTCCACCCTTAGACAGAAAGCAATCTTATATAGGTTATACATGTACAATCATGTTAAACATATTTCTATATTAATAATGTTGTGAAAGAAAAATCAGAGGAAAAAAGGGAAAAACAAGAAAGAAAAAGCAAACATTTTAAAAAGTGAGAATAATATGTTTCAATCCACATTCATTCTCCATAGTTCACTTTTTGGATGTGGATGGCATTTTATGTCATAAATCTTTTGGAACTGTCTTAGATCACTGTATTTTCAGAAGAGTTAAGTCTATTGTAGTTGATTATCACATAATGTTATTGTTACTATGTACACTTCTCTTGGTTCTGCTTACTTCACTCAGCATCAATTTATATATCTTTCCAGTCTTGTCTGAAATCAGCTTGCTCCTCACTTCTTCACATTTCTTATAGAATAATAGTATTCCACCACATTCATAAACCACATCTTGTTCAGCTATTCCCCAATTGATAGACATCCTCTCAATTTCCAATTCTTTGCCACCACAAAATATTTTTTGCTGTAAATATTTTTTGTACATGTAGGTCTTTTCCACTTTTAAAAAATGATCATCTTTATGAGATACAGACCTAGTAGTGGTAATGTTGGGTCAGTATAGGCATAGTTTGAGAGCCCTTTGGACATAGTTCCAAATTGCTCTCTAGAATGTTTGCACCAGTTCACAACTCTATCAAAAATGCAAAAATGTCCTGGTTTTCTCACATCTCCTCCAACATTTATCATTTTATATTTGTTATCTTTTGCCATTTTGATAGGTGTAAGGTGATACCTGAGTTATTTAATTTGCATTTTTCTAATCAATAGTGATTTACAACTTGTTTTTCATGTTATTACAGACAATTTTAATTTCTTCATCTGAAAACTGCCTGTTCATTTCCTTTGGCCATTATTTGGGGAATGATTTATATTCTTGTAAATTTGACTCAGTTCTCTATATTTAGAAATGAGGATTTTCTATATATTTTAGAAATGAGGGTTATATCAGAAACAGTGTCCACAAAAATTGTTTCCTATCTTTCTTCTTTCTTTTTAATCTCAGCTGCATTGCTTTTGTTTGTGAAAAGGTTTTAATTTAGTATAATCAAAATTACTCATTTTGATTTTACACTGTCCTTTGTTTTTTGTGTGGTCATATATGCCTCCCTTCTCCAAAGATCTTACAAGCAAACTATCCCTTGATGAGATATGATTCTTAATGAATATATAGATATCACAGTATAATCTTGTATGGAAGCCTCACATTTGAATTTGGTGGAGAGTGGAGTTGACTCAAGGGATATAAATAGTCAATATGAATAACAGCATTTGAAACACCATGAAGATAACGGAGGAGATATTTTCAGTCAGAGTGACCTTTCCAGAACCCCTGAAATATATAGATGACTATCTACTTCATTTTCAAATGCTGGGTTACCAAGGTTTCCATATTAGGCGCCTGGGAAAAATAACCAGTATAAATTTAGAGAAAGTAAAAGTAGAAAAGGTGGTGATCCTCATACTCCAAGCCTGGAAACATTTCTTGGATGAATCAGAGAAAAAAAAGATCTTTTTGCATCATAGGAGCTACCATTTAAGTTACTAAATTAAACCCTTGAAAAACATTTCCCATTGACAGTTAATGTGTTCCTGAGTGTCAATTGCCATTTTTTCTAATATAAAGAGTTTTCAAGGTCATCATATAGTTGGTTTATATGATTCTACCTCTCTGTAATTCTCCATTCCTTCTTCTTGCCCAAGTCAATCCATCCTTTTTGGCCCAGCTCGAGTATGACTTCAGTAAAACCTTCACTGACCACATTTATCTGAAGGCTGCCATCTTTCATTGGAAATTCTGCAGAGTAATTCTTGTATATACAAAACTTTTGCTGACTTGAGGTATCTCTCTTATCATTGCCTTGAGACTTCTGTTTACATATTTTGTCATTAGTCTCCTTTTCGTGCATCTATAGCTTCCTCCATTAAAGTTCTACTCAAGGAGTATGGAAGAAGGCTTACAGAATCTAGGCAATTAGAATACAAGCTATGGTTGGTTCTACCAAGATGGAAAGGCTTAGAATACAAATATGGTTTTTGTTGTTGTTGAGTTATTTCAGTCATATCTGACACTTTGTGACCCCCCTTTGGGGTTTTCTTGGCTTTAATGGTTTGCTATTTTTTTTTCTATGGCTCATTTTACAGATGAGGAAACGGAGGCAAACAGTTAAATGAATTTCCCAAGGACACAGAATGTAAAGGTCTGGTCCTCTCTAAGTTATCCTTCCTGACTGCCATCTCAACTCAATCTCCCAGTCAGACTTCTGTAGAGAGCCATCCCAACTCTGACCTAGAGTAGACTCCTCCAGACCCAATGTTGCCCTCATTTTATCCTCCCAGAGAATGAGCATGTGAGAACTCAACTGGGCCTGGGGAAATACTTCAACCAATGAACTTGCTCCTCTTAAAGGATATATATTTTTTATAATATTATCCCTTGTATTTATTTTTCCAAATTATGCCCGCCCTCCCTCTACTCCCTCCCCCTGATGACAGGCAATCCCATACATTTTACATGTGTTACAATATAACCTAGATACAATACATGTGTGTAAATACCATTTTCTTGTTGCACAATAAGCATTAGATTCTGAAGGTACTTGTAACCTGGGCAGACAGATATTAGTGCTAACAATTTACATTCACTTCCCAGTGTTTCTTCTCTGCGTGTAGCTATCTCTGTCCATCATTGATCAACTGGAAGTGAGTTGGCTCTTCTTTATGTTGAAGATTTCCGCTTCAGTCAGAATATATCCTCATACAGTATTGTTGTTGAAGTGTACAGTGATCTGCTCATTTCACTCAGCATCAGTCTCTCCAAGCCTCTCTGTATTCCTCCTGCTGGTCATTTCTTACAGAACAATAATATTCCATAACCTTCATATACCACAATTTACCCAACCATTCTCCAATTGATGGATATCCATTCAACTTCCAGTTTCTAGCTACAACAAAAAGAGCTGCCACAAACATTTTGGAACATACAGGTCCCTTTCCACTCTTTAGTATTTCTTTGGGATATAATCCCAATAACAGCAATGCTGGGTCAAAGGGTATGCACAGTTTGACAACTTTTTGGGTATAGTTCCAAATTGCTCTCCAGAATGGCTGGATTCTTTCACAACTCCACCAACAATGTATCAGTGTCCCAGTTTTCCCACATCCCCTCCAACATTCATTATTATTTGTTCCTGTCATCTTAGCCAATCTGACAGGTGTGTAGTGGTATCTCAGAGTTGTCTTAATTTGCATTTCTCTGATCAGTAGTGATTTGGAACACTTTTTCATATGAGTGGAAATAGTTTCAATTTCATCATCTGAGAATTGTCTGTTCATATCCCTTGACCATTTATCAGTGGGAGAATGGTTTGGTTTCCTATAAATTAGGGTCAGTTCTCTATATATTTTGGAAATGAGACCTTTGTCAGAACCTTTACTTTTAAAAATATTTTCCCAATTTGTTGCTTCCCTTCTAATCTTGCTTGCATTTGTATTGTTTGTACAGAAACTTTTTAGTTTGATGTAATCAAAATCTTCTATTTTGTGATCAATAATGATCTCTAATTCTCTTCTGGTCATAAATTCCTTCCTCCTCCACAGGTCTGAGAGGTAGACTATTCTCTGTTCCTCTAATCTATTTATGATCTCATTCATTATGCCTAAATCATGGACCCATTTTGAGCTTATCTTGGTATATGGTGTTAAGTGTGGGTCCATATCTAATTTCTACCGTACTAATTTCCAGTTTTCCCAACAGTTTCTTCCGAATAATGAATTTTTGTCCCTAATGTTGGTATCTTTGGGTTTGTCAAAGATTAGATGTACCCTTTTTTGTCCTTTGTATCTAATCTGTTCCACTGATCTACTGTTCTATTTCTTAGCCAGTACCAAATGGTTTTGGTGACTGCTGCTATATAATATAGCTTTACATCAAGTACACTTAGACCACCTTCCTCTGACTTTTTTTTCATTAGTTCCCTTGCAATTCTCGACCTTTTATTCTTCCATATGAATTTTGTTGTTATTTTTTCTAGGTCATTAAAATAGCTTCTTGGGAGTCTGATTGGTATAGCACTAAATAAATAGATTAGTTTGGGGAGTATTGTCATCTTTATTATATTCGCTCGGCCTATCCAAGAGCACTGAATGTCTTTCCAATTATTTAAATCTGACTTTATTTTTGTGGCAAGTGTTTTGTAATTTTTCTCATATAATTCCTGACTTTTCTTTGGTAGATGGATTCCCAAATACTTTATACTCTCAACATTTGTTTGGAATGGAATTTCTCTTTGTATCTCTTGCTGTTGCATTTTGTTGGTGATATATAAAAATGCCGAGGATTTATGTGGATTTATTTTGTATCCTGCCACTTTGCTAAAATTCTGAATTATTTCTAATAGCTTTTTAGCAGAGTCTTGGGGTTCTCTAAGTATACCATCATGTCATCTGCAAAGAGTGATAGTTTGATTTCCTCATTTCCTACTCTAATTCCTTGAATCTCTTTCTCGGCTCTTCTTGACCAGGCTAGCGTTTCAAGTACTATATTGAATAGTAATGGTGATAGTGGGCAACCTTATTTCACTCCTGATCTTACTGGGAAAGGTTGCAGTTTATTTCTATTGCATATTATGCTTACTGAAGGTCTTAAATATATGCTCCTGATTATTCTAAGGCATAATCCATTTATTCCTATACTCTCAAGAGTTTTTAGTAGGAATGGATGTTGGATTTTGTCAAATGCTTTTTCTGCATCTATTGAGATGATCATATGGTTTTTATTAATTTGATTATTAATATGTTCAATTATACTAATAGTTTTCCTAATATTAAACCAGCCCTGCATTCCTGGTATGAATCCTACTTGATCATAGTGTATTATCCTGTGGATGATTTTCTGAAGTCTTTTTGCTAATATCTTATTTAAGATTTTTGCATCAATATTCATTAAGGAGATTGGTCTATAATTTTCTTTCTCGGTTTTCGATCGACCTGGTTTAGGTATCAGTACCATGTCTGTGTCATAAAAGGAGTTTGGTAGGACTCCTTCATCCCCTATTTTTTCAAATAATTTATATAACATTGGGGCTAATTGTTCTTTAAATGTTTGGTAGAATTCACATGTGAATCCATCTGGTCCTGGGGATTTTTTCCTGGGGAGCTGATTAATAGCTTGTTCTATTTCTTTTTCTGAAATAGGACTATTTAAGCAATTTATCTCCTCCTCTGTTAATCTAGGGAGTGTATATTTTTGGAGGAAGTCATCCATTTCACTTAAGTTATCAAATTTATTGGCATAAAGTTGGGCAAAGTAACTCCTTATTATTTCTCTAATTTCCTCTTCATTGGTGGAAATACCCCCTTTTCATTTGTAAGACTAACAATTTGATTTTCCTCTTTCTTTTTTCTGATCAAATTTACCAAAGGTTTATCTATTTTATTGGCTTTTTCATAAAACCAAATCTTGGTTTTATTCATTAATTCAATAGTTTTTTTACTTTCAATGTTATTGATTTCTCCTTTTAATTTTTGTATTTCAAGTTTAATATTTGGTTGGGGGTTTTTAATTTGGTCTTTTTCTAGCTTTTTAAGTTGCAGGCCCAATTCGTTAATTTTCTCTTTCTCTATTTTCTTCAAATAAGCCTCTAAAGATATAAAATTTCCCCTTATTATTGCTTTAGCTGCATCCCACAGATTTTGGTATGATGTCTCATCATTGTCATTATCTTGGGTGAAATTATTGATTGTTTCTATAATTTGCTGTTTCACCCAGTCATTCTTTAAGATGAGATTGTTCATTTTCCAATTACTTTTTGGTCTATTTATCCCTAAATTTTTACTGAATGTAGCTTTTGCTACATTGTGATCTGAGAAGAAGACATTTATTATTTCTGCCTTCCTACATTTAATTTTGAGATCTTTATGTCCTAATATATGGTCTATTTTTTTATAGGATCCATGAACTGCTGAGAAGAAAGTATATTCCTTTCTATCGCCATTCAGTTTTCTCCAAAGGTCTATCATACCTAGTTTTTCTAATGTTCTATTTACTTTTTAAATTTCTTTCTTATTTGTTTTGTGGTTTGATTTGTCTAAATCTGAGAGTGCAAGGTTGAGATCTCCCACTATTATAGTTTTACTGTCTATTTCTTCTAGCAATTCTCTTAACTTTTCCTTTAGAAAGTTAGATGCTATACCATTTGGTGCATATATGTTTAGTATTGATATGCCTTCATTATTTATGCTACCTTTCAGCAGGATATAGTTTCCTTCCTTATCTTTTTTAATTAGATCAACTTCTGCTTTTGCTTGATCTGAGATAAGGATAGCTACCCCTGCTTTCTTGGCTTTACCTGAAGCATAATAGGCTCTGTTCCAACCTTTTACCTTTACTCTGTATGTATCTCCCTGCTTGTATGTGTGTTTCCTGCAGAGAACATATTGTAGGGTTCTGATTTTTGATCCAATCTGCTATCCGTCTCCGTTTGATGGGAGCGTTCATCCCATTCACATTTACAGTTAAAATTACTAATTCTGTATTTCCTGCCATCATATTATCCCCAGATTATGCTTTTTCCCTTGACCCCCCTGATCCCTTTCCCTGATATTTATTTTACAGACCCCCCCTTGTGATGCGCAGACCTCCCTTTTTTAGTATCCCTCCCCCTCCCTCCAAGTCCCTTCACTTATTCTCCTTTTCCTTTTCCCTTTTCCTCTCCCCCCTTTTAATGAGGTGAGAGAAAAATTCTCTGAAAAACAAATATGTCAATTATTTACTCTTTGAGCCTCTTCTGATGAGAGTAAGATTCACACAATGATTCTCCCCCTCACTATATTCCCTCAGATATGGTGTTTTTTCTATGCCTCTTCCTGGGATGTAGTTTCCCTCTTTTTATCATTCCTTCCCCTTTTTCTGAAACGACCTCCTTCCCTTTACTACACCCCCTTTTTTCTTTTATATCAGTAAAATCAAATTATCCTTGAGTACTTTTTATATGCCCACAACAGAGTTACAGTTCTCAAGGGTTCTGTGTACCTTTTTCTGTTTCTCTTCAGTCTTGTGGATAAAGATCAAATTTTTTGTTTAAGTCTGGTTTTTTTCTTAGAAACATATAGAATTCCTCTATTTCATTGAATGACCATCTTCTTCCATGGAAAAAGATGCTAAACTTAGCTGGGTAGTTCATTCTTGGTTGCAGTCCTTGATCTTTTGCCTTACAGAATATCAGGTTCCAGGACCTTCTATCTTTTAATGTGGAGGCAGCCAGATCTTGAGTGACCCTTCTTGTGGCACCTTGGTATTTAAATTGTTTTTTTCTAGCTGCTTGCAAGATTTTCTCCTTTGTGTGGTAATTCTGCAGCTTAGCCACAATATTCCGTGGTGTTCTTTTTTTAGGGTCTATTTCAGAAGGAGTTCGATGAATTCTTTCCACATCTACTTTCCCTTCTGTTTCTATTATCTCTGCACAGTTCTCTTTGATAATTTCCTGTAAGATAGAATCTAGGCTCTTTTTTTGGTCATAGTTTTCTGGAAGTCCAATGATCTGCAGATTATCTCTCCTAGATCTATTTTCCAGGTCTATAGATTTTCCCAGAAAGTATTTGATGTTGTTCTCCAGCTTCTCATTTTTTTAAATTTTGTTTGACTGATTCTTGGGTTCTCAATGAATCATTCATTTCTATTTGTTCCATCCTGACTTTTAAGGAATTATTTTCTTCTTTCACAGTTTTTAGTTCTTTTTGTAAATGCCCAATTTTGTTTTTAAATGAATTATTTTGCTCTATTGAATTTTTTCCATTTCCCTAATTTTTTTTGAGAATTATTTTCTTTTTCCAATTCAGAAATTCTATTTTCTTGAGACTTTATCTTTTCTAATTCTGAAATCCTACTTTCCTGCGATTTTTTAACCTTTTCTAATTCACTAATTTTGTTTCCCTGCATCTCCTGTGAATTCTTTATTTTTTCCAACTCCAATTTCAGGACGTTGTTATTCTCTATCATAACTTCCCTTTCCTTTCCCCATTTTTCTTCAAACTCTCTTAGCTTTTTAATAGTCTCTTCGAGGAGAGAGTTATGTGATGGGGGGCAGGAATCGTTCCCCTTTAGGTTGTTATCCGCTGACTCTCTGCTGTTAACTTCCTCGGGGTTGGATACCCGCTCTTTCTCTGAGTAGAATGAGTCAATGTTTCTTTTTGGCTTCTTATTCATACTTAAAAAATCTTTTGGAGTCTGTCCCTGGGGTAGGAAATTATTTATTTATTTCTTTACCAGCTTCCTCCCAGACTGGATGGATGCAGCAGCCCCTGTGCCTGAGCTAAGAGAGAGCTCTGGGAGAGAGTTCCCCACCCCCTCCCCTGAAGTGCCTCACAGGTGAGTTCCACAGCCTCCAGCCAAGCCAGGCACTATGAGGTACCATCCTGCCCACTTTTCAATCTCTTTAACTACCCCCAGGTGAAAGCCTGGATTGCCTATGTCGGCCATACCCACAGTGCCGAGATCTGCTGAGTCACCCCCAGGATCCGGGAAGATCTAATCTGGTTTTAAAATTTTAAAGTGGCTTGATTTCTCCTCTGAACTGCTGTTTTATAAGCAGAGAAGAGTTAACAGCCTGTGCCAGATTACTCTATCTCAGTGGCTTCTCTGATCCCAGAGCCCTCCCCAGCGTGATCGGCACAGCGTGCCAGCACCCAACCGTCTGTGCTGGCCTTTCTTATTCCTCCCCTGGAAGCTGACCTTTCCTGTTGAAACTCCAGATTCTCTTCAGCTGGTAAATCGTGCTTCCAGTCTTTGTGGATTCTATCAATCCAGCGCTATTTCTGAGGCTGATTTTATCTAGTTTATAGTAAGGGAAGAAAGGAGCTTAAAGAATCGAGTGTATCTTCTCCACCATCTTGGCTCCGCCCCCTGGTTTTGTTTTTTTCAAAAACTTTTTAATTTTATGTAATCGTGTCTATTTTGCCTTTCAGAATGTTCTCTAGTTCTTCTTTGCTCATAAATTCCTCGCTTTTTCAAAGATCTGATAGAAAAATTATCCCACTGCTCTACTAAGTTGTTAATGCTATCATATTTATACCCAAATTATGTACCCATTTTGACCTTATTTTGTTAATGCAGTGTGGGATCCTGGTATATGCTGAGTTTGATATTAATTTCCAACTTCCCCACTAATTTTTGTCAAATACTGAGTTCTTATTCCAAAAGCTAGACTTGGGGGGGGGGTATCAAATGCTAGATTACTATAGGCCTTGATTGTTATCATGTGTTTCTAATCTATTCCACTGTTCTACCACACTAGCCAATATAAAATGTTTTTGATGACTGCTGCTTTATAATATAATTTTAGTTTTGGTACTGCTAAGCCACCATTTATTGTATTTTTTCAATTAATGTCTGTGATATTCTTGACCTTTTGCTATTCCAGATTAATTTTTTTATTTAATAATTTTACATTATATGTTATATTTTAATAATGTTTTAGCAGTTTTATGTGGCACTGGACAATTTAGATAGAATTAAAATTTTTATTAAATTGGTTTGATCTACCCATTAACAATTGATATTTTTCCAGTTGTTCAGATGTGAATTTGTGTGAGAAGTGTTTTATAATTGTTTTATATAGTTCTTGGATTTGTCTTGGAAGGTTGATTTCCAAATATTTTATTTTCTCTATAGTCATTCTAAATGAAATTTCTCTTTCTACATATTGCTGATGGGCTTCATTAGTGATATATAGAAATGCTGATGATTTTATGATGATATAAAATAATATAATATACTGCAACTTTTCAAAAGCATGGAATTGTTTCTAGTAGATTTTTGGATGGTTTTCTAGGATCCTCTTATCACCATATCAGCAGCAAAAAAAGTAATAGTTTTATTTCCTCATTGCTTATTCTTATTCTTTTAGACTTTTTTTATTGTGAAAGAAAATATTTCTAGTACAATGATGAATAATAGTGTTTACAATGAGCATCCATGTTTAATGGATGATTTTATTGGGAATGTGTCCAGCTTCTCTCCATTGAAAACAGTGCTTGCTGTAAGTTTTATATTTATAGTGGTTATTATTTTAAGGAAACTAACTTAATCTTCCACTCTAACCCTATGGCTAATTTAAAGGGGATATTTAAATACTCTTAATTTCCACTAATCTCTTGACCACAAGGAATTGAGAGCATTCAAACTGCATCACATCTCCTGCTTCTCTTGTGTTTTTATAACACGCCCTACTTACTATCATTCCTTCAGCTCTTCTCTTAGCTTTTATTTCATGGTGTTTTTGCCCTTCCTTCTAATTTGCTTTCCCTTTTTTTGTCCTTTTTCTCCTATTACTTCTTTATAAGGTTATTAATTTTTTTTATCCAATTGAATGAATTAAATTATTCCCACTTCTGAGCCAAAACTGATGAGACTGATATTCACATAATTCTCACCCCCCTCTTTTCCCCCTAGATTTTAATAGATATTTTGCATTTCTTAATGTGTTTGAATTTTGAATTTTCCCATTATATTTCCTTGTTGTTCCTCTTTTTTTCAGTAGACACTTTTTTCCAGCTATTACTGTTTTTTCTTTGATATCATCAAATCAGAGTCCATTCAAAACCATAGCATTCCTTATATGCTCAAAAAAATATAGAAGTGCTTTAAAATTATGCTTTTCATATTACACATTATAGAAGTACTTTAAAATTTATGCTTTTTACCTTAATTCTACTTATGTAGTAAGTTTTAATTTTATTTTAATTTTTCTCTACAGTAGCAAAAGAAAGTTATGCAGAAGATTCTATAAGCAGGTAGGCTTTGTAGCAAGTTGACATTTCTTTTAATGGACCTCTTGTCCAAACTTCACTGAATTTTGCAATATAGGGCAAAGCAGACTCTCATGCCTCCAAAAGTCATATCTTTAATTTCACCAATTTTCACTAGCACATTAATCCATATTTCTTTCAAAAAATTAGCTTTACTAAACAACTAATTGGCATGTGTGTATGTATACATAGGTATATATGCATTATTATGTATGTATATATTTTCTATGCATATAAAATATGTAATATACAATTAATATACAAAAATATAAATATACATATATACACATCCAAAGACACACATTTATGCACACTCTTTGTGTGTGTGTGTGTGGGTGTGGGTGGGTGTGTGTGTGTATGTGTGTGTGTGTGTACTTATTTATCCATAAGATTGGCAACTATTTTGTGTTGTGCTTACTGAGAATGCTGAAGGATTAAGTGACTTGTTTGAATTCATAAAATTTGTATTTGACAAAGGACAGACTTGAATCCATCATATTTTTACTTCCTTTCTACATCCTATCTACAATGCCCTACTATAATTATTGTTAAGACTAATAGTTATGGAACTGGTTCATTCTTCATTCATCCAATAGCTATTAGTTATGGCCACACCACATAATAGTCACTTGAGATGAATTCCTAACAAGTATTTTAAGGTACATCTACAATGCATATATGTATCATCTTAAACTTGTGGAGATTCATCTAAGTGCTCAGAAAAAGTTAATAAGATGGGGTGGGATTAGTCACTGGGACCAGGATCCTAAATTAAGACAAGAAATGGTATTGAAAATTATACTCAGCAAAGAGTGGTTTCTGCTTGGAACTCTTGTGGACAACTATGGTAGAAAGCTACTTTTCACTTTGAGACTTTGGAGGGAATATTTTTTATTTCCAATTAGAGACGCATACATAAGCTGACATTGTATCGTGAGAAGTAGAAATACATTTCTCTGGAACTCCTAGAAAGGCAAACAGATATGGCAAAGCATTAGTTGTAAGGCTATTAACAACAATGACTATAAAGATACTAAAATATCTCATGTCTAGTGAACACCTTTTCTCACAGCACAGGATGTTGTTTTGAAGTGACCTACAGATTCTGTGCTCTTTGTTGCTATCAGTGATGAGTTAGTCTTATTATAAAAGGTGAAAAGTCTGGGGAAAAAGCATTTCTACTTTCTAGATGATCAAGTAGAATGCAGTATTCCTGGTAATAATTTTTAAAAATAAAAGGAAAAAGAACTACAAGAGGCAAAGTGGGGAGTGATTGTGTCCGAATGTTAGTGGGAAGAATCTTGTGAAACCAAGAAGCTCAACATGTAGAACTGTTCTTCCTATTTTTGTCCAAGAATGAAGAAGTATCAGATAAATAAAAGAGGGAGAGCCGTTCCTAATGTGACAAATTCACCTAAGCTCTTATCACAGTCAGTTTGGAATAGCTTTGGGGCTAAATCATATATGATTAAGCAAAATGATCAAGTGGCATGGCTTTTTAAAGTCAGAGGGAAGAGGGGGAGAGAATTAAGGACTTGATCTAGGGAGAAAAGTGGAAAAAAAAAAGATTTAGGGAGAGGACAGGGGATGGTCTAAGTAAAAGTAAACTCATGTACATTGCTTTTATGTGAGTAGTTCCAGGATGCCTAATGAGATGATTGAGTTAGTCTCAGATATGCTAACAAGACAGTCCTGGGAAATTGATCTCCTTTGTAGGGGATTATGGTTGATGGAGATGTTGCAGTATTTGCATTATTCTTACTAATGGGGCAGAAGGAACTCTTTTAGATTTAATTTAAGGGAAAACATATGTGATTATCATGACTCCTTAAGGATTTAGAAAAAATAAAAGATTAAAAATTAACAAATTCAGGAGGCGTTGAGAAAATGAAGTGACTTGAATTGAAGCAGACTCCAGCTATAGTTAAAAAAAAAAACCCAAGGAGGATTTGAAGAGATAGAGGACAGAACAAAGAAAATAAGGTGAAGGCTATAAGGAGGAGAAGGAAGAGGAAAAGATGGAATCGAACTAAAAAAAACAAAGAGAAAAAGTATGTTAAAAAACAAGACCAAAAATGAAAAGTCAATTGGCAAGTTTAAGGAGAAGGTAACAGAAATTGACCATGTCTATCAAAGAAGTAGAGCTAAAAAAAGAACAAAAAGCTATCTTTGAACTAACATTCTATGAAACTGAAAAGGGAACTGCTTTGGGGTCAGTGGGAGTAGGTATAAAGAAACTTGATTCAAGTTTTCCCTCTGTCACACTCAGCAAATGTCCCCCAGCAACTCTGATACACGACATTTGCCAATCTACATTGTTTCCTCTTTGGAAGTTCCCTGCACAATCACAAGTCATATACCCCACACTACTTGAATTCTGGACACAACTACATTGTCCCTCCACCCCAGGTGAATTGAGAAATTTGGCATTGAAATTCCCTGAAAGCAGATTACCACAGCAATTGTAAAAACCGATTCCACCAAGGCAGATAAATGCTTGCCCTTTTAATAAAAACTTAGTCTGGAATGTATGACCTATTCTCCTATCTAAAGGGCAGTTAGGTAAATCAGTGGGTGATAATCCTGGGCTTGGAATCAAGAAATTCATCTTTATAATTCTAATCTGGATCAGATACTATTAGTTTGTGACTCCACTTAATCCTGTTTAGCTCAGTTTGCTAATCTGTGAAATGAATTGGAATTTGGTACCTTTGCCAAGAATATGTCAAATGGGATCACAAAAGTCAAACACTACTGAAATAATTGAACAATAAATACAACTCATATCTATCTGAAATCTGTAGAGGGTAACTTTAAAAAAAAAAAAGGAAAAAGAAACTCAGAGAAAGTGTTTGTCAGAACCTAGTAGGGAAGGCACAGAGAACAGTGACATATGGTACAAATAGATTCCAGGGTTTTGATGACTGTGATTTATAATGCCCTATTGTGTTTTATTTGTAAACTTTAGAAGCAAGTAAAAATTAAAAATGATATTATTCTGGAAGATATACCTATTGATAGCTTCTACATAAATATTTTGTAATCTGCCAAAATGAATCTTGGAATATGAATTGTTGATATATCCTACTCTATTAAGTAATTTTTGTAATGTATCATTTAGTGTTAAAGCACCTAGCAACAACTAAAAAACCTTTTTCATGATTAACTTCTGGAAATTAAAAGTATTATTTTTTGGTTTCTTTTTGAAAGCTTCTCTGACAACCCAGGACCTGCCAATTACTTGCTAAGTACAAATAGTGAATTGGATTTTGATAAGGTAAGGCATTCTATATTGAATTTTTTTTCTACTCTTATATTTCAGTTTAGAGGGTGCTTTGCTTTGTTAAAATATTGTATGCATTTAGTATTTAATGTCAAACATCCAAATGGAGTTAAATGGACAGAAATGATTTTAAAACAAATATGCCTTTTTGTGTCAAGCTTTCTTTCAAGTTTCTCCACCTCTGGCTTAGTTTTGTTGTGTGTTTTTGTTTTGTTTTGTTTTGTTTTTTCAGAAAAACTAGGTGAAATTCACTTTTATACAATTTGCTTTCTGGTAATATTTCTATATAACTCCATATTTCCTTGTACTTTACTATTTTTCTGTGCTCTGGAGAGTATTTGGAATGGAGGACCAGGCTTCATATGCCATGACTGCCACTTTAAAACAAATGACATTTTAAAATCTTTGTTTCCTAGATGATATTTAAGGCCCCTTCTAATTTCAAATTTGTGATACATACCATAGTAATACTTTTTTCTAAATGCTGGTTGTACAGATTGCTTCCAATATATTTTTACATATAAGAGCAGCTAAAAATATTTTTGTACACAGAGATCCTAATTTTCCTTTGCTCTTTTTAGGATGAATTCTCAGCAATGGAATCAAAACATAAAATCAGTTTTATGACTGTTGTATGCTTTCTAAAAACCTGGACAAATGTGCAGTCTCCCTAGTGGCATATTAGAATTCCCCCTATTTGTAGTTATTTTTGTTTTTCTATGGCATTTAATTTATTTTTAAAACTTTATTTTATTTTTTAAAAAAGTAAGAAAGAAAAAAAAAAACAAAAAGGAATACAAAATAAAAGAGAACATTGTCTTGTGCCCTGAAAAACCTTAGGAAGGTTTGAAAATATAAATAAATTAACATATTAATAAAGCATATATATACATATATATGAAATTATATTCATAAATGTCCATTTTTTCTTCTTTATAAATTGTTCTTTGCTTGTCTACTGTATAAATTATTTATTTACTCTTTTTTCCCTTTTCATTCCCCCTCTCACCCTCAAACAAGTTAAAGTTACAGGTAAAAAAGGAAATATTTATGTAGATATATGTATGTATATGTTATATACACGTACCCCCCACATAAGCATGCCTTTCTTATCCCTGCTTACTCTTTCATTAAATTCTGCTCCATAACTTTCCTTGCTATTACTTTAACTTCCCCCCACCCAAGGATCCTTCCATTGCCTTTTTTGCTCATAATTTGTATCACTATCTGCCCATCCCTCTGACCTTATTTCTTTATAGATTTTGGAGGGTCCTATACTCTTCATGGTATATGTGTAGTGTTGACTATTGAACCAATTCCTAATGTGAGTAGGCTTTCAGAATTGTCTTCTTCCCCTCTCTATAAGGCTAGTTCTATTCTTCTTCTACACTTTATTTGTATAACATTATTACTATTTTACCTTAACGCTAAAATTCTTTCTTTTTGTTAAGAATCTTAAATATATAGTATACATTTCTCATGTAAAAAGAATAAACAATTTATTGATGTTTTAACATTTTGCCTACATGAGTTCCTTAAAAGTGATTTTTGATATTTATTTTTATATGTTAAATTTTATGTAAGTTCAGGTTTGGTCAATGTCCTGAAATTTTCCAAGTTCATTTACATTTAGTATCCATTTTTTTTCTCATTCGAAATTATAGATAATTTTTCTGTACATAATTTTTGGCCACAGGCCTAGGGCTTTTTTTTTTGGTTTTGTTTTGTTTTGTTTTGTTTGTTTGTTTGTTTGTTTGTTTTGTTTTTTGATTGCAGGTAGATTGATTCCACAGTCTGTGGTCTGTTGTTGAAGATGCTGATAATTTTGTATAGTTCTAATTGTAGCTCCAGACAATTTGAATATTTTAACATGCTTTGTGCAATTCTAATTTTCAATTATTTTCATCTTTGTGACTCTGTACCTCTGTTTATTAGCTTTTTTTCATGTCGTCTTGATTTTCTTGGATTGCTTTTTATTTTGTTTAGTTTTCCCTCAATGTGTCTCATTTGATCTTTGAATTCTTTTTTTGATTTCTTCTATAAATTCTCTCTGGGTAGGAAGCCATCTTATATTATTGTGGAAGAAGCTTTCTGTTTAATTAAAGTGTCCAAATCTGAAGTTGAACCTTCATCTTCCCTGTCTATAATATTTTTCAATTTTGGGGTTTGTTCTTTTTTTTGAATAAGAGATATTAGTGTAAGCATCTCTAATCATAGGTTCTGAGGAGAGAGTCTCATTCTCTAATCTGATTAGGAACCCCAAACCAAGAGCTCTGCCTGCCTTCAAGTGCCCACAGCCAACAGCATTCTGCTCTACTGCTTCTGTACTCACCAAGTGCTGATTCCTTTTTACCCAGAGCCTTGTCTCAGCAGCACAATGAAGATTCCCAGTCAGCTGAGATTCACTTTAGCCTTTCTGGACTCAAATCTCAACTTGACAAAAAAAGTATGGTGAAGTGAAAGTCTCTGTGGTTCCTGCTGAGGCTCCAGCCAAGCCAAACTAGCTGATGGGTCCCCACTTAATGTTTCTATGGGGTTAGCTGCAAGGTGCTTGCACTTAAGACAGGTTATCCCTCACCCTTGGGTCTTTTCATATCTTCTTGGCTTGTATCAGAACTCCTTTTCTTCCCCAAGTCATCTTGATCTTTCACCAGTCTGTGTTCATCCCAAGACACAAATTTGTTCTTTTGGTGGGGAAAATATAGCTTGAAATTTACTGACTGACTTCTTTATCTTTCTAGAATCCTTCCCTCTTTGTAATTTTTTTTATTTTCTAGGTGATAATAATAAACTTGTGTTTATTTTTAACTTTCTCTTGAGTGTTGGGAAATTGGAACATTTTTCATGATAATTTTTTTTATTCAGTCATTTCTTTATTTTAAGTAAATGTCATGGAATTGTCACAGTAATAACATATTATAAAATGACTGGAAAGTCATTTATATAGCACTTCTCCCATGGTAGATTCTATACTAAGCCCATTACATTTGATTCACACAACAGCCTTCAGAGATAAACACTGTTATCATTACCCATTTTACAGATGAGGGGACTGAAGGAATGGGTGTAGGGTCACACTACTAGTAAGTGTCTCAGACATATATTGAATTCAGATCTTTGTGACTGCAGTCTCAGTGCCCTAACTAATTTTTTAAATAACTTAATTTTATTTTTGGTAGATATTTCTGGGGTTGTGACCCATATTTATTTCTTTTGTAAATATTGGGTTTCAATTTCTTAGTCCCTTGCCTTAAGAAGTTCTTGAAAAGTCCACTTTGATTCTATCTGTTACATGATTACACTTCTGGCTGCTTGCAGTAAAAAAAAGCAATATAATGTGGAGGCAGTGATTTAGGGTACTATAAAGAACAGCAGGGATGATAGCAGGGATCAAAGTAGGGAGGGTTTTCAGCACATAGACAATGTGGACACATTTGTAAGAGCTGGAATGATCTAGTAGATTGCAGAAATTAAAAATAAATGATAGATTGGTAGGAGAGGGAGAAAATCTATTGGAAGAGACAGGATGGCACAGGATCACCTGACCCAAATAGAAAGCTCAACCTTGGAAAGGAGTAAATCCACTTCATCATGCAAGGTAGGGATGAAGGAAATCTTGGCAGAAGGCATCTGAGTGATAGGTGATGTGAAAGAGGAGAGATGGAGGGAGCTCATGCCAGATGGCTTCAATTTTTTTAGTAAAATATGAAATAACTTTCTCAGTTGGAAGTATGGGGCAAGGGAAACCATAAAAGTTTTGAGAGACGATGAAAAGGTATGGAAGAACTACTGTGGAGAGAGGGATAGTCAATTGATAAGGGAGGCATAGTGAATAGTAGGATTTTCTAGAAGCAGTGATGGTCCAGTTGAGGTTATATATTATAAAATTGTCATAGTCCCATTTGGAATGGTGAATGATTTTCTAATTTTTAAGCCATTTCCTATTTAAACATATATATTTTTATTTTATGCACTTAAATAATTTTTAGTGTTTCATACGTTTTACAAAACTGCCAAAGAGACTCAAAACACCTAAAACACATATATGCACGTGCACACACACACATACATACAGTAAAGGACTCCTTTTTAAATGTATTTTTTAATCAGATATCTATATTGCTTGATGTTTAGCATGACTTAAAAGCAATGAACAGTAAATAATGAAATATTTATCATTAGATTGAACTTTCATAGCTTTTCACAGCTATGAATCATGGATGACTTCTAAAGTCATTTTGAGTTTCTCTCAACTGTACATTTCCATTGTCCTATCTAAGCTTGATAATACAGATGTGATTTTACTAAGATTTTACCAAGGCCTGTCATGTCTCAATAAAAATGGTATCCTTTTGCCCTTTTAGAAGTCTCATTATATTAAAGTCATGGCACGATAACAATACTTGGAGGTCATTCTATGAAAAAGCTTTAATTTGATCAGCTATTGTTTTTTTTTTTTTTTCTATTCAAATTGTGTATACTACTCCTGAGGTTAACATAAAGGTAAATGATGAAATTAGGTGTGTTTAATCAGGAAAGACTTCATAAAAGAATTAGAGTCTTAATAATAGGATGAAATTTTGATTGGCAGAAAGGAAGGAGGAAAACCAGGACAAAGAATAGGCAGAAGAAAGTAAGAGTACTTGCAAGTAATGTAAACCTTGACGTTTAGCTATAACAGAGGACATATAATAGAAATAATAAATTGTCTATAAAAGAGATAGTGTTAGAAATTACTATCATTTTTATGCAACATTTTAAGAAAACATTTTGAAATCAGTTTAGATGATTACTTGGAACAGAAGAACATTAAAGGCAAAATTTGTTTCAATAGAATGTAAGGTGATAAATAAAATAAAGTCTTGGAGTGGTTTTGGAAGTAGGAAATGTTAAACAATAATGTGTTTATTTTAGGGAAAGCTTCAGTATATAGTAATTACTGGGTTGCAGAGAGCAAAGGAGATGAATGAGTTTTTTTTTAAGGCTAAGGACTTGGAAAAATATAGGTAGTATGAATAAATGAAAAAGTTGAAAAGATTTGGGGGGCTTACATGATTTCTGGCTAAAGTTAACATCTTTAAAATTAATTTTATAATTATAACATTTTTTGACGGTACATATGCATGGGTAATTTTTTACATTCTCTTGCACTCCCTTCTGTTACGAATTTTCCCCTCCTTCCCTTTACCCCCTCCCCATTCCCATACATATTAAATATGTTATAGTATATCCTAGATAGAATATATGTGTGCAGAACCGACTTTTTTTTTTCTTGCAAAGGAAGAATTGGATTCAGAAGGTAAAAATAACCTGTGAAGAAAAACAAAAATGCAAACAGTTTACACTCATTTCCCAGTGTTCCTTCTCTGGGTGTAGCTGATTCTGTCCATCATTCATCAATTGGATTTGAGTTAGATCTTCTCTTCATTGAAGATATCCACTTCCATTAGAATATATCCTCATACAGTATTGTTCTTGAAGTGTATAATGATCTCCTGGTTCTTCTTATTTCACTCAGCATTAGTTCATGTAAGTCTCTGCAAGCCTCTCTGTATTCATCCTGCTGGTCATTTCTTACAGAACAATAATATTCCATAACATTAATATGTCATAATTTATCCAACCATTCTCCAATTGATGGGCATCCATTCATTTTCCAGTTTCTAGCCACCACAAAAAAGGCTGCCACAAATATTTTGTCACATACAGGTCCCTTTCCCTTCTTTAGTATTTCTTTGAGATATAAGCCCAGTAGTAGCACTGCTGGATCAAAGGGTATGCACAGTTTGATAACTTTTTGGGCACAATTCCAGATTGCTTTCCAGAATGGTTGGATTCGTTCACAACTCCACCATCAATGCATCAGTGTCCCAGTTTTCCCACATCCCCTCCAACATTCATCATTATTTTTTCTTGTCATCTTGGCCAATCTGACAGGTGTGTAGTGATATCTGACTTGTCTTAATTTGCATTTCTCTGATCAATAGTGATTTGCAACACTTTCATATTAGTGGAAATAGTTTCAATTTCATCATCTGAAAATTGTTCATATCCTTTGGCCATTTATCAACTGGAGAATGGCTTGATTTCTTTTAAATTAGTCAATTCTCTGTATATTTTGGAGATGAGGCCTTCTGTAAAACTATTTTCCCAATTTGTTACTTCCCTTCTAATCTTGTTTGCATTACTTTTGTTTGTACAAAAGCTTTTTAATTTTATGTTATCAAATTTTTTTTTTTAATTTTGTGGTCAATAATCTCTAGTTCTCTTTTGGTCACAAATTCCTTTCTCCTCCACAAGTCTCAGAGTAAACTATATTATGTTCTTCTACTTTGTTTATAATATTATTCTTTAAGTCTAGATCATGAACCCACTTTACTTTATCTTAGTATAGTGTTAGATGTGGGTCAATGCCTAGTTTCTGCCATACTGGTTCCCAATTTTCCCAGAAGTTTTTGTCAAGTAGTGTATTCCTATCCCCAAAGCTGGGATCTTTGGGTTTGTCAAACACCAGATTACTATAGTCTTTAATTATTTTGTCCTATGAACCCCTTTTCCACTGATCGAGTCTATTTCTTAACAGTACCAAATAGTTTTGATGACTGCTGCAAGCTTCCTATACAAGTGGCAGAGGCTTCCCTGACTAACATCTAGTGATGGGTGGGCATGGCCAGGTCTCATGGAATTCTGGGATTTTGGGGTTTACTATTTACCTTTTGTATTTGTGATGAATGTTTTATAACTTATCTGCTAATCTACTGGATTGCAATCAAGGCAGAATAGCCAACACTGTTGTAGATTCTCTGCACGTAGAAGCTCCCACTATCCCTTATCTGTACACTGTTTGCACTCCCTCGCTCAGCACGTGGGCCATCTCTCATTGTGCTGGATTGAAACAGACCTTTTCTGGAGATCTCGAAAGTATCTTCTTCTGGTAATTTCTTACACTTCAAATATTTGTGGATTTTGCCAATTTAGAATTTAATTCAGAGGCTGGTTTTGCAAATTGTCTGAAGGTCAATGGGAGAAGATCAGAAGAAAATGTGTGTCCTCTCTGCCATATTGACTTTTCCCGACCACTATTTCTTTTTTTTTTTTTTTATTCAACCCATTCTTATTAAGCAAATATGTAGTAAAATACAATAAGAAACAATAATCCATGTCAGGATTACTCAAATGAAATAAGTCATTTTCATAACACACTCATTATCTTATTCATACAAATTTAAATCTATGTCAAACTAGGCTCCTTATTTCTGAGACCATCACATAACATCATTTAATGTATTATAGTCTATCAGGAATTTTTCTAAATGCAGCTTATAGGTTTGACTGTGGTCTATTTGCTACTAATCTACATACTTATTTGCTAATATTCAGGAGCTCCTGAATTCGCCTTGAGTATTTGAGTTCCTGTCTGAATCAATCACACTGATCCTCTTCTGTGTAATCTAGATTTTTTTTTAATTAATAATTTTTATTATATATATCTTTTTTATAATAATATCCCTTGTATTCATTTTTCCAAATTACCTCCCCTCCCTCTATTCCCTCCCCCCGATGACGGGCAATCCCATACATTTTACATTTGTTACAATATAGTCTAGATACAATACATGTGTGTGAATATCATTTTCTTGTTGCACAATAAACATTAGATTCCGAAGGTACATGTAACCTGGGCAGACAGATATTAGTGCTAACAATTTACATTCACTTCCCAGTGTTTCTTCTCTGGGTGTAGCTACCTCTGTCCATCATTGATCAACTGGAAGTGAGTTGGATCTTCTTTATGTTGAAGATTTCCACTTCCATCAGAATACATCCTCATACAGTATTGTTGTTGGAAGTGTATAGTGATCTTCTGGTTCTGCTCATTTCACTCAGCATCAGTTGATTTAAGTCTCTCCAGGCTTCTCTGTATTCCTCCTGCTGGTCATTTCTTACAGAGCAATAATATTCCATAACCTTCATATACCATAATTTACCCAACCATTCTCCAACTGATGGACATCCATTCATCTTCCAGTTTCTAGCTACAACAAAAAGAGCTGCCACAAACATTTTGGCACATATATGTCTCTTTCCGCTCTTTAGTATTTCTTTGGGATATAAGCCCAGTAGTAGCGCTGCTGGGTCAAAGGGTATGCACAGTTTGATAACTTTTTGGGCACAATTCCAGATTGCTCTCCAGAATGGCTGGATTCTTTCGCAACTCCACCAGCAATGTATTAGTGTCCCAGTTTCCCCACATCCCCTCCAACATTCATCATTATTTGTTCCTGTCATCTTAGCCAATCTGACAGGTGTGTAGTGGTATCTCAGAGTTGTCTTAATTTGCATTTCTCTGATCAGTAGTGATTTGGAACACTCTTTCATTTGAGTGGATATAGTTTCAATTTCTTCATCTGAGAATTGTCTGTTCATATCCTTTGACCATTTATCAATTGGAGAATGGTTCGGTTTCTTATAAATTAGGGTCAGTTCTCTATATATTTTGGAAATGAGACCTTTGTCAGAACCTTTGTTTTTAAATATATTTTCCCAATTTGTTACTTCCCTTCTAATCTTGTTTGCATTAGTAGTATTTGTACAGAAACTTTTTAGTTTGATGTAATCAAAATCTTCTATTTTGTGATCAATAATGATCTCTAGTTCTCCTCTGGTCATAAATTCCTTCCTCCTGCACAAGTCTGAGAGGTAGATTATCCTCTGTTCCTCTAATCTATTTATTATCTCCCTCTTTATGCCTAAATCATGGACCCATTTTGATCTTATCTTGGTATATGGTGTTAAGTGTGGATCCATATCTAATTTCTGCCATACTAATTTCCAGTTTTCCCAACAGTTTTTTCCGAATAATGAATTTTTATCCCGAATGTTGGTATCTTTGGGTTTGTCAAAGATTAGATTGCTATAGATGTACCCTTTTTTGTCCTTTGTATCTAATCTGTTCCACTAATCTACCGGCCTATTTCTTAGCCAATACCAAATGGTTTTGGTGACTGCTGCTATATAATATAGCTTTAGATCAGGTACACTTAGACCACCTTCCTCTGAGTTTTTTTTCATTAGTTCCCTTGCAATTCTCGACCTTTTATTCTTCCATATGAATTTTGTTGTTATTTTTTCTAGGTCATTGAAATAGTTTCTTGGGAGTCTGATTGGTATAGCACTAAATAAATAGATTAGTTTGGGGAGTATTGTCATCTTTATTATATTCGCTCGGCCTATCCAAGAGCACTGAATGTCTTTCCAATTATTTAAATCTGATTTTATTTTTGTGGCAAGTGTTTTGTAATTTTTCTCATATAATTCCTGACTTTTCCTTGGTAGATGGATTCCCAAATACTTTATACTCTCAACATTTGTTTGGAATGGAATTTCTCTTTGTATCTCTTGCTGTTGCATTTTGTTAGTGATATATAAAAATGCCGAGGATTTATGTGGATTTATTTTGT
This sequence comes from Sminthopsis crassicaudata, assembly GCF_048593235.1. Taxonomy (NCBI): domain Eukaryota; kingdom Metazoa; phylum Chordata; class Mammalia; order Dasyuromorphia; family Dasyuridae; genus Sminthopsis; species Sminthopsis crassicaudata. The sequence continues at coordinate 273,203,523 of NC_133621.1, read as the reverse complement.
ATCCTGCCACTTTGCTGAAATTTTGAATTATTTCTAGTAGCTTTTTAGCAGAGTCTTTGGGGTTCTCTAAGTATACCATCATGTCATCTGTAAAAAGTGATAGTTTGATTTTCTCATTTCCTACTCTAATTCCTTGAATCTCTTTCTCGGCTCTTCTTGACCAGGCTAGCGTTTCTAGTACTATATTGAATAGTAATGGTGATAGTGGGCAACCTTGTTTCACTCCTGATCTTACTGGGAAAGGTTGCAGTTTATTTCTATTGCATATTATGCTTACTGAGGTCTTAAATATATGCTCCTGATTATCCTAAGGCATAATCCATTTATTCCTATACTCTCAAGAGTTTTTAGTAGGAATGGATGTTGGATTTTGTCAAATGCTTTTTCTGCATCTATTGAGATGATCATATGGTTCTTAATGATTTGATTATTAATATGGTCAATTATATTAATAGTTTTCCTAATATTAAACCAGCCCTGCATTCCTGGAATAAATCCTACTTGATCATAGTGTATTATCCTGGAGATGATTTTCTGAAGTCTTTTTGCTAATATCTTATTTAAGATTTTAGCATCAATATTCATTAAGGAGATTGGTCTATAATTTTTTTTCTCAGTTTGCGATCTACCTGGTTTAGGTATCAGTACCATGTCTGTGTCATAATAGGAGTTTGGTAGGACTCCTTCATCCCCTATTTTTTCAAATAATTTATATAATATTGGGGCTAATTGTTCTTTAAATATTTGGTAGAATTCACATGTGAATCCATCTGGTCCTGGGGATTTTTTCCTGGGGAGTTGATTAATAGCTTGTTCTATTTCTTTTTCTGAAATGGGACTATTTAAGCAATTTATCTCCTCCTCTGTTAATCTAGGGAGCCTATATTTTTGGAGGAAGTCATCCATTTCACTTAAGTTATCAAATTTATTGGCATAAAGTTGGGCAAAGTAACTCCTTATTATTTGTCTAATTTCCTCTTCATTGGTGGAAAGATCCCCCTTTTCTTTGTAAGACTATCAATTTGATTTTCCTCTTTCTTTTTTCTGATCAAATTTACCAAAGGTTTATCTATTTTATTGGCTTTTTCATAAAACCAACTCTTGGTTTTATTTATTAATTCAATAGTTTTTTTACTTTCAATATTATTGATTTCTCCTTTTAATTTTTGTATTTCAAGTTTAATTTTTGGTTGGGGGTTTATAATTTGGTCTTTTTCTAGCCTTTTAAGTTGTAAGCCCAATTCGTTAATCTTCTCTTTATTTTCTTCAAATAAGTCTCTAAAGATATAAAATTTCCCCTTATTACTGCTTTAGCTGCATCCCAAAGATTTTGGTACGATGTCTCATCATTGTCATTATCTTGGGTGAAATTATTAATTGTTTCTATAATTTGTTCTTTCACCCAGTCATTCTTTAAGATGAGATTATTCAGTTTCCAATGACTTTTTGGTCTATTTACCCCTAACTTTTTACTGAATGTAGCTTTTATTGCATTGTGATCTGAGAAGAAGACATTTATTATTTCTGCCTTCCTACATTTAATTTTGAAATCTTTATGTCCTAATATATGGTCTATTTTTGTATAGTATCCATGAACTGCTGAGAAGAAAGTATATTCCTTATTGCCATTCAGTTTTCTCCAAAGATCTATCATACCTAGTTTTTCTAATGTTCTATTTACTTTTTAAATTTCTTTCTTGTTTGTTTTGTGGTTTGATTTGTCTAAATCTGAGAGTGCAAGGTTGAGATCTCCCACTATTATAGTTTTACTGTCTATTTCTTCTTGCAATTCTCTTAACTTTTCCTTTAGAAAGTTAGATGCTATACCACTTGGTGCATATGTTTAGTATTGATATGGCTTCATTATTTATGCTACCTTTCAGCAGGATATAGTTTCCTTCCTTATCTTTTTTAACGAGATCTACTTCTGCTTTTGCTTGATCTGAGATAAGGATAGCTACCCCTGCTTTTTTGGCTTTACCTGAAGCATAATAGGCTCCTTTCCAACCTTTTACCTTTACTCTGTATGTGTCTCCCTGCTTTAAGTGTGTTTCCTGTAGACAACATATTGTATGGTTCTGATTTTTGATCCAATCTGCTATCCGTCTCCATTTGATGGGATCGTTCATCCCATTTACATTTACAGTTAAAATTACTAATTCTGTATTTCCTGCCATCATATTATCCCCAGATTATGCTTTTTCCCTTGACCCCCCTGATCCCCCTCCCCGATATTTAATTTACAGACCCCCCTTGTGATGCGCAACCCTCCCTTTTTTTTTTAGTATCCCTCCCCCCTCCCTCCAAGTCCCTTCCCTTATTCTCCTTTTCCTTTTCCCTTTTCCTCTCCCCCCTTTTAATGAGGTGAGAGAAAATTCTCTGAAAAACAAATATGTCAATTATTTACTCTTTGAGCCTCTTCTGATGAGAGTAAGATTCACACAATGATTCTCCCCCTCACTATATTCCCTCAGATATGGTGTTTTTTCTATGCCTCTTCCTGGGATGTAGTTTCCCTCTTTTTATCATTCCTTCCCCTTTTTCTGAAACGACCTCCTTCCCTTTACTACACCCCCTTTTTTCTTTTATATCAGTAAAATCAAATTATCCTTGATTACTTTTTATATGCCCACAACAGAGTTACAGTTCTCAAGGGTTCTGTGTACCTTTTTCTGTTTCTCTTCAGTCTTGTGGATAAAGATCAAATTTTTTGTTTAAGTCTGGTTTTTTTCTTAGAAACATATAGAATTCCTCTGTTTCATTGAATGACCATCTTCTTCCATGGAAAAAGATGCTAAACTTAGCTGGGTAGTTCATTCTTGGTTGCAGTCCTTGATCTTTTGCCTTACAGAATATCAGGTTCCAGGACCTTCTATCTTTTAATGTGGAGGCAGCCAGATCTTGAGTGACCCTTATTGTGGCACCTTGGTATTTAAATTGTTTTTTTCTAGCTGCTTGCAGGATTTTCTCCTTTGTGTGGTAATTCTGCAGCTTAGCCACAATATTCCGTGGTGTTCTTTTTTTAGGGTCTATTTCAGAAGGAGTTCGATGAATTCTTTCCACATCTACTTTCCCTTCTGTTTCTATTATCTCTGGACAGTTCTCTTTGATAATTTCCTGTAAAATAGAATCTAGGCTCTTTTTTTGGTCATAGTTTTCTGGAAGTCCAATGATCCGCAGATTATCTCTCCTAGATCTATTTTCCAGGTCTATAGATTTTCCCAGTAAGTATTTGACGTTGTTCTCCAGCTTCTCATTTTTTTTTTTTTGTTTTGTTTGACTGATTCTTGGGTTCTCTGTGAATCATTCATTTCTATTTGTTCCATCCTGACTTTTAAGGAGTTATTTTCTTCTTTCACAGTTTTTAGTTCCTTTTGTAAATGCCCAATTTCGTTTTTAAATGAATTATTTTGCTCTATTGAATTTTTTTCCATTTCCCTAATTTCTTTTTTGAGAATTATTTTCTTTTTCCAATTCAGAAATTCTATTTTCTTGAGACTTTTTTATCTTTTTCAATTCAGAAATCCTACTTTCCTGTGATTTTTTAACCTTTTCTAATTCACAAATTTTGTTCCCACCACTATTCCTAAGAGAGGTTATTTACAAATATTTTTTCCCATAATGTTAGCATGTGAAAAAATAGAACTTTATATGTAATATAAATATGACAATCATAATGATAATATCCTAAATTAGAATATTATCATTAATTATACAAGTTAGCCATTTCTGTATGAAAGAGTGAGTTCCAGCCTGCAACATCATTTTTACAAGAGTTATGTCCTCTAAAGAAAAAATATGGAAGAGTTAACTTGAAAAAAATGTAAATATGAGGTTGTTTTTTTGAAGAAAATGTTAATTTTTTTTATTTTTGTAGAAAATAATTTATCAATAATATTTATATCTAACTGGAAATTCTTTACAATTTACAGAAAAATATTCAGAAGTGCTTTCATCAGTGGACCTACTAACTATTTGTTGATTGTTTTTATTTGATCAGTGTTCCTCTGAAAGTCTCTCAGAAATATCTGCAAGACATAGACTTGTATCCATAAATCCATTGGGAAAATATGAAGGTAAGATTATATTATGTAGAATAGTGGAGTTTCTATTAAAAAAGGAAAAGGGGAGGGGCCTCTAGATACCTCAGTGGATACAGTACCAGCCCTAAAATCAGGAGGATCTGAATTCAAATATGACCTCGGACACTTAACACTTTCTGTGTGACCCTAGGAAAATCAGTTAACCACAATTGCCACAACAAAATAAAATGATATCTAGAAGCTGGAGAAATAGGAGCTGGGGTCTGAAATAGACTCTGTCATCAAATACTAAAATTAGAAGTCGCATGAAATCCTAATGCTACTCAGGAAAAAAGGAGATATTAGAGAGGAAGAGTTCAATGGACAAAGAAATACTTATTTTTAAAGTGATTTTTTTTCAATGTAAATTTATTTTTTTATATATTTTTTTATTTTTACAAAAATCTTATGCATAGGTAATTTTCCAGCATTGACAATTACAAAACCTTTTATTCAATTTTTCCTCTCCTTCCCCCTACCCCTTCCCCCTGATAGCAGATTGGGTTAAATATGTTAAATATGTGAAAGTATAAGTTAAATACAATATATGTATACATATCCAAACAGTTATTTTGCTGTACAAAAAGAATGGGACTTTGAAACAGTGTACAATTAGCCTGTGAAGGAAGTAAAAAAATGTAGGCAGACAAAAATATAGGGATTAGGAATTTTATGTAGGCATAGTCAACTCCCAGAGTTCTATCTCTTGATGTAGCTGGTTCAGTTCATTACTGCTCTCTTGGAACTGATTTGGCTCATCTCATTGTTGGAGAGGGCCTCATCCATCAGAAATGATCATCAAATAGTGTAATGGTCCTGTTGTATTTAAGTTATAATCCTTCTCTGGGAGGAGGTTTCTTTTCTATATAATCTTTTCCTCTGTGAGCAGGTTTCTTGGGAAGATTCTGGAGCCTCCAGCCAGAGCAAAGGTAGAATCTCAAATCCTCTTCTTCCTGAATCCTGGCTCTGAATCTCATCCAGCTCTTGTCCTTCCCCAATTCAGACTGCTTCTCCAAGCCGCCGTCCCAACTCTGGCCCAGACTCAACTAACTCCAGAACCAATGCTGCCCTCTTTTATCCTCTCAGAGAATGGGCATGGGATAACTCAGGGGCTTGTGGAAAAAATACTTCAACCAATGAACTTGCTCCTCTTAAACATGTAAACTCCTCCCCAGAAGTCCAAAGGTGCAAACTCCCCTTAAAGGCCAGAATTAAAGGTGTGGATTCTGAGAATTGTAAAGTAGCAATTTAGCACTTAGTAAGAACCTAACAAAATAGTATTGTTATTGAAGTATATAATCTCCTGGTCCTACTCATTTCACTAAACAGCAGTTCATGTCTCTCCAGGCCTTTCTGAAATCATCCTGTTGGTCATTTCTTACAAAACAATAATATTCCATAATATTCACATACCACAATTTATTCAGCCATTCTTCAATTGATGGGCATGCACTCAATTTCCAGTTTCTGGCCACTACAAAGAGGGCTGCCAGAAACATTCTTGCATATAAAGGTCCTTTTTCCTTCTTTAAAATCTCTTTGGGATATAAGCCCAGTAGTAACGTTTTAAAGTGATTTTTAAATTAGCTGCTAGAGTATTATCCAAGTATCTTGGATACATGTTTCTTTGACTTAATCAGAGTACCTTACACAATTACTGAAGGAATTATATCTCATTTACTTTATTTCCCTATTTTTTGAGATACTCCTGGCTAGTGGTTTCACTATTAATATTTATGTTTTGTTCTGTGTTTTGAAATAATCATATTCTGTCTTTTAAAAACTGATTATTTTCTTGTCTATTCCTGAATTATGATTTTTTTTCTGAATTTAATTCAAAAATTCACCTGCCTTATACTGACTTAAGATTTAGAAATGCACTTTATTTTGTTAAATTATATTTCTAATATTGTATAAGGAAATCTATTACTCCTGAAGGATGCATGTGCTCTTGGATCTTCATACCACAAATGTATCCTTAAGGATATCTTAAGCATTTCATCCTGAGAAGTCTAGTCCACATCTCTAAACTTGCAGATGGACTCAAACACTGAATGAACATTTTTTAGTCCCAAAAGGGAAGGAAGGAGTTGTTGCTAATCCCTCATCATCAATTTCCACTTGGTCATGTTTTCCTCATCCCCAATTGCTTTCTTCACCTCGACAATTCCATTTTTTTTCTTCTCTTACTTCCCAAAACTGTATTAAGCCTACTAATAGCTACTACACAATCTCTGGTTATTGAGAAAGTCAATTGACCCAATTTGTTAAAAGTTTACTTCTACTGAACAAAGAAATTAATCATGCATAACCTCAGTTTATACTAAATTTTCAGTGGTTAACAATTTCAGCTAGATTTACTATCAAACTTTACAACTTTCTCAGCTTTGTTCCTGGGAAATTAGCATCACACAAGAAATTTAAAATCTAGCTATAGAGTGAAATTGCAAAATAATCAGCTAAATGCATAATTAGTAATTAATAATTTTTTTACATTTTTTGCCTTATCTCAAGATAGATTATAAGAGAGAAAGTTATATCTAACACAATCACCAATATTGTTAATGGGGAGGGGAATGAAGGATTTCATTCATAGAAGAAAAGTAATTCTAAATAAAATAAATTTTCATTTACATATTACTTTAGACTTGAAACAAGAATTGAAATTTAAAGGACCATCAGATGGAAGCCAGGAAATTTTTGATAAAGGTGACCAGGAGCAGGTATGGGGAAATGATATTGAAATTTCTGATATTTTATTTTAGTAAAAGTGCATTTAATGTTAATTTTATTAAAAGTCTTTTTTCAAGATGGTTTACTTTTAAATGTATTTTTGTCTTATGCAGGAGTTGAAAATGTATTTGGTAGTATAGGGACAAACAGAAAAATTTCAACCCTAGCTAAGTAGTACTAGAGTAAAGGAACAGTCCTAGGATATTTCTTAAATGGCAAAGTCAATTTAAGCTACTTGATTATTTCACTGTTTTCCTTTTATAAGGCAAAATAATTGTGATAATAGAATTGTCATGGATCTGAATGTATATGAAAAAACATCTTAGTTCCGATTTCTTTCTTTGGTTACAATACATTTAAAACAATGCCAAGATTATCTGGATATGTCAATATCGGGAAATGTATGTCACTTTAGAAAAATATGCTGAATTTTATCAATGTATAAAATGTTAATGTATGACATAATGTCATGATAATAATAATAATAAACCTTAACATTAATTATCAAAGTTAATCTAATTTATCTTTTTCCCAGATAACCAATTCTGTCTTCAGTAGGCCCCCTTTCTGTTCCTGAAAAGTTACTACCCAAGTAAATTGGCCTACATTATATTGGAACAGCTCTAATAGAGGTGTTTTCTTGTGTTGACCTATAATTTACCTTTCTATATTGTGCAGCTAGGATGAATGGTTCTGAGTCAAGTTGAAGAAATCAAGACTTTCTTCTGCATTCTAATTCCCTAATTTTTGAATGACTGTTATCCTGGCATCCTTTAAATCATCTTTTCTATAGACTAGACACCTCACTTGCTTAACAGACCTTCCTGTGACATAAATCATGCATGACTTGTAAGGTTTCTTTTAGTTTCTCTGAACTGCACTTTTTCAGTGTCCTAAGTATAATAATGTGAAAATAGAAAGACAATAAAAGCCTGTGATGTCTTACTAAGGATCCTCTTACTTTTGTTGCAAAGATCACATTAGTCCTTTTGATAGTCTCATCATATTAAACTTATGGTCCACTAACAAATATTTCTAAGTGTTTCTCAGAATTTCTATGAAAAATCTCTTTTGCCCAGTTGTGTACATATGCAGCTGATTTTTACAAATCAAGTTCTAGTATTTTACATGTATTTCCTTTGAAATGTTTCTTATCAGCCCCATCTCCTTGCTCTAATTCATAAAGAACCATTGGAATCTCAGTTCTGTGACTTATTTAATCTATATCAACCATGCCATTTACAAATCTGCTAATGAGTATTCTATCACTTCATCCTGATTATCAGTGTAAAATGTTGATCAAAACAAGCCCTGAGGATAAAGCTACCTTTTGCTGTCTAGGGGGAAGTAGTGTTCTTTAGATCTGCCCAATGAAACAGCTCCTAACCTACCAATTTTTTTCTTTTATAATCCACATTTTTGTCCTAATCCAATAAGGGTGTTGTGAGAAACTTTTTCAAATACTTGTTGGAATCCAGAGTTTTTGCCTTTCTTTGAATTTGATCTTCTATTCTCTAGAGAACTGACATTTTCTTTAAAGGGGAAGTTAAAAGGTATAATTTGTTCTAATGAACATATATCAATAATTAATTAATCCCCTTAGGTCCTTTTATGGGAGATATGCAGTAGTTCTTACAAGTAGTTCTTGTAGCTTAGGCTACAATTTCACCTTTTCGAATTCTAATTTCTAGATTCACTTTTTCTAATCCCATGACAACTCCCTGGTAAACTGTAATTTCTCAAAATATTTCAGAAAAACACCAATTTAGTCCAATATGAAACTTGGCATCGGCATCAAGGTCTTGTGGTTCTAACCATAATCATATAACTTGACCTCAGTGAGGTAGTCATGCTTTCCCTAACAGAAAGTTAGGGAAAGAGTTCCTAAAGCCCTCTACTTTATGCAAGATAGAATCAAGGGGCAAGAGAGACTTGAAAAACAAATCAGATCACACAGTCTTATCTTCCCACAGCATCTTTGTAAAACTAGATTCGAGTTCACAACCTGAACCTTCAATCCTATATATTTTCTAGCCGACACATTTTAAACATTTGTTTTTGAACCATTATATCTTTGCCCTACAAACAAGAATTTGTCACCATTCCAATATGATTTCTTGAAAATCAAAAATTATATATAACATATAACTTATCCTCATTAATTGATTATAGAAATAATCTGAAATCTTTAATCTGAAATTTGCCAAATAGTACCACAGTCATCAACTGCAATGGTTTTTTGGGTTTCCTGGAGCAGCCTTTGGGAGCAGTCTTCCTTTTTAGCAGATTAATCACCATGAGAATATCCAGGTATTGAAGTCCAAATCCTTTTTTGTCTCTTTCACAATCTAGTTTCCTTGCCTGAAGCCTGGAAGCTTTCTGGAGAGCTTTTCAGCCTGGACTTGGCCTCAGTGGGGGAAGTGCAGGAGGCCAACTCAGCCACCATGAAGCTGAGAAAGATGAAATGAATCTGGCTCTGGGTCAGAATGTCTGTGCCATTCTGAGCCTGTCCCCACCTTATATGCTCTACACTTGAGTATAAACCAATCATTATATCAGTAGGAAACCATTATCTGTTGTAAGATTAAATCAGTCATACTAAATTTAGAGAAATATTAATCACCATACTAAACTAGATAACCATTGTCTCATCACTTCCATTGACTAAACAACTTGTAAGAATCCTTGTTTCAGAGTTCTGGCCCATAACAGTCAACAAATCACTGAATTGAATATCTTCTGTAAGTCTCAAGGGGGTGGAGCCAAGATGGCAAGAGTGCAGACATGACTTTCTGTGACCTCCCTCTGACTTTCTCTCAAACTAATAGCAGATTAAGCATCTGGTTTTGGCGTCAAAGAATCCACAGATATTTGGACTACAACATATTTACAAGATCATCGTTTGGAAGAACTTCAGAACAAGTCTCTTTCAAACAGGCATGGGGACAGTCTACTGAGCCCAGAGTGCAGCACAGGGATACTAGGGGAAGGAAATGGGACAAGAAATCAGTGCATTGCAGCTTCCACGCACTTGGAAATCTTTTGTGAGACTAATTAGGCTATTCTATCCTAGTTGTAAAAGGTAATTTTGGCAGATTTGCTACAAAAGGCAAATTGTAAACTACTGATAAACTACTGAGCTCCGAAAGAACTGGAGAACTAGCCATGATTACTCAGCACCAGAAATCAATCAGCAGAACTGCCCCAGAGCAAATCTAAAGCAGATGTCTTTACTTTGCATTGAGTAGACTTAAAAATCAATACACAAAAAGAACTCTTGCCACAGAGCACTTTTATGGATAGGGAAAAGAACAGACCTCAAATACTGAGAACCCTAAAGCCAAAATAACTCCAGATGCAGGCTCAAAGGGAAAGATAAGCTGGTCTCCATTTCACAAGCCTTTCTGGGAAGATTGCATAAAGAATCTTAAAAGGGTTAGGAGAAAAATGGAGAAAGGAAATGAGATCACTGCAAGAAGGAATGGAAAAACATTTAAAAATTACTCTACAAAATATATATGAAAAAGAAACCAATAACCTGAGAAAATTTGTGAAATGGAAAAAAAATATAATGAACAATTCAATTGACCAATTACAAAAAGAGCTAAAGGTAAAAAACACTAAATACACTAAAAATTAGAACTGAGGAAATGGAAGTGAATGACTCAGTAAGACTTAAAAAATAAAAAAAAAATGAAAAACAAAACAAAACAAGAAGACAATATGAAATACCTCAAACAATTGACATAGAAAATATCCAGGAGAGACAAGCTAAGGATTATTGAAATCCATGATGAAAAAAAAAAACAAAAAAACTAGACATTATCTTAACAGGAAACTATAAAGTAAAATGACCCTTGATATCTTAGAATCAGAAAGTAAAATAGAAAGAATTCACCAATCACCTCCTGAAGAAGAGACTCAAATATTAAATCTCCAAGGAATATCATGGCTAAATTTCAAAACCAAGGAAAAAATGTTGCAGGCACCTAGAAAGAAACAATTTAACAAAAGTGCCACAATTTAGATTACCCAGGACCTAACATGTTTCACTTTACAGGATCAATGGGGCTGTAATCTGATACTCCAAAAGGCAAAGGAAGTTTTTCACATGATGAAAATGCTATGTTTTCTGTTCAAATGCTTGCTATTTGTAAACTGTATATTGATCCAGAAACTGTTTCCATAGTTTTGGTCATCCAAATTACTCCATTTATTTCCAAAGTACTTGGCAGGTGGACAAGAAACTTTTCTAAATCAGACATAGAAGTTGGAATATTAGACTGAGTAGCCAAAAGAACAAGGATAAACATAAAGATACTTAGCACACAGACTTAAAAGAATTGTAATGAACTCAGATTCTATTTTATGAAAATCCTTGTAAAATCTGACATTTGAAATAACTTTACTTTCGTTGCTTAAAATAGCTAAAACATAAGCTAAAATTTTAACAAATGCATCTGATGGTACAGCTGCTAGTTCATCTTCAATGATTTTCTAAAATACTTCCTTTTTTTGCATTTTAGAAGAAAATTAAATACTATTTTGCTAATCAGTAATATCAAAAGGACATTAACACAGTATTTCTCTGTTCCACTTACTTAAACCTAGTTCTTCTGACTTCAAGTTCAGTGCTTCTCTTCTTCCTTTCAGTTTTTTTTTTATAATTTTCATTTGCTAAAGATATCTGTCATTTTAGTACTTAGAAATAGTGTTAAAATGGGAGAAAAGACGGAAAAAACAATGGCAAAATGCTGACTTGTGATATGTTTAGATAACTGACTGCTTTAGATACTATGACTATGGCAGTTCATTGAATTTTATTTTTTGAAAGGAGCACTGACAATCATTGAGTCAAATTCCATTTTTAATGAATAAAGGTTAGGCTCAGGGTAGTTAGATAACATGGCCAGGGTCTCTTGGCTCATCTGTACCTTATCTTTTCACAACAATAATTGAAGATATAAGAGACTAGTGAAGAGAGACTAGTGAAGAGAGCCAAAATAATTCAGTTAGACATGGTTTCAAGTGCCGCTTCTAATACATATTAGGTGTATTATCCTGGGCAAGTCCATTGACCTGACCAGACAAGTGATACTAGAAGCAGAGGCTGATCTTACTTTATGGATGGAGTTCCCTCATTTGGAGTTATACTGATGAACTCACAGGTCCTGTCCAAAAATAATGCGAGTAGTATTTGTATAACTCTAAAATTACAAAATTATCTCATCTGATATTCATTGCTATTCCTTTAAAGTGGTGTGACCCATATTTACAGACAAGGCAATAGAATGTTAACAAAATACAAATGACTTTCCAAAACGGTCAATTTGGTATCTTAAGCTTAAAGCTTTCAATGAAAAATTTAATGCTAACTCTCTCTCTCTCTCTCTCTCTTCTCTCTCTCTCTCTCTCTCTCTCTCTCTCTCTCTCTCTCTCTCTCTCTCTCTCTCTCTCTCTCTCTCTCTGATTTTGACCAAGTTACTTAATGTATTTGTGCTTCAAGTTCTCAAGTTCCTCATTTACAAAATAACTTTCAGATATTTTTTCCTATTTTTTTTTCCTTTTCAGAAAGATTGTGCTTCTGTGAACCTTCCCAGGGAATAGCATTGATTTTCTATAATGTAGCAGTCATAGTGGCTGAACCTCACTGTACTCAATTTCCTATATTGTTAGTTGATTATTTCAGTGACAATCTTCAAATTTTATTTTTGTTTTTGTTTTGTTTTTTGCTTTACTTTTTGAACTTGATAATATAAAATAAGAAATGAGAACTGGAATGGGAATCATAAATCATATGGTGGGAAATAAGCTTAGTCTGTCCATTGTGGGGACATGGAGGAAAAGGCCAACAATCAGATATTTTATCTCTTTATATCCATCTGCTTGTTAAAGGAGAGAAATGAGAAGAATATGAACATAGGTTGAGAAAACAAAATGAGATAGCAATTATGCTATCATTTTGAAACTGGTCAATATTTATATTTTCAAACAGATTATATATCCAAAATAAAAAAATGGAGATCATATATATTGAGGATAATGTGTATTTCAAGATAAATGTAGAAAAATTTAAGGCAGCATGGCATACTTGAAAGTAGTTCAAGTCACACTTCTGACATATATAGGCAAGCATTTAAAATCTCAGTGTTCTCTACATTGGTAGAATTGGTGGAGGGAATTTTCTCTTCAGGTAGCTCCTTGTACTAGTTAAATCACATAAATAAGCATATATATACCGTGTTTCCCCGATAATAAGACACTGTCTTATTATTTTTTTGGGACTAAAAAACACCAGAGGGCTTATTTTCAGGGGAGGGCTTATTTTATCCTCCATCATGCCCCTTTTATCCTCCATCATGCCCATTTTAGCCTCCATCATGCCCCTTTTAGCCTCCATCATGCCCCCTGAGTGCTTATTTTATTCTCCATCGCTTACTGAACTTACCGAGTTTTTAGATGGTCCTGTCTCAGCTCTACTCCGCGGCGCTGCTCTCAGTAGCGCCAGCAAGCAAATCACCAGGGAAGAAGAGGATGACGCGCTCACTGCTGCAGCTCTGATTGGATGCAGCTCGGAGTGCGACGTGCGTTTCACCCGGGAGGGGAGGGCGGCGCTGCTTACTGAAGGTACCGCTACGCAGCATATAGCGCAGGGGATCACCATGATGACCGTTTTCATAGTAAGTTCGATAGGGCTTATTTTCGGGGGAGAGCTTATTTTAGCGGAATATTAAAGAGTATGTGGGTGTCTTATTTTCAGGATAGGTCTTATTATCGGGGAAACATGGTATATATATATATATATAAAATGTATAAAATATATAATACATAAACACACACACACACACACACACACTTACATAGAGAAAAATACAGGAATAAAGTGACACTGATACTAAGCTTTCCTTTTAGGTGAAAGAGAAAAACCAAGAGCACCAGCACAATGAAATGGAAACATTGGAGAGAAAAGATAAGTTAACTGAAAACAGAAGAGCTGGAAAAGTTAATGAATTATTTTCTATGGAGATTCATCAGCATGGTAAAGATGAGGGAAATAAAATTCCTGGGGAAGAAATTCCAATAACAAGCATTTCCTCTAAGGGAAATTTAGCACCTGTGCACCACGTTTTAAAGGGGTAAGTTTCTCAAAATAATTAACTGGAGTATTATTATCAAATATCAACATTCATGGTATGTTCAGTTTGCTCTAAAAATCTAGATTGATTCACTCTGCATTCACTAGTTTTTGCTGAGAAAGAAATTAAGGACACATGAATGTAAACAGTTATATTGCTTTAATATGTTTTATGTATATATATATATATATATATATATATATATATATATATATATATATATATATATATATATATATATATATATATGCAAACTACTTTGCTCCTATATATAGGAGCAAAGTAGTTTGCAAAATCTGGCAAATGTGTGCTAATTAGATAAGAAAATGTTTACATCTGCTCCAAAAATTAGATGGGTTCTCTTAGTCATTAGAAAGTTTCCATCAGTAGAAATGTTCAAAGAGTCAATTATAGTCGTCCTTATAGATAAAGCACTGAGGAAAGTCAGACAACCTAGATTCTGAAGAAACTCACACTTTTAATTGCAGACATGCAAATCATTAAAAAGATCATTACCAACCTATCACTTGAGAAAAAGGTTAATGTCCTTTCAAAGTACCAGAAAAAAGGAAATTGACTGAAATGTAGAGAAGTGCTTTGCAGCTCTTCTTTTATAAGGCCCTCTATTGCTCATATGACTTCTGGACAGAGTGAGGAAGAGCAGAAAGCAGATAACTACTATCTGCTGCTCCACCAAAAAAAGTCTTAGGACCAAAAGGTGATAGATGAGACACAGGAATGTGGTAAAGAAGATTCACAATATTAGATCACCTAGAAAATTCCAACTCATGAGAGTTGTAAGGTGGAAGTGTTCTGGACTAACATTTAAAAAGTAGAGAATGTTAAATACATGTTAAACGCATACTTCAAATATGTTCTGATCAGGGCATAGTATGAGAAAACAATCACCTCCCTTTTCCTTCTTAGAATTCAACCTATTATTAAGTCTTTCTCCTAGCATTGTTGCCACACTGCCTTGAAATCTCCCTGATATTTTGCATACAAATTGTTTAATCACAGCAACCTGGTTTTTTCAGCTGATGCTTTTTAGCCAAAATATATGCAGGAAATGGTACAGATGAGCAAAAGGTTGGGCAAGAAATAAGCAGAACCTATTAATCCTAGACTAGAGAAGACATAGATACAACTATAATGGATCTTGTATTCTTAGAAGGATTGTGAGAACCTATGTTGGATTAAGACTGTATATCTGAATATGAAGTAGCTTTACAGGCAGACAGTGTAATTTAATGCACTGCAATAGAGGATGACCATTAAAAGCTTGATATGATCAGCATCTTAGTTAAGGAAGTTTGGTCTGGAAGTAAAATATATATCTTTTAAAAAGAAAACTATATTACCTTCCACTGTTTTCTAAATAAGTTTTCAATAAAAAAATAATTTAAGCGTCCCTCCACGGATTTTTTTTTTTCCTACAGTGACATTGCTATGCATAGGGAAAATATAAAAAACCCTAAAAATGAGAAGTGGATTTCCAAGGATTCTAGGATGACCTGTGAAAAGGTGAATTCTTCATCTGATATGCTACTCCATAGTTATGATGACAGTACTTTAAATGAGACAGATCCTGATGAATTAAGGTAAATTGCTACTGGACTAGACCATAGAAAAATATTAGCAACGTGTGCTTTCTTATTGTAAAAGGCTCTTGTCTTGCTTTTCTTTTCTTCCAGTTGAGTGTTGTGGTGTCATAAAACAGATGCACTATAGGAATGCCAGGGGAGCTAGCTAATGTTGATAAAAGTTAAGGGGCCCAGACTCCACTTTAATATGCATACCACATTACTTGCCACTGTCATGCTGGTGAAGGGCACAGCAGGGTTCTCATTGGTCAATGAAAAGTAGTTTTCACTATATATACCTAAGCATTTAGTAATATATAATCACAGTCTTGGATTCATAAGATTAAGGGTAAAGTTTCCAATCTTCTACTGTTCTACCATGGCCTGAGAACTGAAAGCCACTGTAGGGCGTCGTGTAATCCATCCTCCTTCCTTTTAAGCTGAGGAGATAACCAGTTTACCCACAGTAAAAATGGGTGAAAAGAGGAGGAAAAAAGTTATGAAATCAAGATTCAATCCACTTTCCACTGTACCACAAAGCCAATGTTAATGGTGGAACCTAAGAAATATTTTACATGTTTGTAAAATGGGGGTGATAATATTTGGGTATTAGCAAGATTTTTGTAAGGAAAATTCTTTGTAAATTGCTATAGAAACATGAATTATCATCAGAAACCCAATAAATATGTTATTCAGCCTGCAACAGAGTATTCTGCTAATGATTGCCTCATTAAAATAGTCTTTACTGAAAGAAACATACTTCCAGATTTCTGGAACCACTTGACAGTAGATATGGAGAAAAACATGGAGGATATGTCTGAGTTACAACATTTAATTTGCCATTGCTATTAATAAAACTGTTGACTAAGCCCCTGAGAAGTGAGAGAGAACCCATTTTCTTCACCTATACTTCACCATACTTTTCTTATTTCAAATTCTTTCTCCCTGTTCAATTGAAGGACACAACTTTTTCTTTTTTTTAAATACCTAGAAAGACCCAATCATTGTTTCATAGGATTTCTGTTTCTGAAAATGTTTCACATTTAATGAATCACATTTAAGTTTCAGATTTCACTACTTATTTGTCAGGATTTGTGTATAGTCTCACCAGAAGGAGTACTTTCTCTAGGGGAAAGTGCCATGGTTTTGTCATTTTATCGATTGTTTCCTCATGCATTCTTCCACAAGTTGCCCATCTAATGTTCTGGTAAACTTGTTTGAAAAATGTTAAGTCACATGCAATGTGGAAAGTCTTTTTGTAATCTCTAGGAAAAATTTTTAAAAATGAGAAAAATAGTAACTGATCTCTTGGTGCTTACAATGTAAGAAATACAACTTGAATTACCAAAGAAAAATATGATCATGCTGGTTACCATGGTTAATATTTTCTAAAGCTTAGAAAAAAATGAAACATGATGAACATAATAATGACTCAATTTATTCTTAACAATCAGGGTAGTATTATTCTCAAACTCTTGTTTCTTTAGAATTTTAATAACAAGCATTTTGGGTCATGATGAGTTAAAAATGAATAATTTGTAAAATTAAGATGTTTTGGCTGACTGTGATTAAGTATTTCTTTGATGGGAAAAAAATTCCAATGTTAATTCAGAATATTTTAAATTTCCCTTAAAAGTTTTCAAGAGGCAAAGATAAACATTTATGATAAGTTATGGCTATGAGATTAAATGTTGCAATATTCAGTATCCTCTATTATTTACTAGAAACCTGAAAAACATATGATTTTTAAATGTGTGTATTAATCAAATAATTACAATGACAATATTACCATATTTTTATGTACACAATGAAATTTGTGTCTTTTAGGTTTGCAAAGATTACATTAAATGAAAAGAAGGTAATGTAAAAACTTCTAAAAATGTAACGACTGCTTTTCTAGATTATGAAAAATAGGACTATTTCATCAGAAAATGGATACTTTTAGAAATATATCTTTTTCTTGTGAAATATATCCATTGTGGATGCCAGAAATCTAATTAGTTTTCTAGGCTTTCTTTCACTCCCCCTTTGTCTGTAAGAGATGGAATGAGTGTTATTGATAATTTTTATAAGGGTATTAAATCAATTACTAGGTGAGTTGGTATGCGGCCTAGCGAATAGTGAAGAAAACCTAAGTTTGAATTTCTTCTTAAACTCATCAACTGTTTGATTCTGGACAAATTACCTAATTTCTCCTATATCTTATTTTCTCATTTGTCAAAGAAGAATAGCTGTGAGAATGCTATGAGATAATGTATAAAAGATAACTGTTGTGAAAAAAAATTGCTACATAAATGTTGTTCATTGTTATTGCTTTAATGTTTATTTTACAATAATTTTATATTAAGTTTATTATTTGACAGTACTTTTATGTACCTTATAAGGATGAAGTGGAGATGGATACAGAAACTCTTGATGGCTTCACTCTGGATACAGACACAGAGGATTCTGATTTTTCTACCTCAAATTATGTTCAAGGTAAGAGTATTTATAAATTTTCTAACAGAATATCAAAGTTAAACAGGAACCAAATATGTATTTATAACAAGACAATACCACTGACGGCCTATTCATTGATTAATAGTAGAATAGAAGTGACTTTGGGTTTTTGGAGGGTCTGACAGAGTCTAATTTCTGACAAACTTTGCCAAGCTAAAAATTATGTAGACTTCAGAATGGGGACTTTTCAGCCACAGTTCTCAAGGATGACCTACCATTTGTTTCAATGCAGAAAGAATTAAGAACCAAGTGTGTGCCAAATACACAAATTTTAGGTTAGGCAGGCATTGTTCTTATCCTCCTTGAGTGTGCAATCTACTAGGGAGATAGAGCCTACGAAGATAGCTGAATTAGAAAATAATACTTAATAAATTATATGATAAGTAAAGTGTACAATCATAGTGCTATTTAAGGTTTAAGTATGAAAAAACATCAGCTATTTTAAATAAAAAACACTTTTTTAAAGATAGCATTTGTGTTGCATTCAAAGGATAGATATGAATTCAGTAGATCATGGGTACCTAGGAACTGGAATGAATGTTTGACACATGGAAATTTTGAATAAGAAAGCAGTAAAATGAGAGTTTTCCTGGACAGTATATAGCCATAAGAAGTAAATACCAAAAGGAAAGGTATTGACATTGCAGAAGAAGTAAGTAGTTTTGTGTCTATAGGAAAATAATTTAATCTGGAAGCTTCATTTTATTAATCTCCAAAATATCTTCCTTCAGAGCATAATTTTAGGGAGGTTATTTTTAAGACTATATGTGTTATATTATGAAATGTGAATTACATGTATTGAATACTAGGATAAGGTGTATGAATTGTATATGGTGCTTAATAGAAAAGTCTTTATTTTAAATAAATAGTAATCTCTTTCATGAAAAGTAGAGCTGAAATATTTCTCTAAATGAACCTTGCAAATTTTCTGCCTAGTTTTTATAATTCTTCAGTGAGCATATACGATAGTATACTGGACATATGATGTCATGAATAACTAGTTACAAATTCTGCCTTATCTACCTACTAATTGTGAATTTCAACAAGTCCTCTTCTCTGTGTTCTCTTTTGCTTTGAATCTTGGATCTCAGATTTCCCTTACTGTCAGTTTCACCATCCATTATAATCAGTACCCATAAACAGCCCTGTTCTCTGTCCACATCCTTCCTACTTCAATTCTTTTAAAATCTGTAATATATGAAGAATTGAATGTTGTCAAAGAAAACCAGATAACCAAGTCTGTTAACTCTGTAGCTTTATATAAATAACTTTTCTAATTCTGGGTTAGTTCTATATTTAATTGTGTGCATTTCTGAAGAATAAAGTGCCTGGGTTTTTTTGGCACTTAGTTTCCTTGAAGCACAATTTTTTTTTTAATTGCTTAAAGGTACCAGAAGTCTGAGCAACAAATAAATGAGCAAGAAAGCTATTGTATGAATTCTGTGTACCAATTAATATTATAAGTCTCTTAAAGAATAAAAAGTGTTTACATGAAACTATTATTTAGTGTAAAACACATTTATATTAGTTACTTTTTAAGTAATTTAGCATATTTATAATGTATAGATAATATATTTTATTAATCTTATTAGTCCCACAATACACATCAGCATGTTTACTTTCCACATATATTTTTCTTAGATTATGAGTAATTCTATGATTTCAAAAAACTTGTTAAAAATTAATATGTAACTTGAAAAGATTCTCTTTAACTGTCTGTAATACCCAAAGGGGAAGTAGGTTATTTTAAATTTAATTAAATCTCTTGAAAAATAGTATTTTTGTATATCTTAGAATTCATATGTGGATACTATTTTATCAGTGCAAGAGAATTGAATTCTAGTTGTTTAACTGTGTTTTCTCTATATAGGTTCTTGCCTTTGGGAAGCTCAGAACAGAGTTCTTGCAAGTGGGTTATCAGTGAAATTTAAAAAGTCACGAATGCTAAAATTCACAAGGAAAGTTATGGTTTTAGAAAACACAGGGAACTGTGCACTACAGGAAACATTCTCAGAAAGCAGCAAATCTGAATCTCAACAAAAGCATCAAAAAATACAATGTGATAGCAGGTATGGAACTCATCAGTTTAAGACTTGAAAGATTTTCTCTTGAAGTATTATGACAGAAAATTTGAGGTTAGCAAGTCAAAAATGAAAAATCTTTGAGAATACTATAATGAGAAATAAAATAGAGAAATACTACAATATTGTATATCTCTTAAGCAAGAAAGAAAAATACATTCCTCGCACTCTTTTCTAAAAAGTTTTCAATTAAAAAAAAAATTAAGCATCCCTCTGTGGATTTTTTTTTTTTCTGCAATGACTTTGCCATGAATAGGAAAAATATAAAAATCATAAGAATGAGAAATGGATTTGTAAGAATTTTAGAACGACTTATGAAAATGTGTATTCTCCATGTGTTATCCTACAGCACTTTTAAGTGAGAGAGATCTTGATGAATTAAGTTAAACTGCGTCTGGACTATCTCATAGAAAAATATTAGCAAGTTGTGTCTTTTCTCATTGTAGAAGACTATTCTCCTGATTTTCTTTGTTCTTCCAGCTGAGTGTTCTGAGTATTCTGGTTGCATGAGACATTTCCACTGCAGGAATGCCAGAAAAACTAGTTATTATTGGTAAAGTTAAAAGGCCGACACTCCCCTTTTCTATGCATACCACACTACTTGCCACTGTCATTGTGGTGACAGGATACTGGTCTAAGAAAATTAGTTTTCACCACACACACACCTAAACATTAGTAATAATCCCATTCTTGGAGTCAGAAGATTAAGGCTCTCCAGACTTTTAGTGCTCTAGCATGGATTAAGAACTGAAAGGCACTACAGGGGTCATGCAGTCCAGCTTCCTTACTTTTAAACTGAGGAGATAAGCAGTTTACCCACAGTAAAAATGGGTGAAAAGTTACGGAATCCAGATTCAGTCCACTTTGCACTACCACAAGGCCAAAATAAGCAGTGGAATCTTGTACATATTTTACACATTTGTAAAATGGCAGTGATAATACTTGGCTTTAGCAGGATTTTTGTAAGAAAGTTCTTTGTAAATTGTAAATGAACTATCATTATAAACCCCAATAAATATATTATGCAGCATGCAGCAGTGTATTCTGCTAATGATTTCTTTTATTTCAATAGTGTTCACTAAAAGAAATTATACTTCTAGACTTCTGGAACCACTTAATAATTGATATAGGGAAAAACATGGGGAACATGGATGGGAAACAATGTATACTTTATTTAACTTCCCGTTGCTATTACTATATTAGCTGACAAAACCCCAAGAAGTGAGAGAGAACCCAGTTTCTTCACTGATAATTCACCATATTTTTACATTTTTCAAACTCATTTTTCTCCCTCTTCATTTGAAGGATATAGCTTGTTCTTTTTTAAATGCCTGGGAAGAGCCAATCATTGTTTCATAGGTTTTCTGCCTTTTAAGTTTGTAATTTTGTGTTTAATTACATTTAAGTTTAGATTTCACTAATTCAGAGGATTTGTGCATAGTCTCATCAGCAAGAGTACTTTCTCTAGAAGAAAGTATCATGACTTTGTCATTTTATCAGTTGTTTCCTCATGTTTTCTTCCACAAGTTGCCCATCTAATGTTCTGGTAAACTTGTTTGAAAAACATTAGTTACATACAATGTGAAGAGTCTTATTGTAAGCTCTAGGAAAAAAAAAAAAGAAAAAAAAAAAGAAAAAAAAGATGAGAGGCAGTACCTGACCTCTTGGTGCTTACAATATAGGAAATACAACGTGAATTACCCAAAACAAAAAAAAATATGATTACGCTGCTTACATTGGTTAAAATACAGTGAAACATGATGAACATAATTTAACATTTGTTGATGACTTAATTTATTTTAACAATCATGATAGTATTATTCTTAATAACTTAATGACAAGCAGTTTCAGTCATGAAGAGCTGAAGGAATGAGTGATTCATATAATAAATTAAGATATTTTGGCTGACATTTATTTATACTGTTATCTCTTAATTATTTCTTTGATGGGAAAAAATTCCGATGTTAATTCAGAAATTTTTATTTGTCTTAAAAACTTTTCAGTAGGCAAAGATAAACATTTATTATATGTTTTGGCTATGAGATTAAATATTTCAATATTCTGTATCCTATACTATCGACTAAAAATCTGAAAAAACCACTATTTTTAAATAAGTGTGTATTTAAATAATTACAATGACAACATATTACCATATTTTTATGTACACAATGAAATGTTGTCTCTTTTAGGTTTGCAAAGATTACAATAATTGGAAACAATAAGGTAATGTAAAAACTGCTAAAAATGTAGATTAATGTAGGAAGTAATACAATTTTTCATGGACAGATATGACCGATTTTCTACATTATAAAGCATGAGTATTTTACCAGAAAATGGACAGTTTTACAAATAAGTCTTCTTGTGAAATGAATCCACTGTGAATGCCAGAAAACTAAGTTGCAGGCTTTTCTTTCATTTCCCCCCCCTTCTTTATAAAAAGAGAATGACTCTCTGTAAGAGAGGTTATATTTCTTTTAGAAAGTCTTTTTGTGAAATGAATCCACTGTGGATGCCAGAAAACGAATTAGGTTGCTGGCCTTTCTTTCACTTCCCCCACCTTTCTAAAAAGAAGAGAATTTACTGTCTGTAATAGATGTTGTGAGTATAGTGATAATTTTTATAAGGTTATTAAATTAGCTTCTAGGAAAGTTGGTATGCGCCTAGTGAATAGTGATAACTATGATTCTGGACAAATCACCTAATTTCTCCTATAATCCTATATGTTCTCATTTGTAAATTTAGAATTGCTGTGAGAATGCTGTGAGATAATGTATAAAAAGATAAACCGTTGTGAAAAAAATTGCTACCTAAATGATGTTCATTGTTATTGCTTTAATGTTTATTTTACAATAATTTTATATTAAGTTTATTATTTGACAATACTTTTATGTACCTTATAGGATGAAGTGGAGATGGATACAGATACTCTTGATGGCTTCACTCTGGATACAGACACAGAGGATTCTGATTTTTCTACCTCAAATTATGTTCAAGGTAAGAATACTTTAAAATTTTCTAACAAAATACCAAAGTTAACAGGAACCAAATATCTATTTATAGCAAGACAATACCACTGAAAGCCTATTCTATTGATTAATAGTAGAATGGAAGTGACTTTGGGTTCTTGGGGGATCTGACAAGAGTCTAATCTCTGACAGACCTTGCCAAGTTAAAATGAGTTATGTGGACTTCAGAATGGTGATTTTTCAGCCACAGAAGTTCTCAAGAATGGCCTACCATTTAAGCAACTAGTTACTAGTTAAGCAACTAGTATGTGCCAACTACACACATTTTAGATAAGACACAGTTCTTGTTCTTATTGAGTGTGCATGCTACTAGGGCGATAGACCCTACAGAGATAACTGTATTAGAAAGAAACACAAAATATTTAACAAATTACATAAGTATACTCATATTTCTATTTGAGGTATAAAGTGTGAAAGAATATCAGCTATCAAGAATAAAAAACACTTTTTGAAGATAGCATTTGTGTCTCATTTTAAAAGATGGATATGATTTCAATAGGTCGTGGGGGCCTTAGGGGACTAGAATGAATATTTGAAACATGGAAATTTTGAGCAAGGAGGCAATAAAATGAGAGTGAAAATCCCATTTTACTAGAAAGTATATAGCCAAAAGAAGTACCAAAAAGAAAGGTATTAAAATGCAAAGGAAGTATCTTTGCGTCTATAGGCAAATCATTTAATCTTGGAACTCCATTTTATTAATCTCTAAAATACCTTACTTCAGAGCATAATTATGGGGAGGTTATTTTTAAGTCTATATGTGCTATATTATTAAATGTGAGTTACATGTATTTAATACTAGGATAAAGTGTGTGAATTTTGCATGGTTATTAATAGAAAAGCATTAAAGAAATTACCATTAACTAAATGAATAAATTGATCTCTTTTATAAAAATTATAGCTAAAACATTTCTCTAAATGACTGAAATAGTTTAGCTAAAACATTTCTCTAAATGACTGAAATAGTTTTTTTTTAAATAATTTTTATAAATTTTATAATTTTTATTATTTTTTATAATTCTTTGGTGAACATGGCCTATACAATAGTGTACTGGACATGATGTCATGAATAATTTTTACAAATCTTACCTACCTTCTAATTGTGAATTTCAACAAGTCCTCTAACTTCTTTGTGCCTAAATCTTCTTTTGCTTTGAATCTTGGATCTCAAATTTCCCTTACTGTCAGCTTCACAACCCATTCAGTACCTATAAACAACCCTCTTTCCCCCCCCACATTCTTGCTGCTTCAATTTTGTTAAAGACTGTAATAAAGAAGAATTTAAAGTTGTGAAAAAAACCAAATAACCAAGTCTGTTAATCCGTAGCTATACATATATATATATATATATATATATATATATATATATATATATATATATATATATATATATATATATAAATCACTTTTCTAATTCTGGGTTAATTGTAAATTTAATTGTGTATCTCTATGAAGAATAAAGTGCCTGGGTTTTTTGGAACTTATTTGGAACAAGTGATTTTTTTTAAAATTTTTCAAATTCAAATAATATCTCCCCTATATTTTGCTTAAAGATAACCAAAAGCCTGACCAATAAATAAATGAGGAAGAAAACTTTTGAATGAATGCTTATGTACTGGTTTACTTATGTCTCTAAAGAATAAATAGTGTTTATATGAGACTATATGGGGTAAAACACATATATATTACTTTTAAAGCAATTTAGCATATTTGTAATGTATAGATAATATATTTTATTAATCTTATTTTTCCCACAATACACATCAGCATGTTTAATTTTCACATATATTTTTCTTAGATTAAGAGGAATTCTGAGATTTCAAAAGAATTTTAAAAATTAATGTGTAATTAAGAGATGCTCTTTAACTGTACCTACAATACCCAAAAGCAAGTAGGCTATTTTAAATTTAATTTAAATCTTTTAAAAAATATTTTTAATATCTTAGAATTCATATGTGGACTTTTATCAGTGCCAGAGAATCTGAATTCTAATTGTGCTGCTACTGTCTTGCAGATTTTAAAATCCCAATATATTTATTTACCTGTGTATCTCTATAGGTCCTTCTTGCAGTTGGGAAGATCAGAACAGAGTTCTTGCAAGTGCATTATCAGCAAAATTTAAAAAGTCACAAGTGATAAAATTCACAAGGAAAGCTATGGCTTTAGAAAGCAGCAAATCTGAATCTCAACAAAAGCATCAAAAAGTACAATGTGATAGCAGGTATGGAACTCATAAGTTTAAATAGTTTAAATACAGAGTGAAAAGCTTTTCTCTTACATTGAAGTATTATGACAGAATTTGATGTTGGCAAGTCAAAAATGAAAAATCTAAAATATATAGAAAAATAATACAATGTTGTATATTTCTTGAAAGAGAAAGAAAAATACATTCCCCCATTCTTTTCTAAAATTTTTTTCAATAAAAAATTAATGCCTTAATAATTCAATAATAAAGAATCCCTCCGTGGATTTTTTTTATGCAATGACTTTGCCATGCACAGGAAAAATGTAAAAAAGCCTAAAAATGAGAAATGAATTTGCAAAGATTCTAGAATGATTTGTGAAAATGTTAATTCTCCATATGCTATTACTCCATAGTCATGATAACAGCACTTTATTTTTTTTTCTTTTTCCTTTTTTAATTTATTTTTTATTAATTTTATAATTATAACTTTTTTTGACAGTACATATGCATAGGTAATTTTTTTAAACCACATTATTCCTTTTACTCCCTTCTGTTCCAAATTGTTCAGCTCTTTCCCTCTACCCCCTCTCCTACATGTCAGGCATTCCCATACATATTAAATATCTTATAGTAGTATATCCTAGGTACAATATATATGTGCAGAACTGAATTTTGTTGTTGTTGTTGCAAAGGAAGAATTGTATTTGGAAGGTAAAAATCTGGGAACAAAAACAAAAAAAATGCTCTCAGTTTACACTTATTTCCCAGTGTCCCTTTTCTGGGTGTAGCTGATTCTGTCCATCATTGGTCACTTGGAATTGGATTAGCTCTTCTTTATGTTGAAGATATTCCATCAGAATACATCCTCATACAGTATCATTGTTGAAGTATATAGTGATCTCCTAGTTCTGCTCGGTTCACTCAGCATCAGTTGATGTAAGTCTTTCCAAGCCTCTTTGTATTCCTCCTGTTGGTCATTTCTTACAAAACAATAATATTCCATGACGTTCATATACCATAATTTACTCAACCATTCTCCAACTGATGGACATCCATTCATCTTCCAGTTTCTAGCTACAACAAAAAGAGCTGCCACAAACATTTTGGCACATATATGTCTCTTTCCGCTCTTTAGTATTTCTTTGGGATATAAGCCCAGTAGTAGCGCTGCTGGGTCAAAGGGTATGCACATTTTGATAACTTTTTGGGCATAATTCCAGATTGCTCTCCAGAATGGTTGGATTCTTTCACAACTCCACCATCAATGCATCAGTGTCCCAGTTTTCCCACAGCCCCTCCAACATTAATCATTATTTGTTCCTGTCATCTTAGACAATCTGACATTTTTCTGATCAATAGTGATTTGGAACACTCTTTCATATGAGTGGAAGTAGTTTTAATTTTATCATCTGAAAATTGTCTGTTCATATCCTTTGACCATTTATCAATTGGAGAATGGTTTGATTACTTATAAAGTCAATTCTCTGTATATTTTGAAGATGAGGCCTTTATCAGAACTTTTAACTGTAAAAATGTTTTCCCAATTTGTTACTTCCCTTCTAATCTGATTTGCATTATTTTTGTTTGTACAAAAGCATTTTAATTTGATGTAATCAAAATTTTCTATTTTGTGATCAATAATCTCTAGTTCTCCTTTGGACACAAATTCCTTCCTCCTCCACAAGTCTGAGAGGTAAACTATCCTATGTTCCTCTAATTTACTTATGATCTCGTTCTTTATGCCTAAATCTTGGAGCCATTTTGATCTTTTCTTAGCATGTGGTGTTAAATGTGGGTCCATGCCTAGTTTCTGCCATACTAATTTCCAGTTTTCCCAGCAGTTTTTGTCAAATAATGAATTCTTATCCCAAAAGTTGGGATCTTTGGGTTTGTCAAAGATTAGATTGCTATTTTTATTCACTATCTTGCCCTGTGAACCTAACCTATGCCACTGATCCACTAGTCTATTTCTTAGCCAATACCAAATGGTTTTCGTGACTGCTGCTTTATAATATAGTTCTAGATCAGGTACAGCTAGGCCACCTTCATTTAATTTTTTTTTTAATTACTTCCCTTGAAATTCTCGACCTTTTGTTGTTCCATATGAATTCTGTTGTTATTT
This sequence comes from Sminthopsis crassicaudata, assembly GCF_048593235.1. Lineage (NCBI taxonomy): Eukaryota > Metazoa > Chordata > Mammalia > Dasyuromorphia > Dasyuridae > Sminthopsis > Sminthopsis crassicaudata. The sequence goes on along the minus strand of NC_133621.1, from coordinate 273,176,076 downwards.
TTTTCTAGGTCATTAAAATAGTTTCTTGGGAGTCTGATTGGTATAGCACTAAATAAATAGTTTAGGGAGTATTGTCATCTTAATTTTATTTGCTCGTCTGATCCAAAAGGACTCAATGTCTTTCCAATTATTTAAATCTGACTTTATTTTTGTGGCAAGTGTTTTGTAATTTTGCTCATATAATTCCTGACTTTTCTTTGTTAGATATATTCCCAAATATTTTATACTGTCGTCCCTTATTTTGAATGGAATTTCTCTTTGTATCACTTGCTCTTGGATTGTGTTGGTAATGTATAAAAATGTTGAGGATTTATGTGGATTTTTTTTGTATCCTGCAACTTTGCTAAAGTTCTGAATTATTTCTAATAGCTTTTTAGCAGAGTCTTTGGGGTTCTCTAAGTATACCATCATGTCATCGACAGCACTTTAAGTGAGACAGATCCTGATGAATTGGAATAGCTAATTGAAAATATTAGCAAGGTATGCTTTTTCTCATTGTAGAAAACTGTTGTCTTGATTTTCTTTGCTTTGCTAGTTGAGTGTTCTTTCTGAGTATTCACTCAGAATTAACTACAAGAATGGCAGGAAAACTAGTTATTACTGGTAAAGCTAGAGCCCAAACTTAACCTTTTATATGCACATGCCACATGCCATATCACTTGCCATTTTCACTGTGTTGAGAGGAAACAGCAGGATTGATATTGGTCTATGAAAAGTAGTTTATACCATATATATGTAAGCATTAGTAATAATCCCAGTCTTGACGTTAGAAGGTTAAGGTTTCCAGTCTTCTACTGTTCTAGCATGGATTGAGAAGCCTCCTTACTTTTAAGCTCAGGAGATAAATAGTTTATCAAAATCAAACTGGTGAAAGAGGAAGAACCAGCTTATGAAATCCAGATTCAGTGCACTTTCCACTATACCACAAAGATACTATTAGCACTGGAACCTAGGATATGTTTTACACATTTGTAATACTTGGGTATTAGCAAGACTGTTGTAAGTAAAATTCCTTGTAAATTGCTATGGAAACATGAACTATCATAAGAAACCCAAAAAATATGCTTTGCAGCATGCAGTCTTTACTGAAAGAGACCATACTTTTAGATTTCTGGAATCATTTGACAGTAGACAGATAAAATCATGGGGAACATGGAAGGGTAACAATATATAATCCATTTAATTTACCATTGCTATTAATATAATAGCTGATTAAAACCCTGAGAAGTGAGAGAGAATCCATGTTCTTCACCTAACTTTACCATATTTTAACTTATTTCAAACTCCTTTTTCTCTCTATGTGAAGGAGCTTGTTCTTTTTTTAAATACTTAGAGCCAATCATTGTTTTATAGGATTTCTGTCTCTGAAATTTGTTATTGTGTTTAATCCCATTTAAGTTTAGATTTCACTAATTCAGAGGATTTGTGCATAGTCTCATCAGCAGGAGTACTTTCTCTAGAGGAAAGTGTCATGATTTTGTCATTTTATAGGTTGTTTCCTCATGTTTTCTTCCACAAGTTGCTCATCTAATGTTCTGGTAAACTTGTTTGAAAAATGTTAGTCACATACAATGTGGAGAGTCTTATTGTAAGCTCTAGGAAAAATAAAAAAGATGAGAAAGATAGTACCTGACCTCTTGGTGCTTACAATATAGGAAACACAATATGAATTACCAAAGAAAAATTTGATTATGCTGGTTACTATTGTTAATATTATCTAAAGCTTAGAATACCATGAAACATGAGCATAAGTTAACATTTGTTGTTGACTCAGTTTATTCTATCAATCATGATGGTATTATTCTCAAATTCTTACTCTTTTACACTTTTAATACTTTTACACTTTTTTTTTCATGAAGAGCTGCAAAAATGAGTAATTGGTATAACTAGTTAAGATGTTTTGGCTGAAATTTATTTATACTGTGATCTCCTTAGTATTTCTTTGATGGAAAAATCAGAATTTTTTTTTATTTCTCTCAAACCTTTCAAGAGGCAAAGAAACATTTATTATGTTATGGCTATGAGATTAAATACTACAATATTACATATCCTCTATTACTAGAAATCTGAAAAAGCATATGGTTTTTAAATAAATGTGTATTAATCAAATAATTACAATGACAGTATACTATTACCATTTTTTATGACCACAATGAAATAAACGAAATCCACCCCCTAGTTCCTCCAACAATTCTCTGTATACGCCAAATGATTGGGCCAGCACAATAGTGGGAAGGGCCATTTTCCATGCATATTCTTATAGACTATTGTCCAATCGGTAATTAGTTTTAAGTGCTCAGACCTCAGAAACTCAGTTTCAGCCCTTTACACTGCTCCTCTTCCTTCTTCCCAAAACAGTAAGCAATTTGATTTAGATTATTTTATTTTCATATCACTCATGATGTGAGAGAAGAAATAATCTAAACAGAAAAAAAACCCCTGAAAATTCTAAAGAGAAAATTAGAATGGTCTTCTATTAATTGTAATTTTCTCGGGGAGCAGGTTTCTTGGGGAGCTTCTAGGAGCAGTCTTTCAGTTTGGAGTAATAATCACCCCAAATACAGCCAAAAGCTAAAAGTTCAGATCCTTTATTGGCTCCTTCAAAATAACTCCCTTAGCTTTCTTAGAGGCCTATCTCTGTCCTTGGTTCCGAGAGCTCTTGACACACTAGTCCTTTGCCTCTGCCAGCTTTAGCCTCTCTTCCTCCGAATGTCTCCAGCCAGCACAAAGGTGAAGTTGGAATGAATCAGACTCCACCTCTGAGAGTGGGCTTGTGGGTCTGGCCCTGAGACCTTCTTGCTGTACACTGAGTATACTCCAATTATTACATCACTAGGAACCATTATTTGTTGTAGGATTAAATCAATGCTAAACTAGATTTAACCATTGTCTCCTCAATTCCACTTAGTACCTTGTTTCAAGTTCTGGCCCATAACGTCTCCTTGTAGGATCAGGTTAATCAAACTGAACCATGCTAAATTAGATAATTATTGTGTCTATCAATTCCACTGTCTTAGTACCTTGTAAGAATCATAACAGAAAATAATATACTTTGACATGTATTGAGGCTTGATTTGTTCTTTCTCTTGATGTGGATAGCATTTTCCTTCATGAATCTTTTGATATTATCTTAAATCATTGCATTGCTGAAAAGAGCTAAGTTTACGCAATATTGGTGTACAATGTGCTCATCATTCTGCTCAATTAACTTTGTATCATTTTGGGTAAGTCCATACTGGTTTTCCTGAAATTTGAATGTCAATTTATATTCTCCTTAACTAAATGCCTTCTTTTTGTTACTTGCTTTTCTTATATTTTATTTACATGTTTGAACATAAGCTCCTTGAGGACAAAGATTGACATTTTTTACTTTGTTTATATCCCCAATGCTTAGCTTGGTACCTAGGAAGCACTTAATAAATCCTTGTTTACTAATAATGGCTGACCTATTGGGAGTTCTTATATATGATAATAGCTTAGGAAAAGCATACAGAATCTCTCTTTAATTTTCCTATGAAAGTAGTATAGAAGGGATTTCTCCATCACAATATAACCTGTCCTTTATATTTTCAATAGGTGAATCATTCTATGTGATTCTAATCCAACATTGTTAAAAAGTTGTACTCTTATTTGTTAATTGTTCATATTTTATTTTATATATTATCGAAATTTATGAAAGCTTTTTCTCAATGCATCAATCTGAAAATAAGTAATTTTTTCTGAAAATCATTTCAAATTGTGATTACCACTTCAGAGAATTTTCTTCTTCAGTATTATTATTATACAGTATGAATAATATAAGCAGAATTGTGGAGTACTCAATGGTTCAGGCACCTCCATTTTTAGCATGCTGTCTGCATCTTCAAATCTTGAATAGTGGTAAAAGCATACTTTAAGCAGACCCTTAGACTCATATGGGATAATAATACAGTTTCCCTCACAAAATTCACAGCAAAATTTACTATTGACTATTTTAAAATTTTATCCATTTTTAGTAATCTTTCGAGACTATATACTAACACAATTATTTGCAATATTTTTTTTTCTAAATTTAATACTGAACTCTAGATTGGAAAGTGAAAAACAAAACAGAGAAAAACTAGAGGCAGAAATTCATTACCCTTCTTGTTCAAGTTCTGCTATATTTGATCAGGAATCTCAAATGCCAAGGGAAATTCGTGTGCTTCAAGAACCATTTGAAGGTGCCCAAAAGGAAGGGGCCTTCGAAATATGGGTATGCAATGGTGTCCAGGTGAAGTATTGGAAGCATTCCAGGACTCTTTATGTTAAAACTGAAAAAAAAGATCGTGTGGAAAAAGAAAGAAATAAAAGAGAGAAAGAGTTAGCTGATGAATATTTGCATATAATAGAACAAATATATAAAAAGGAACAGGAAGAAGATGAGGTAGGTCTTTAAATAATATCATTACCAGTTTTTAACATTTTGAAATTAATTTCTATAAAGTATTATGACCAAGATAAATTAAGAATTGGAATTTATAGCAAGTTTCTGATATTATTAACTTTCAAGGTAAATATTCAAGAAAGAATGAGGAAACATACATGATAACTCAACACAATATGATTAAAAAAATATTGTGTAGGTAACTCATGGAATTTTAAATGCATAATATTTGTTAATGAATGTAGATGGAGTGAAGCACTTGTAAGTCAATAGTGATAAATTTGTAGTTGCAATAATTTGCCTCGTATTTCATTTATTGCTGCAATGGAAGAATTATCAGAAATGCTGAAACAAGGCACATTCTTAAACTACATGCTAGAAATGTAACAATTCAAATTAGTTATCCAAGTTGAGATACTTGTAGGGCTATAGTTATTAACCTTTTCATAACCATTGAAATATGTTTATCAATCTGACTGGTTTTAATTCAAACTATTGTGAACTGATTTTAGAAATATGATCATATTATTAGCAACCACTTTTGTTTAAAATTTAGGACAATAATTCTGTTCAAAGAGACCGATTATGCAAGAAAAAAATAAAATTTTTTGCGTGGTAACAAAGCCATTTTAAAATGTGCTTCTGATTCCATACTACATATTTATTATTTATGTCAGTGTTTTTCATCATTTTTACTAATGCTTCTTGCATAATGTCCAGAATTGCAGTTTCTAGGATCAGTAACTTTCATTTATTGAAAACAGATAGCAATCTAATAACTGTCTAATACCAATTCTCATTATCTGTGAGGCTTTAAATGTATTCAGTGAGTAGGACTATCAAGTATTGTACTATATAACAATTTGAGATTTTTTAAAAAAATTTAGATTTCATAGTGGAATTAGTAATTCAATTAACTTTACCACTTTTCTTTAGACAATTTTACATTGATTTGTTTTAACTTGTTTCCATTCGAAATTTTACTAGTTTAAGTGAATTTTATTTTTATAAGATAATCTTATCTAATGAGAAAAATTTAAATGTCTTTTACACTTTAGATTCATTTTTACTAGTAGTTACATATGCAATAATTTTCTTTAATTTATAGTGAAATGTACAGTTTTTATAACATATGAATATTAATGCACACATAAAGTTTGTATTTTGTGTGTATGTGTACATCTCTGTATGTATATATGTGGGTATGGTGGTCTTCGTGCTAAGTTAGAGAATGATATGAAATTCTTTTCCTATAGCAGCAACCTTTTACCATACTGTATATCCAGAAGTGGAAGAGCTACCATATTTTCTATAGATTTCCCCATTTTCTGCCCATTGACTATGAGCAGGAGTATAATTTATCTCCTTTCATAAAACGAAACTAGTTTGAAGACTTAGCAAGGAAAGTTGAAGATATTAATTGTAGCTAGCAATGCCTCCACTCCACTCCCCTATTTTTTTTTTTTTGCTTTCATCAAATAAGATCAATCTTTTAAGTAATTTTATCAGGCCTCACAAGCCTAACTGTGCATATGATTCATTGTCCAGGGGAAACTGAGAGGAAAGAAACTGTATCTTTTTTTCTAATAGGTGTCCTTATTCATCTAAAGGCACAACATGCAAAGGAAATTTTTTTCCAAAATATAGAAGGTAAAAATCCCCTAATGTTTCTGTCAGGGAAAAGAAGCTATATATTATACCTTCTACCATTCTCCCACCTTGCATGTGAATTGCCCATAAAAAGCTTTATCTCCTATATGCCTTTGGAGGTGGTTTTAATGTCTCAATCAGACAGAAAACAATGCTTTATGATGAGCAAAGAGGAAGATAGCATTTGGTCCACATTGAATGGTGTGTAGTATAGTCAAAAGAGTTTGTGGTCTTAAGAATTAATTTCTGATCTTTTTCTTGATTACTTTTAGGACTTAACTGTTGTAACCTCTTTGGGTTACTTTCTTCAACTGCAAAATGAAATAGTTGCACTAAATAGTCCCAAAGATTATTCTTCTAAATCTATGATAATCATAAATATGTTCATGCAACTAAGTCATATTTGAAAATATTTATATCAGTTAATTTTGAAAATATATTTATTTCATATAAACATGGCACATGAAATCAGTAGTAGAAATTCTATTTACATTTTTTCCATCAGGCTACCATAAGAAAGCTTCAACAAGAACTCGCAGATTCCAAAAATGAACCATCTGTGAATTCACAAGAGCTTGCATCACTTTATCAAGAACTTTTGGAAATGGAAAAACAACAAATTGAGGAATTAGAAGAAAAAACAAGAAAAGTATGCAAAAATTCAATAATTTGTCATTGATTAATGAAGTGTTTTTACTTTTTTTTTTAACCAATATCATCATATATTTTGTGACAACTGTACCTGCTATCTAAACTGACAAACAAGACCTATAACACGTACTATTGATACCCATTTATACCATTTGTATATTGGGATAATTATTTCCACTCATAATTTTGTTTACCTTTTCTCACAGAAGAAATGAAATGCTTTTTTTTCACAGTAATAATAATATTATATATTATTACTTTATATATTTAAATACACACACATACATAGACAACTTGGAGGAAAGAGGAATACAACTTATCATCTGGAGTTAGAAAGATCTGGCTTCGGGGCAGCTAGGTGGGGCAGTGGATAGAGCAACAGCCCTGAATTCAGGAGGACATGAGTTCAAATCTGATCCCAGACACTTAACACTTCCTAGCTATGTGACCCTGGGCAAGTCACTTAATCCCAGCCTGGGGGGGGGGAAGATCTGGGTTCAAATGAGGCCTTAGACAGTATCTGTGTTATGTGGGGAAAGTCATTTCATCTTTCTCAGTTTCTTCAACTGTAAAGTAAGGATAATAAAAGCATCTACCTCCCAGATTTGTTATGAGAATCAAATGAGAAAATAATTGTAAAACTAAACTAAAATTAGTAAACTAAAATTAACACAGTACTATGTAGGCACTTAATGAATACTTGTTTCTCTGCTCCAGAAATATAAAAGCTAATATTTTTGTTATCTATAAAAATAATCATTGTCTCTTAATTTTGACAAACATCTCAATGTTGAAAAATGGTCTTTTACCTGCTTAACTTCAGTATAATGGCACTTACTAAGAAATTGTTTATTACCAGTTTCAATCTTTGCAAAATGTATCATTTTATATTGGTATGAAAGAGATATATTTCTAATTTTCAGAAAACAGTATAGGAATGGCAAAGTATCATTTTATATTGGTATGAAAGAGACATTTCTAATTTTCAGAAAACGGTATAGGAATGGGAATAAGTTTTGTGTCTCAAATCATTTAATTTTCCCTATCACTCTGATGTATAAAAAGCTATAAAAAAGTTTCAGCCCTTTATAGTATTTAATCTAGTCTTCTTCCCAACATATAAAAATACCTATTACAAAATTTCTGAATTAGCACCTTTACTGAAAGAGCAGTTGCCAAATACATAAATTTATTTAAATTTTAAAACAAATTTATGCACAGATTTGCCAGCATTGACAATTACAAAACCTTTTGTTTCAACTTTTCCCCTCCTTCCCCCTACCCCTTCCTGCAGATGGCAGGTTGACCAATACTATATGTATACATGTCCAAACACTTATATTGCTGTACAAAAACAATTGGACTTTGAAACAGTGTACAATTAGCCTGTGAAGGAAATCAAAAATGTAGGCAGACAAAAATATAGGGATTGGGAATTCTGTGTAGTGTGGTTCATAGTCAACTCGCAGAGTTCTTTCACTGGGTGTAGCTGGTTCAATTCATTACTGCTCTATTGGAACTAATTTGGTTCATCTCATTGTTGGAAAGAGCCTCATCTATCATAATTGATCATCATGTAGTATCACTCAGCAGTGATATGTTTTTGATAATTGCACCAATATAATTTTAAGACCTACATTGGAAAGGTACTTTTCTAAAGGGTGCTTTTCTTTAAGCCCAAAATTTTCATTATGAAGCTTTATAATCAAGCATAATCTTGATCATTGTACATAAGAACTTTGTACATTTTTTTGTACATAATAAACTTTGGTGTATTATACTGATTTGGAATTAGGAAAATTAAGTTCCATTCATATATATAGTGACATTTGGAATATAAAAATGCATAGTTTTATCTATGTCATGGGTTACTACTACTGCTAATAATAATGGACTAATACAAATTTTTGTTAAATGCTAATATTCATATATATATATATATATATATATAGGCATCACTAATTCTGAGTTAAAGATTAAAATTGAAAAATTTGAAACATTTTGTTTGGAATTTTTATAGCTGCAGGAATGCGAAGAAGAGGGCAAACTATTAGATCTGTATATTAAGGAGTTAGAAGATTATAGGCAAAAGTAAGTGTTAAATAATTTTTATAAGTTAGTGCTATGACTAGTTGTAGATCAAATCTAAATGATAAACTACCAAAATATATTCATAATACAACATTGTGTAATGGTTTATTTCTAAATACTTTTTTTTTTAATAGGAAAGAGGAATAATTTGTTTAAGTAAATTTTATTTTGAGATGAATAAATAAATAAATTGCAGTCAACCTTGGGAATGTCAATGTCAAAAGTGTATTGAACTTTAAGCAAAAATTACCTCTCATAAAGAGATGTACACTTCAGTCCTGAAAGTTTGAGATGAGAAATGTAGCTCTAGGGAAGTAGATTGGATTGCATTTTCCAAAAAAAATAATAGTTTCCAACAAAAGTAATGGTTTTCACGATGTCAGTTTATTCAAGTATTGCACTTTGACCATAATGAAAATCATCAGCAGAATCTCGAAGGATAAGCAATATAAATTGCTGCTACAAAATTATTTAAGAGGAAAATGGCCTGGCTTTTTCATCTTTAGAATTAATCATTAAGGGAATTGAGTTTATTGGAAATCTTGATTCTAACATGTACTGACTGTGACCCTGAGTCACTGTCTGAACCTCTCAGTGCTGGCAGGAAACTTTGTAAAATTTGAGATTGAATGTTTGAATAGTTAGACAATATCTTCCTACACCAAGGAAATCACAACTCCAAATCCCTGTGATTTAGATCATTATCATGTATGTATAAGATGTCTTTAAAATAGATACAGTTGTCTAAATATGTGATTGTATATGAAGATAAGTGGCTATGTGTAAATATAAGTTATGTACAAATATAAGTTTCTTAGAAGGAAGTGATGTTTTTCTTAATAATTTGTATCCCATATTCCAAATACTGTCTGTCTTTGATATCTATGCAATCCCTAGGTCCAATAAAAGCCAAAATAGACCTGCCTCTTACATAAAAGATTTTTTGTTAGTTCTTTTTTTTAAAATTCCTTTCTTCAGTTACTTTGTATTTATGCCAAATATACTGCATTCATTTATTTACCTGTAAATGATGTTTTCATTTTAATTAAATGAAATCTCTTTGGAGCCATTTTTTTACTTTTCTCTTTAGATCTATCTTTCAGGCCTTGCAAGTGAGACTAAGAAATTATTAAAGTAAATTAACTATGAAAAAACGTTCTTCAAAGCTTTGAATTACTGACAATATATACTTTTTGTAGGCATAAAATGAAAGCTGTCACATTTGAAGATTCAGTAAAACAGCAAATGGACAACAAAGAAATTCGGAAACATATTTTCAATTATACTTTAGTAAGTCAGCTCTGGGATTTAGTTTTCCTCCTTTTAAAAACACTTTTTTAAGTGGTAGAAGGTGGTAAGAATTTTAATTGTAAGAAATCCAGTTATTAATGTAATTTGATATTCAAATCCAATTCATATTGATTTGGGATACTAGAAGTAGTTATCATTGTGTTATGGGAGAGATGATTTTTTCTGTATAAAATTATTAATATTGGCATCGTATCAGATTAAAAGTTCATATTTTGTAAAAAAAAACTTTAAAAAAGAAAATTTTACTATTGATAATGGTTAAAATTCAAGTTTTTCTTGTCCTAAAGTCTTTTGGTGAAGTTTTGACATCAAATTATTTGTCATAATTTGAATTTCTTACCAAATTAAGTCTAAATCATTAATAAATAAGGTTGCTTTTTAATTTAATTTTTAATTGAATTAATTAGAACAATGTATCAAATTAAAACATTCTAGGTGCTCAAAAATATATGCCTGTTATCTAACATTTACTTGCAAGAGATGGGTTTTACTTTTTGGCATTTGTTTTATCTTCTCCATTTTTCTGTTTAAGCTTTCATAGGAAAGCTAGAAAGTATAATTGTTAATGATCCACAAGATACTATTGTCAGGCATCTTTTGCTTACATAAAAGCCCTTTCTAATTATGGAGTGGCAAATTATTTTCTATATTAATGAAACAAGTTATATTTGGTAATTTTTTGAACTCCTAAAACCCTGAAACTTATTCTAAAATCCTATACTGTTACCCAATATTAGAAATTTGACTTAACTTGCTGTCAAAATGACTTTTGACAAATGTTTTTTTTTGTTTTTCAGGCTTCAGTTTCCTCATATATAAAACCCTTTTTGTGCCAACAGTCTGCAATTCTAAGTTGAAGGAAATCCAATAGCATTGTATTTTTCCAAATACATGCAGAGAGATTTCACCATTTTTCATCTTTGCAGAATCTGTCATTCCAGATTTTTCTCCCTCTCTTCCCCCAATACATAAAGCAATACAATCAAGCAATTTTTAACTTATGGTTAAAAATATCCAATTCTTTTAACATATTTCTAATTTTACTTACAAATCTCTTAACCCCAAACATTGAGCCAGCCATGTGAGAAGAGCAATTCCAAACATATGCTAATAGTCATTGTCCAATATGTAATTGGCTTTAAGTGCTCAGTTGTCTGATTCAAGTGCACCTATGCAAAGTTTCAGCCCTTTGTTTTTTAAGAAATGACCAGCAGGATGATTTTAGAAAGGCCTGGAGAGACTTATATGAACTGATGCTGAGTGAAATGAACAGGAACAGGAGATCATTATATACTTCCAACAACAATACCATATGATGATCAATTCTGATGGATAAAAAAGCTATAAAACATTTCATTTTAAGCAAGCAAAATCAATTTGAAAGGGGAAACATAAGAGTTTAAACAACTAAAAATGTTGAAATTACTATGATTTGATCCATATTCAGTATGCAGTTCTCTTGCTGAACGTGTATGTCACTTTCTATCAAATATCTATTGGAATTGTCTTCAATCACCTCATTGTTGAAAAGACCCTGTTGATTATCACATGATCATCTTATTACTGTGCACAATTTCCTTTTCATTCTGCTTGTTTCACTCAGCATCTGTTCATGTAAATCTTTCTAGCTTTTTCTAAAAATCAATCTGCTTGTTGTTTATGTGTAGAATAATATTTCATTACGTTAGTATAACACAACTTATTCATCTATTCCCCAACTCATTTTCTAGTTTCTTTCCACTGCAAAAGGACTGCTACAAAATAGATGTTTTTTGGTCTTTTATGATCTCTCAGGGGTACAGACCTAATAGACACTACTGGACAAAATGGAATTCATAGTTTGACAATTCTTTGGGCATAGTTAAGAACTGTGCTCAAGAAAGATCAGATAATTTCACATTGCTATGAACAATGCATTAGTGTCCCAGTTTTCCCACATCTTTTAGCATCTTTTTTCTGTCATATTAAAGAGGTGCAAGGTGATACATCAATGTTTTAACTTGCATTTCTCTAAAAATAGTAATGTACAGCATCAAATGTCAAATATTAGAAATGGCTTTTATTTTTTTATTTGAAAGTGGGCTGTACATATCCTTTTAATGAGGTAAAGGAAAGGGAGAACCCCAATTCTTGGCGCAAAGATCCCATGAGGCTTAGTGTCCGCTGTAAATGAATTTACAGGCCGAAAACCTAGATAAAAAAAAAGGTTTACTGTAGAAATTTGGAAGTAAAGTTCAGTTAGAAAGACGCCAGGGCCAGAGGTGGCCACTGGGCGGGCAGGAATCCTTACATCGCCAGAAGGATACCAGGTGTTGGGGGAGAGGGCTCTTGCAAATAGAGAGCTCCGACTCAGCTCTTTTATACCTAGAAGGGGATTGTGGGCGGTACCCCCAAATTCTAGGCGGGCTTTTCAGATAGCTCAGATCCTGTGGGAGTTGGAGGAAGCTCAGCTGATAATGGGGCTGGGCCTGGATATTCAAAAAGGTGCTTTTGACCAGGATTTGTGAATCAAGGTCAGCCATGGCGGTTGGGCAATCAGAGAGGAATTTTAAAGGGACCTCAACCCCCATCACTTTCATCATTTATCAATTGGGGAGGGGTTTTGTTTTGTTTTTTTTATTTTTAAATTAGCTCTCTTTGACCTGTTTTCCAGGTCAGTTTATATATATATATATATATATATATATATATATATATATATATATATATATATATATATATATATATTTTTTTTTATAATATTAGCCCTTGTAATCATTTTTCCAAATTATCCCCCACTCCCCTTATTCCCTCCCCCCAATGACAGGCAATCCCATGTATTTTACATGTGTTACAATATAACCTAGATACAATACATGTGTATAAATACCATTTTCTTGTTGTACAATAAGCATTAGATTCCGAAGGTACATGTAACCTGGGCAGACAGATATTAGTGCTAACAATTTACATTCACTTCCCAGTGTTTCTTCTCTGGGTGTAGTTATTTCTGTCCATCATTGATCAACTGGAAGTGAATTGGCTCTTCTTTATGTTGAAGATTTCCACTTCCATCAGAATATATCCTCATACAGTATTGTTGTTGAAGTGTACAGTGATCTTCTGGTTCTGCTCATTTCACTCAGCATCAGTTGATGTAAGTCTCTCCAGGCCTCTCTGTATTCCTCCTGCTGGTCATTTCTTACAGAGCAATAATATTCCATAACCTTCCTATAACATAATTTACCCAACCATTCTCCAACTGATGGACATCCATTCATCTTCCAGTTTCTAGCTACAACAAAAAGAGCTGCCACAAACATTTTGGCACATATATGTCTCTTTCTGTTCTTTAGTATTTCTTTGGGATATAAGCCCAGTAGTAGCACTGCTGCGTCAAAGGGTATGCACAGTTTGATAACTTTTTGGGCATAGTTCCAAATTGCTCTCCATAATGGCTGGATTCTTTCACAACTCCACCAACAATGTATCAGTATCCCAGTTTTCCCACATCCCCTCCAACATTCATCATTATTTGTTCCTGTCATCTTAGCCAAGCTGACAGGTGTGTAGTGGTATCACAGAGTTGTCTTAATTTGCATTTCTCTGATCAGTAATGATTTGGAACACTCTTTCATGTGAGTGGATATAGTTTCAATTTCTTCATCTGAGAATTGTCTGTTCATATCCTTTGACCATTTATCAATTGGAGAATGGTTTGATTTCTTATAAATCAGGGTCAGTTCTCTATGTATTTTGGAAATGAGACCTTTGTCAGAACCTTTGCTTTTAAAAATATTTTCCCAATTTGTTACTTCCCTTCTAATCTTATTTGCATTAGTATTGTTTGTACAGAAATTTTTTAGTTTGATGTAATCAAAATCTTCTATTTTGTGATCAATAATGATCTCTAGTTCTCCTCTGGTCATAAATTCCTTCCTCCTGCACAAGTCTGAGAGGTAGATTATCCTCTGTTCCTCTAATCTATTTATTATCTCCCTCTTTTTGCCTAAATCATGGACCCATTTTGATCTTATCTTGGTATATGGTGTTAAGTGTGGATCCATATGTAATTTCTGCCATATTTCCAATTTTCCCAACAGTTTTTTCCAAATAATGAATTTTTATCCCTAATATTGGTATCTTTGGGTTTGTCAAAGATTAGATTGCTATAGATGTACCCTTTTTTGTCCTTTGTATCTAATCTGTTCCACTGATCTACTGGTCTATTTCTTAGCCAATACCAAATGGTTTTGGTGACTGCTACTATATAATATAGCTTTAGATCAGGTACACTTAGACCACCTTCCTCTGACTTTTTTTTTCATTAGTTCCCTTGCAATTCTCGACCTTTTATATTTTTTTTTTTGTTATTTTTTCTAGGTCATTGAAATAGTTTCTTGGGAGTCTGATTGGTATAGCAATAAATAAATAGATTAGTTTGTGGAGTATTGTCATCTTTATTATATTCGCTCACCCTATCCAAGAGCACTGAATGTCTTTCCAATTATTTAAATCTGACTTTATTTTTGTGGCAAGTGTTTTGTAATTTTTCTCATATAATTCCTGACTTTTCCTTGGTAGATGGATTCCCAAATACTTTATACTCTCAACATTTGTTTGGAATGGAATTTCTCTTTGTATCTCTTGCTGTTGCATTTTATTGGTGATATATAAAAATGCTGAGTATTTATGTGGATTTATTTTGTATCCTGCCACTTTGCTGAAATTTTGAATTATTTCTAGTAGCTTTTTAGCAGAGTCTTTGGGGTTCTCTAAGTATACCATCATGTCATCTGCAAAGAGTGATAGTTTGATTTCCTCATTTCCTACTTTAATTCCTTGAATCTCTTTCTCGGCTCTTATTGCCGAGGCTAGCATTTCTAGTACTATATTGAATAGTAATGGTGATAGTGGGCAACCTTGTTTCACTCCTGATTTTTCTGGGAAAGGTTGCAGTTTATTTCTATTGCATATTATGCTTACTGACGGTCTTAAATATATGCTCCTGATTATTCTAAGGCATAATCCATTTATTCCTATACTCTCGAGAATTTTTAGTAGGAATGGATGTTGGATTTTGTCAAATGCTTTTTCTGCATCTATTGAGATGATCATATGGTTTTTATGAATTTGATTATTAATATGGTCAATTATACTAATAGTTTTCCTAATATTAAACCAGCCCTGCATTCCTGGTATGAATCCTACTTGATCATAGTGTATTATCCTGGAGATGATTTTCTGAAGTCTTTTTGCTAATATCTTATTTAAGATTTTAGCATCAATATTCATTAAGGAAATTGGTCTATAATTTTCTTTCTCAGTTTTCGATCTACCTGGTTTAGGTATCAATACCATGTCTGTGTCATAAAATGAGTTTGGTAGGACTCCTTCATCCCATATTTTTCCAAATAATTTATATAACATTGGGGCTAATTGTTCTTTAAATGTTTGGTAGAATTCACATGTGAATCCATCTGGTCCTGGGGATTTTTTCCTAGGGAGTTGATTAATAGCTTGTTCTATTTCTTTTTCTGAAATGGGACTATTTAAGCAATTTATCTCCTCCTCTGTTAATCTAGGGAGCCTATATTTTTGGAGGAAGTCATCCATTTCACTTAAGTTATCAAATTTATTGGCATAAAGTTGGGCAAAGTAACTCCTTATTTCTCTAATTTCCTCTTCATTGGTGGAAAGATCCCCCTTTTCATTTGTAAGACTAACAATTTGATTTTCCTCTTTCTTTTTTCTGATCAAATTTACCAAAGGTTTATCTATTTTATTGGCTTTTTCATAAAACCAACTCTTGGTTTTATTTATTAATTCAATAGTTTTTTTTTACTTTCAATATTATTGATTTCTCCTTTTAATTTTTGTATTCCAAGTTTAATTTTTGGTTGGGGTTTTATAATTTGGTCTTTTTCTAGCCTTTTAAGTTGTAAGCCCAATTCGTTAATCTTCTCTTCTCTATTTTCTTCAAATAAGACTCTAAAGATATAAAATTTCCCCTTATTACTGCTTTAGCTGCATCCCAAAGATTTTGGTATGATGTCTTATCATTGACATTATCTTGGGTGAAATTATTAATTGTTTCTATAATTTGCTCTTTCACCCAGTCATTTTTTAAGATGAGATTATTCAGTTTCCTATTACTTTTTGGTCTATTTACCCCTAACTTTTTACTGAATGTAGCTTTTATTGCATTGTGGTCTGAGAAGAAGGCATTTATTATTTCTGCCTTCCTACATTTAATTTTGAGATCTTTATGTCCAAATATATGTTCTTATTTTTGTATAGGATCCATGAACTGCTGAGAAGAAAGTATATTCCTTTCTATTGCCATTCAGTTTTCTCCAAAGATCTATCATACCTAGTTTTTCTAATGTTCAATTTACTTTTTTAATTTCTTTCTTATTTGTTTTGTGGTTTGATTTGTCTAAATCTGAGAGTGCAAGGTTGAGATCTCCCACTATTATAGTTTTACTGTATATTTCTTCTTGCAATTCTCTTAACTTTTCCTTTAGAAAGTTAGATGCTATACCACTTGGTGCATATATGTTTAGTATTGATATGGCTTCATTATTTATGCTACCTTTCAGCAGGATATAGTTTCCTTCCTTATCTTTTTTAACTAGATCTACTTCTGCTTTTGCTTGATCTGGGATAAGGATATCTACCCCTGCTTTTTTGGCTTTATCTGAAGCATAATAGATTCTGCTCCAACCTTTTACCTTTACTCTGTATGTATCTCCCTGCTTTAAGTGTGTTTCCTGCAGACAACATATTGGAGGGTTCTGATTTTTGATCCAATCTGCTATCCGTCTCCGTTTTATGGGATCGTTCATCCCATTCACATTTACAGTTAAAATTACTAATTCTGTATTTCCTGCCATCATATTATCCCCAGATATGCTTTTTCGCTTGACCCCCCTGATCCCCCTCCCCGATATTTAATTTACAGATCCCCCTTGTGACACGCAACCCTCCCTTTTTTTTTTTTGGTATCCCTCCCCCCTCCCTCCAAGTCCTTTCCCTTATTCTCCTTTTCCTTTTCCCTTTTCCTCTCCCCCCTTTTAATGAGGTGAGAGAAAATTCTCTGAAAAACAAATATGTTAATTATTTACTCTTTGAGCCTCTCCTGATGAGAGTAAGATTCACACAATGATTCTCCCCCTCACTAAATTCCCTCAGATATGGTGTATTTTCTTTGCCTCTTCCTGGGATATAGTTTCCCTCTTTTTATCATTCCTTCCCCTTTTTCTGAAACTACCTCCTTTTTACTACACACCCCTTTTTTCTTTTATATCAGTAAAATCAAATTAGCCTTGAGTACTTTTTATATACCCACAACAGAGTTACAGTTCTCAAGGGTTCTGTGTACCTTTTTCTGTTTCTCTTCAGTCTTGTGGATGTAGATCAAATTTTTTGTTTAAGTCTGGTTTTTTTCTTAGAAACATATAGAATTCCTCTATTTCATTGAATGACCATCTTCTTCCATGGAAAAAGATGCTAAACTTAGCTGGGTAGTTCATTCTTGGTTGCAGTCCTTGATCTCTTGCCTTACGGAATATCAGGTTCCAGGCTCTTCTATCTTTTAATGTGGAGGCAGCCAGATCTTGAGTCACCCTTATTGTGGCACCTTGGTATTTAAATTGTTTTTTTCTAGCTGCTTGCAGCATTTTCTCCTTTGTGTGGTAATTCTGCAGCTTAGCCACAATATTCCGTGGTGTTCTTTTTTTAGGGTCTATTTCAGAAGGAGTTCGATGAATTCTTTCCACATCTACTTTCCCTTCTGTTTCTATTATCTCTGGACAGTTCTCTTTGATAATTTCCTGTAAAATAGAATCTAGGCACTTTTTTTGGTCATAGTTTTCTGGAAGTCCAATGATCCGCAGATTATCTCTCCTAGATCTATTTTTCAGGTGTATAGATTTTCCCAGTAAGTATTTGACATTGTTCTCCAGCTTCTCATTTTTTTTGTGTGTGTGACTGATTCTTGGGTTCTCTGTGAATCATTCATTTCTATTTGTTCCATCCTGACTTTTAAGGAGTTAATTTTTCTTCTTTCACAGTTTTTAGTTCTTTTTGTAAATGCCCAATTTCATTTTTAAATAAATTATTTTGCTCTATTGAATTTTTTTCCATTTCCCTAATTTTTTTTGAGAATTATTTTCTTTTTCCAATTCAGAAATTCTATTTTCTTGAGACTTTTTTATCTTTTCCAATTCAGAAATCCTTCTTTCCTGTGATTTTTTAACCTTTTCTAATTCACTAATTTTGTTTCCCTGCCTCTCCTGTGAATTCTTTATTTTTTCCAACTCCAATTTCAGGACGTTGTTATTCTCTATCATAGCTTCCCTTTCCTTTCCCCATTTTTCTTCAAACTCTCTTAACTTTTTAATAGTCTCTTCTAGGAGTGAGTTATGTGATGGGGGACAGGAATCATTCCCCTTTAGGTTGTTATCTGCTGACTCTCTGCTGTTAACTTCCTCGGGGTTGCATACCCGCTCTTTCTCTGTGTAGAAGGAATCTATAGTTTTTCTGGCTTTTTTGTTCATATTTAAAAAATCTTTTGGCGTCTATTCCTGGGGTAGGAAATTATTTATTTACTTCTTTACCAGCTTCCTCCCAGACTGGATGGATGCAGCGGCCCCTGTGCCTGAGCTAAGATAGAGCTCTGGGAGAGAGTTCCCCACCCCCCTCCATGGAAGTGCCTCAGAGGTGACTAGCACTGCTGTGCCCCTAGGGCGCTGTGTTTTAGTGGCTTCCCTGAGGTTGAGATTGAACAGTAAAGACAGCACAAAGCCTAGCCTATGCGTCCCGGTGGGGTGTGGATGTATGTACCAGGTGACTTGAAAAGCCCCTGCTCTCAAACTGGAAGTGTCTGCCAGAAGCCATGGTCCCTAGTTCAAAGGTTCCGCTTCTCTGGGATTTTCGGAGCTGAGTTCCACTCCCTCCAGCTAAGCTAGGCAGTGTGTGTTGCCTTGGGCCGTATCCACCCACTTTTCAATCTCAACTATTCTCAGGTGGGAGCTGAGGCCACACCCCCTGGTGCAGAGATCTGCTGAGTCACCCCCAGGGTCCTGGAAAATCTAATCTATCTGAATTTTTAAAGTATTTTAGATTTCTCTTCTGAACTGCTATATGATAAGCAGAGAAGAGCTAACAGCCTATGCCAGATTCCTTTATCTCAGTGGCTTCTCTGATCCCAGAGCCCTTCCCAGCGCCATCGGCGCAGTATGCTAGCACCCAGCCGTCTGTCCTGGCCTCTCTTCTTCCTCCCCTGGGAACTGACCATTTTTTTTTCTTTTTTTTTTTGACACTGATAGACTTCTTTATTGCAAGATTGCCATAAAATTTCAGTTTGTTAAAAAGAAAAACCAAAACCAAACCAAAACAAACCAAAACAAAAACAAAACAAAACAAAACACCCTACAATATTTGTGAAGCACAATAGAACAAAGTATGCCTCTATCTAGTAAGATATAAAATAAGTTGTGCAGAATTATCCTTAAACTTACTAAACTTCATAAACTTTTCTCCTTTCCTTCCCTCTTATCCCTCCCCAGAATTAAGCTTATGAGTACCACTTGCCTCACATAGCCCTCCCTTTTTAGGATCCCTCCACCCACCTTAGAGTTCCTCCCTTTTTCTTACTCCTTTTCCTCACAATTTCTGTATTCCTTCCTACTTGGTTTACTCCTTCCCTTTTCACTTTTCCCCTCCCACTTTTCTTTCTTTTTTTTTTAATTTTTATTTTATTTTATAATTATAACATTTTTTTGACAGTACATATGTATGCATGGGTAATTTTTTTACAACATTATCCCTTGCACTTAATTCTATTCAGATTTTTTCCCTTCCTCCCCCAACCCCCTCCCCCATATGGCAAGCAATCTTATATATGTTAAATATATTACATTATATTCTAGATACAATATATGTGTGTAGAACCGAATTTTTTGTTGCACAGGAAGAATTTCCCAGTGTTCCTTTTCTGGATGTAGCTGGTTCTGTCCATCATTAATCAATTGGAATTGGATTAGCTCTTCTCTATCTTGAAGAAATCCACTTCCATCAGCATACATCCTCGTACAGTATCATTGTTGAAGTGTATAATGATCTTCTGGTTCTGCTCGTTTCACTCAGCATCAGTTGATGTAAGTCTCTGCAAGCCTCTCTGAATTTCTCCTGTTGGTCATTTCTTATAGAACAATAATATTCCATAGCATTCATATACCATAGTTTACCCAACCATTCTCCAATTGATGGACATCCATTCATCTTCCAGCTTCTAGCCACTATGAAAAGGGCTGCCACAAACATTTTGGCACATACAGGCCCCTTTCCCTTCTTTAGTAGTTCCTTGGGGTATAAGCCCAGTAGTAGTATGGCTGGGTCAAAGGGTATGCACATTTTGATAACTTTTTGGGCATAATTCCAGATTGCTCTCCAGAATGGTTGGATTCTTTCACAACTCCACCAACAATGCATCAGTGTCCCAATTTTCCCACAGCCCCTCCAACATTCATCGTTATTTGTTCCTGTCATCTTAGTCAATATGACAGGTGTGTAATGATACCTCAGAGTTGTCTTAATTTGCATTTCTCTCATCAATAGTGATTTGGAACACTCTTTCATATGAGTGGACATAGTTTTAATTTCATCATCTGAAAATTGTCTGTTCATATCCTTTGACCATTTATCAATTGGAGAATGGCTTGATTTCTTATAAATTAAAGTCAATTCTCTGTATATTTTGGAGATGAGGCCTTTATCAGAACCTTTAACTGTAAAATTTTTTTCCCAATTTGTTACTTCCCTTCTAATCTTGTTTGCTTTAGTTTTGTTTGTGCAGAAACTTTTTAATTTGGTGTAATCAAAATGTTCTATTTTGTGATCAATAATGGTCTCTAGTTCTCCCTTGGACACAAACTCCTTCCTCCTCCACAAGTCTGAGAGGTAAACCATCCCATGTTCCTCCAATTTATTTATGATTTCATTCTTTATGCCTAAATCTTGGACCCATTTTGATCTAATCTTAGTATGTGGTGTTAAATGTGGGTCCATGCCTAGTTTCTGCCATACTAATTTCCAGTTTTCCCAGCAGTTTTTGTCAAATAATGAATTCTTATCCCGAAATTTGGGATCTTTGGGTTTGTCAAAGATTAGATTGCTATTTTTATTCACTATCTTGCCCTGTGAACCTAACCTATGCCACTGATCAACTAGTCTATTTCTTAGCCAATACCAAATGGTTTTGGTGACTGTTGCTTTATAATATAGCTTTAAATCAAGTACACTTAGACCACCTTCCTCGGACTTTTTTTTCATTAGTGCCCTTGCAATTCTCGACCTTTTATTCTTCCATATGAATTTTGTTGTTATTTTTTCTAGGTCATTAAAATAGTTTCTTGGGAGTCTGATTTGTATAGCACTAAATAAATAGATTGGTTTGGGGAGTATTGTCATCTTTATTATATTCGCTCAGCCTATCCAAGAGCGCTGAATGTCTTTCCAATTATTTAAATCTGACTTTATTTTTGTGGCAAGTGTTTTGTAATTTTGCTCATATAATTCCTGACTCTCCTTTGGTAGATATATTCCCAAATATTTTATACTATCGACTGTTATTTTGAATGGAATTTCTCTTTGTATCCCTTGCTGTTGGATTGTGTTGGTAATGTATAAAAATCCTGAGGATTTATGTGGATTTATTTTGTATCCTGCGACTTTGCTAAAATTCTGAATTATTTCTAATAGCTTTTTAGCAGAGTCTTTGGGGTTCTCTAAGTATACCATCATGTCATCTGCGAAAAGTGATAATTTGATTTCTTCATTTCCTACTCTAATTCCTTGAATCTCTTTCTCGGCTCTTATTGCAGAGGCTAGAGTTTCTAGTACTATATTGAATAGTAATGGTGATAGTGGGCAACCTTGTTTCACTCCTGATCTTACAGGGAAAGGTTCTAGTTTATCACCATTACATATGCTGTTTACTGAAGGTTTTAAATATATGTTCCTCATTATTTTAAGGAATAGTCCATTTATTCCTATACTCTCAAGCGTTTTTAGTAGGAATGGATGTTGGATTTTATCAAATGCTTTTTCTGCATCTATTGAGATGATCATATGGTTTTTATTAATTTGATTATTAATATGGTCAATTATACTAATAGTTTTCCTAATATTAAACCAGCCCTGCATTTCTGGTATAAATTACACTTGGTCATGGTGTATTATCCTGGGGATGATTTTCTGAAGTCTATTTGCTAATATCTTATTTAAGATTTTAGCATCAATATTCATTAAGGAAATTGGTCTATAGTTTTCTTTCTCAGTTTTCGATCTACCTGGTTTAGGTATCAGTACCATGTCTGTGTCATAGAAGGAATTTGGTAGGACTCCTTCAATCCCTATTTTTTCAGATAGTTTACATAGCATTGGAGTTAGTTGTTCTTTAAATGTTTGGTGGAATTCACCTGTAAATCCATCTGGTCCTGGGGACTTTTTCTTAGGAAGTTGGTTAATAGCTTGGTCTATTTCTTTTTCTGAGATGGGACTATTTAGACTACTTACTTCTTCCTCTGTTAATCTGGGCAAGCTATATTTTTGAAGGTATTTTTCCATTTCATTTAAGTTATCGAATTTATCAGCATAAAGTTGAGCAAAGTAGCTCCTAACTATTGTTCTAATTTCCTCTTCATTAGTGGTGAGTTCACCCTTTTCATTTTCAAGACTATCAATTTGCTTTTTCTCTTTCCTTTTTTTAATCAGGTTTACTAAGGGTTTGTCTATTTTGTTGGTTTTTTCATAAAACCAACTCTTAGTTTTATTAATTAATTCAATAGTTTTTTTTTTTTACTTTCAATTTTATTACTCTCACCTTTTATTTTTTGAATTTCAAGTTTTGTGTTGTCTGGGGGTTTTTAATTTGTTCCCTTTCTAGCAATTTTAGTTGTAAGCCCAATTCGTTGGCCCTCTCTTTCTCTATTTTATGCAAGTAGGCCTGTAGAGATATAAAACTTTCCCTTATTACTGCTTTGGCTGTATCCCACACATTTTGGTATGATGTCTCATTATTGTCATTTTCTTGGGTGAAGTTATTAATTATGTCTATGATTTGCTGTTTTACCCAATCATTCTTTAGTATAAGATTATTTAGTTTCCAATTATTTTTTGGTCTATTTTCTCCTGGCTTTTTATTAAATGTAATTTTGATTGCATTATGGTCTGAAAAGGATGCATTTACTATTTCTGCCTTACTGCATTTGATTTTGAGGTTTTTATGCCCTAGTATATGATCAATTTTTGTATAGGTTCCATGAACTGCTGAGAAGAAAGTATATTCCTATCTGTCTCCATTTAGCTTTCGCCAAAGATCTATCATATCAAACTTTTCTAGTATTCTATTTACCTCTTTGACTTCTTTCTTATTTATTTTGTGCTTTGATTTATCTAATTCTGAGAGTGCAAGTTTGAGATCTCCCACTATTATAGTTTTGCTATCTATTTCCTCTTGCAGCTCTCTTAATTTCTCTTTTAAGAATTTAGATGCTGCACCACTTGGTGCATATATGTTTAATATTGATACTGCTTCATTATTGAGGATGCCCTTTAGCAGGATATAATGCCCTTCCTTATCTCTTTTAATTAGATCAATTTTTGTTTTTGCTTGATCTGAGATGAGGATGGCTACTCCTGCTTTTTTGGTTTTGCCTGAAGCATCATAGATTCTGCTCCACCCTTTTACTTTTAGTTTGAATGTATCACCCTGTTTCAGGTGTGTTTCCTGTAAACAACATATAGTAGGATTCTGACTTTTAATCCAGTCTGCTAACTGCTTCCTCTTTATGAGGCAGTTTGCCCCATTCACATTTATGGTTAGAAGGACTAATTCTATATTGCTTGCCATCCTATTAACCCCTGCTTATGCTTTTCCCCTTTCCTTCCCTTTTACCCTCCTACCCAGTATTAAACTGGTGAACACCACTTGCTTTTCACAGCCCTCCCTTTTTAGGATCCCTTCCCCACCTTAAAGATCCTCACCTTATTTTACCCCTTTTCCTCGAAATTTCTGTATTCCCTTCCCCTTAGCTTACTCCTTCCCTTTCACTTTTCAATGAAGTGGAAGAAGTTTCACCATAAATCGAATATGTCTATTGATACACACTATGTTCATCTCCCTCCTTTCTTTCTCTCAGATATAATAGGTTACCTTTGCCTCTTCATGAGATGTAGTACCACCACTTTACACTTTTTTATGATATAATTTCCTTTCCACCTCTAGTTTCTAAGACAAATTGTACATATGTTCTTTACATATTTTTTTGACAGAAGTACAGTTCTCAAGATTTCTTTTTACCTTTTTAGAAATATCTTGAGTTCTGTATTTGAAGATCAAACCTTTTATGTAGGTCTGGTTTTTTCATCAAAAATAGATGGAATTCATTTATTTCGTTAAATGTCCATCTTCTTCCCTGGAAAACGATGCTCATTCTTGCTGGGTAAGTTATTCTTGGCTGCATACCATGTTCCTTAGCCTTTCGGAATATAATGTTCCAGGCCCTGCATTCTTTTAATGTGGACGCTGCTAGATCCTGGGTTATCCTTATTGTGGATCCTCCATATCTGAATTGCTTTTTTCTAGCAGTTTCCAATATCTTTTCCTTTGTCTGATGGTTCTTGAACTTGGCCACTATATTTCTTGGCGTTTTGATTTTAAGGTTCCTTTCAGTAGGTGATCGATGCATTTTTTCATTGTCTATTTTACCCTCTGTTTCCAGAATGTCTGGGCAGTTCTCTTTGATAATTTCCTCAAAAATGGTGTCCAAGCTCTTTTTTCCTCCCATTTTTCAGGGAGTCCGATTATTCTCAAATTGTCTCTCCTGGATCTGTTTTCCATGTCTGTTGTCTTTCTGGTAAGGTACTTGACATTATTTTCAATTGTTTCATTTCTCTGGTTTTGCTTGACTACCTCTTGGTTTCTCCTTGAGTCATTCATTTCTACTTGTTCCAGTCTAATTTTCAATGATGTATTTTCTTCACTCACTTTTTTATATCTCTTTGTCATTGTCCAATTGAGTTTTTATCTTTTATGGAATTTTTTTCCATTTTATCCATTTTATTATTTAGAGAGCTGTTTTCTTTTTCCAGCTCACTAATCTTATTTTCCTTGGAGTTGTTTACCTTTTCCAGCTCACTAATCTTGTTTCTCAATGATTTGATTTCTTTATCCACTCTGTCCTTGAATGCATGGGATGACTTCTCCAGGCTCTCTTGCCAAGCTTCCCTTTCCTTTTCCCATTTCTCTTCCAGCTCTCTTGTGAGAGCCTTTTTGATGTCTTCTAGGAGATTCTTTTGTATTGAGGAGCAGCTCATATCCCCCTTAGGGGATTCCTCTGGGGACAGTCTGTTTTTAGTCTCCTCAGTGTTTGAAGTCTGCTCTCTCTCCATACAAAAGCTGTCAATAGTTAGAGCCCTTTTGAATTTTTTGTTCATTTTGTCAGAGTAGGAATCGAAGAAAACAAACTGACAAGAGAAACAATTGGTCTGTTTTGGGGGGGCTGGGGCTGGATGGTATTAATGGGCTTCCTCTACAGACTGGGGGTAGGGCAGCAGAGAGCCACTAACAGAACAGCAATGACTGTACTGAGTCTGCACTCTAAGGCTCCGAGAACGCACCGAGTCAGTCCAGGTGGGGGTTGGGGGTGGCCGGGCTCTGAGAGATGCTGGCTTTCTGGGGTTTTAATCTTCACCTCTGGTGTTTACACCCTCTCCACTGCTCCTGGCTTGCTGCCAAGACGGAGCATCCACACTGGGGCAAAAGCCCTTTCACAGAAAAGGCAGAGATCGCACCCCTCCCCCTCTGGTCTGAGCTGTGTGAGCTGCCTGTCTTGCTCTGGCTGCCTACCCTCAGTCTGCGCTCAGTCTGATTGACCCTGCCCCAAGAAAACACAGACCTTTTCTGGCGACTTTCAAGGATGTCTTCTCTTGGTGATTATTTGTGGATTTCTTTCTGGGTCAAGCATTAAGTCAGAGGCTTATCATGAAGTAAGTTCTGAGAGAAAACGAGGAGCTCAAGCAGCTGTCTGCCTCCATGCTGCCATCTTGGCTGGAAGTCTCAGAACTGACCTTTTCTGTTGAAACTCCAGATTCTCTTCAGCTGGTAAGTCGTGCTTCCAGTCCTTGTGGTATCTATCAGTCCAGCGCTATTTCTGAGGCTGATTTATCTAATTGGTTGTGAGGGAGTGAGGACGTTCACAGTCGTGTGTTTCTTCTCCGCCATCTTGGCTCCGCCCCCCTTGATTTCTTAATAAATTTGAGTTTCTATATATTTTAGAAATGAAGCCTTTCTGAAACACTGGATGAAAAAAATTGTTTCCCACGGTTCTTCCTGTCTCCTAACCTTGGCTACATTGACTTTGTTTGTTTCAAGACATATATATATATATATATATATATATATATATATATATATATATATATATATATATATATATATATATATATATATATATTTTATTTTTTTTTTAATAACAATTTATTTATTAATGCATGCAAAGGGTGCATCCAAAATGGCTGACTACAGGCAGGAAGTTGCCTGATTTCTCCATTTCTTTTGCTCCAAATTCTTTTAAATAATTACTTGAAACAAATTTTAGAGGATTAAAATACCCAAAAAGATGGAGCAGAACATTTTCCAGTCAAAGGCAACTTGAAAGCTCAGCAGAAAAAGTCTGTGACACGGATTCCTAAGGCAGGACATACACAGAGCCCTAGTTCCAGCCCCAGCCTGGCTCAGACCTGACCTCTGAATAAGTGCTATTTCCAAGAAAATGAGGGTTTTTTCCTCTATTAAATCCAATTTTTTTTCTATGTCTTCTTTACTATAGGTCTCAATAAGCTTGATATCATTAAAACATAAAACAAAATAATTAGCCTTTGATGTAAATTCTGAAACCAACTTATGCATTTTCATGCCTTCTTATTTGCCCTCCTCCTTGACATGGTGTGAACCTCCTTAAGGGGGAAGGGTGTTGCCTCTATAAAAATATGCTTAAGAAGATGATTTTTTAAAATCATTTTCAGGATTTTGAGTTACTCTGCACCTCAGAGCATCTTCCCTTTAATGACTCCTTTCTCCTTGTTATTTGTGAGTTACAATAGGGAACTCAACTTTCCCCTTATTAATTTTCAGAATAGCTATACATATCTATATATCTATATCTATATATCTATCTATATATAGTAAATTTATAAATATATTTATATGAATATGTAAAATACATTATATACATATAGAGATAAGATTAGAAGGAAAGCAATAAATTGGGTAAACATTTTTATATTTAAGTGTTCTGATAAAGGCCATATTTCTAAAATATATAGAGAATTGACTCAAAGGTATAAGAACTTAAGCTACTTTTGAAATGATAAATGGTCAAAAGTTATCAACATGTGCATACCCTTTGACCCAGCCATACTACTACTGGGCTTATACCCCAAGGAACTATTAAAGAAGGGAAAGGGTCCTGTATGTGCCAAAATGTTTGTGGCAGCCCTTTTCATAGTGGCTAGAAGCTGGAAGATGAATGGATGTCCATCAATTGGAGAATGGTTGGGTAAACTATGGTATATGAATGTTATGGAATATTATTGTTCTATAAGAAATGACCAACAGGAGAAATACAGAGAGGCTTGGAGAGACTTACATCAACTGATGCTGAGTGAAACGAGCAGAACCAGAAGATCATTATACACTTCAACAACGATACTGTACGAGGATGTATGCTGATGGAAGTGGATTTCTTCAACATAGAGAAGAGCTAATCCAATTCCAATTGATTAATGATGGACAGAACCAGCTACATCCAGAAAAGGAACACTGGGAAATGAATGTAAACTGTTATTTTTACCTTCTGAATCCAATTCTTCCTGTGCAACAAAAAATTCAGTTCTACACACATATATTGTATCTAAATTATACTGTAATATATTTAACATATATAAGACTGCTTGCCATCTGGGGGAGGGGGTTGGGGGAGGAAGGGAAAAAATCTGAATAGAAATAAGTGCAAGGGATAATGTTGTAAAAAATTACCCATGCATATGTACTGTCAAAAAATGTTATAATTATAAAATAAAATAAAAAAATTTAAAAAAAATGATAAATGGTCAAAGGATATGGACAGACAATTTTCAGATAAGAAATTAAAACCATTTCTAACTATATGAAAAGGTGCTCTAAATCACTTCTGATCACAGAAATGCAAATTAAGGCAACTCTTGAGACACAACCTCTCAGATTGGCTAAGATGACAGGAAAAAATAGTGATGAATGTTGGAGGGAATCTTGGCAAACAGGAACATTCTAGAGAGCAATGATCTATGCTCAAAAAGTTATCAAACTATGCAAACCCTTTGATTTAGCAGTGTTTTTACTAGGCCTATATCCCAAAGAGATTTTAAAGGAAGGAAAGGAACCCACATGTGTAAAACTGGTAGCCTTTATCACAGTGACAAGAACCTGGAAAATGGAAAATTAATTGATGGCGATCATTTGGAGAATGGCAGAATAAGTTTTGGTTTTTGAATGTTATGAAATATTGTTTTATAAGAAATGATCAGGAGGATGATTTTAGTGAGGTCTGGAGACACTGACATGAACTGATATATGAAGTAAAATGAGCAGAACCAGGAGATCATGGTACATGGCAACAAGAAGATTATATGATCAATTCTGATGGATGTGACTCTTTCCAACATTGAGTTGATTGATGCCAGTTCCAATGATCATGTGATGAAGAAAACCATATACACCTGAGAGAGAATTGTGGGAACTGAATATGGATCACATAATTTTATTCTCACTCTTTTGGTGTTTGCTTACATTTTGTTTTCTTACTCATTTTCTTTCCCCTTTGATCTGATTTTACTTTACAGCAATAAAATTATATAAAATTTACACATGTTGGATTTTAACATATATTTTAACATGTATAACATGTATTAGATTCCTTGCCATCTAGGGGGGAGGGGGTGGGGGGAGAAGGAGGGGGAAAATCTGAACCAAGGGGTCAGTGTTATGGTTAAAAATGTCTATGTTTAAAATGGTGAAAGAGATTTTGGGGAAAATGAGACATTAATGGCTGTTGGTTGGAGGTTGTGAACTGATTCAAAAAATCATATATACTCTTTGACCTAGTAATACTATTATTAAGTCTGCATCTTCCCAAAAAATAAAAAGCAAAAAAAGGGAAATGGACATATGTACACACAAACACACAGCACACACACACACACACAACAAAATGATCAAGAGTGCAATGAGAAAATCATGGAAAGACAATGTTAAAAACAAAATGGATTGTGTACAAAATAATAGCAATATGGCACGGATTAGGTGTGAATGACTTGGGTATTCTCTCAGCAATACAATGATCCAAGACAACCCTGAAGGACTTATGATGAACATTGAAACATTTTTGGCTTTATTTTTCTTCAGGATTTTTTGGGGGGTCTATGTTTTCTTCTACAACATGGTGGTTATTAACATTTTTTTTTGCATGACTTCACATATATTACCTATATTAAATTGTTTACCTTCTCAATAGGGGCTAAGAGAAGGAAGAAGGAAGGGAAAGCATTTGAAATTCAAAGTTTTGAAAATATTAAAAATCATGTATCTGGAGGAAAATAAAATGCTAAATTTAACATTAAAGAATGAAAATTATATTTATTAATCTGATCATGATCATGAGCTTTTTCAAAGCTAGAACCTATTTTTAGGAATTTAGAACAGTTCTTTGAATCACTGATTGAAATTAAAATGAAAGCTAACAGAATATGATAACAAACTTCATGTAATTTTCAGGTTTAGAGTCAGACATTTTTTGTTAACTCTCTAACCCGAACCCAAATCTTTTGTTAACTGTTTTTCATTTGGTTTAGACACAGGGAACAGAAAAAGATAATTTTAATGACCAAATGGAGCATCAACTTCAAGAACTGAAAGCTGAACTCTTAAAAATGAAAATCTCAAATGAAAAGTATATGGCAGCCCTAGAGATACAGAATGTGGAGTCAAGATGGAGCAGAGGAGATAAGTCTTTATCTGAGCTCCTCCTGGAACCCCTCAGATCAGCAACAGATCAAACCTCTGCACTGGCTTGGCGGGACTTAGTCTACAAATATTTAGATGATAACGAATATGAAACAGAAGAAATTTGGAAATTACTTCTGTAAAGGTCTGTTTTAATCAGGTTGGTGTGGGGAGGGATGTGGTGGCTGAGCACACGCAAAACATAGTGACCAGGGATGTGTGGCATCCATGGATCAGGAATCTATCAGAAAACTCTTAGCCAAAATACAGCAGCATTGGATACAAGCTAGTGGATCAGCAGATTAGCTGTGAGACATTCAATGCAAATACAAAAGCCAGATAGTGAGCCTCTGAATCCCAAATAACAGGGTACCAGGCCATGTCCACCCAGTACTGAAAGGAAGTCAGCAGCACTGGCCCAGGTCAGCCTAAAGCTGCTATCATCTGTAGAGAAAGTTAGGGGTAATCTCCCCATTTCATTGAGTAGACCTCAAACTTTACAAAAAGTTAGCCAAAAAAGCAAAAGGAACTCTTAGCTTAAGATAAGGAAAAAAGTGAATAGACTTCAAAACCTGATCATCCTAAAACCAAATCCAGATGAATCCTCAAAGGGTTGGTTCCCATCTCACAACACTGTCTTGGAAGAATTCAAAGAAAGTTTTGAGCAAAATAGGGAGAGGAAAGGAGAACTTTGCAAGATAGTAGTTTGGAAAAGAAAACAATTATCTGAAAACTCAATGAAAAATAAGATTTAGTGAAATTGAACTATCATATAATGCTTTACAAAATATATTTGAAAAAGAAACCAATTCATCAAACAAAATTTGTGAAATGGAAAAATAAGCCAGTGAATAATGAATGAATAATCAAACACGTCATATAACATTTGTTACTAGCAATATTAGAAGAAATTGGGAAAACCTTTTTACATTTAACAGTTCTGATAAAGGTGGTCTCATTTATAAAATATATAGAAAATTAATTCATATTTATAAAAATTTGGGCCATTCTCTACTTGATAAATGGTCAAAGTGAACAGGTAATTTTCAGATGAGGAAATTACAAGCATTTCTAGTCATATGAAAAGCTGCTCTAAATCATTACTGTACAGAAAAATGCAAATTAAGACAACTCTGAGACACCACTACAAAACTCTCTGATGGACTAAAATGACAGGAAAAGATGATGAATGTTGGACCCTGCTGACAAATGCGATTTTCCTCATTTAGCTAATGTCAGTCAATGGCATTATTCTGCATTTGGCATAAGTATTTGAAGATTTGAGGTCCTCTTCATTGGATAGAACCGTGGACTCTTAAGAAAGTGCCATGATTCAGAGCTCTCTTCTACTGTACTTGGGATCATTTTAATCCCCACAATAATGGCAAACTCTGGTAGAATAGTAATTCAAAATCACACTCTTTTGGCCAGTCCTTGCAAGGGACTCAAAAAGGAATTGCACTCCAGGTGGTATTGTCACACATGGATCCCCCAACACCAGCCCCGGGATTTTGGATTCCTCTCATCCACACCCCAATTCTCTGAGCCTGAGTTAACTTTATTCAAGTTTGATTAACCCTACATTAATTTTCTTTCAGGATGGTTCCCAACTGAGAATTATTTGAATTTGTGAATAACTTATCTTATTTTATAAGCTTTGGGTCATTCAAATTCAATGTTCAGAAATATATGAACCTAATTTAACATTTTTAATAGACTATTGATTGTGTTTCTCCACTTTCCTTTTGTTTTGTCAGGTCCAAAGAGAGATTCAGCAGTAGAATCGCCAGTTCCTCATTTTGAACGACCTAGCCACCTAGTTAATTTTAAAATTCCCATTGATGAGGTTCAAATAGGTTTTTTTGTTTTAAAGTTATTTAACAAGGAATAATTAAATCATCATTAATTTCTTAATCAATAAATTCATCAGCAGAGAAATATTTTATTAAATTGGGTTGAATGGGAACTTTCAGTGGCTCACAATGTCTCAAGGAACTCAGGATTAAGATCAGTCCCTTGATAGGTAGAGTTAGGGAAGAGAGTCTACACTTCATTGTTCTGCCCAATACCTTCAAAGAACAATAACTTGAAGTAGAGCCACCAGCCTTAGGGAGAGAGATTTCCTACCACAATAGTAAGCAGTGCAGGCATGTGATCATTCGGGGAACAATAATACCTTATTCTGATTGAAGTAGACTCATTTTAGTTTTACATAGATGAGGAAAGAAAAAATACTTTAATTTTTATTTACTATGATGGTCAGTTATTGAAAATCAAAGCTAAATTTTCAGGAAGTTTAAAATGAGAATAAGTATAAAATTTGCTTTGTTATCTTATTTAAAAAAAATCTTTCTGCCCTTGTTGACCAGTTTTGAAAACTAGAAATTAAGGACAGAAATTAAGAATAGGAAGTACTGAAGATTTTGTCAAAATAAATCCCTAAATACTAAATACTGAAAGCTGTAGGAAAGATATTTATGTAGGCAAGTCTCAACGAACTAGGAAGATACCTCTTTTGCTTTGATATTTAAAAGAGGTAATCTCCATTACCCTCTGTTGGGGAACTTCTTAGAAAGGATAGCCAATAAGTTAAAGATGAATAGATGAGAAAATAAAGTCTGTATATTCAGCATAAATTCACAGTAAAGACTTTTGGAATTTCAAAAAGTAAATGTCAGAGTATCTTAATCCCAATGAAATAGAAAAGATTTAGGAATCTATCTCCCTGAGAACACTCAGGGGTAAAGGGTGTAAGACAGTGCTTGCCTTGTATAAACAATGAGCACTTTACTATTGAGACTTTGTGGGAATCCAACTGAGGAAAAATGCTATTGCATTTATAGGTATTTTTTTTTTCTAAATGACATGAAATGTTAACAAAATTGAAATATACACACATACATACACACACACACACACACACACACACACACACACATATATATATAAAATATGAAACATTTTAAATTATTTCTAAAAACTTAAGCAACTTTCAAGATATAGAAAAAAACCTGGCTATCTATAAAACTACTGTGATTAGCATGAAAATTCAAGGGGGTAATGAAATAATTTTCTACGATTTGATGTTTGGTAATCTTTTAGGTGCAATAAAGCTAAGAAACTGTTAAAGCAATTTTCTTTTTTCAATGTAAATAGTGTTATGTTATATATATACATATATGTATGTGTAGCATGATTATTGGAGTTGAAATATTCTAGGATTATTGAATTATTAAACATTATTATTAAAGGATTCTAGCAAAGGATATAGAAG
The DNA here is from genome assembly GCF_048593235.1 of Sminthopsis crassicaudata. Classification (NCBI taxonomy): domain Eukaryota; kingdom Metazoa; phylum Chordata; class Mammalia; order Dasyuromorphia; family Dasyuridae; genus Sminthopsis; species Sminthopsis crassicaudata. Next base: position 273,142,608 of record NC_133621.1, on the reverse strand, counting down.
TAATCAGGAAAGTGATATTATAAGGAACTTTAATTTTTATCTGCATTTCTACTTAGGAAGATGATACCTGTTAAGTCATAAGAAAATTTTCATTTATTATGGCATAGGGTACAATTTAATATGAAGGGAATTAATAAAGAGATAATGTATTTGATGATACATTAAAATGATGAAATTAAGAGGTTAGCGAGGAATGTATTAGGAGAAGTAGAATGGTATAAATTATCTGCCATAAAAAAAGATGCAAGAAAAAGCTTTTACAATTGAGGGGAAGACATGGAAGATAGGGGGAATGTGGGACGCTTACTCTCATCAAAATTGGCTCAAAGAGGAAAAACACTCGATATGGATTTGGATATCTATTTTACCCTAGAGGAAAATAGGAAAGGAATGGATAAGGAAAAAGGGGAAGATGATAAAAAGATAAAAGAAAGGGATATTGGGAACTGGAATGTTCAGTGGGAAAGGACTTTTGAGGATGGATAGGGTGAAAAGAGAAACTGAGGGGAAATACAATTAGAAATTGTAATTGTAAAAAGATTTTTAAACAAGTTTATGTGATAAGGCCTCATTTCTCCTTTTTATATAACTTATTAATTTTATAATTATAATTTTTTTGACAGTACACATGCATGGGTAATTTTTTTACATTATCCCTTGTATTCACTTTTCCAAATTTTCCCCTTCCTCCCTCTACTCCCTCCCCTAGGTGACAGGCAATCCCATAAATATTAAATGTGTTAATACAGTATATCCTAGAAACAATATATGTTTGTAAAACCAAATTTCTTGTTGCACGGTAAGAATTGGATTCTGAAAGTATAAGTAACCTGGGTAGAAAGACAATAGTGAAAACATTTTACACTCCTTTCCCAGTGTTCCTTCTCAGGGTTTAGCTGTTTCTGTACATCATTGATCAATTGGAACTGAATTAGATCTTCTTTATGTTGAAGATATCCACTTCAATCAGAATATATCTTCATACAGTGTCATTGTTGAGGTGTATAGTGACTTCCTGGTTCTGCTCATTTCACTCAGCATCAGTTGATGTAAGTCTCTCCAAGACTCTTCTGTATTCATCCTGCTGGTCATTTCTTACAGAGCAATAATATTCCATAACATTCATATACCATAATTTACCCAACCATTCTCCAATTGATGGACATCCATTCAACTTCCAGTTTCTAGTCCCTACAAAAAGAGCTGCCACAAACAATTTTGGCACAGGTCCCTTTCCCTTCTTTATTTTTTTGGGATATAAGCCCAGTAATAGCACTGCTGGATCAAAAGGTATGCACAGTTTGATAACTTTTTGGGTGTAGTTCCAAATTGTTCTCCATAATGGCTGGATTCTTTCACAATTCCACCAACAATGCATCAGCGTCAGTTTTCCCACATTCACTCCAACATTCATCATTACCTTTTCCTGTTATCTTATCCAATCTGACAAGTGTGTAGTGATATATCAGAGTTGTCTTAATTTGCATTTCTCTGATCAGTAGTGATTTGGAACACTTTCATATGCGTGGATATAGTTTCAATTTCATCATCTGAAAATTGTCTGTTCATATCCTTTGACCATTTATCAATTGGAGAATGATTTGATTTCTTATAAATTAGGGTCAGTTCTCTATATATTTTGGAAATGAGACCCTTATCAGAACCTTTAACTGTAAAAATATTTTCCCAATTTGTTACTTCCCTTCTAATCTTGTTTGCATTAGTTTTGTTTGTACAAAAACTTGTGATGTAATCAAAATCCTCTACTTTGTGACAAATAATGATCTCTAGTTTTTTTAAATTAATTGCCTTGAAATTCTCCACCTTTTGTTGTTCCAAATGAATTCTGTTATTTTTTTCTAGGTCATTAAAATAGTTTCTTGGGAGTCTGATTGGTATAGCACTAAATAAATTTTGCTCATATAATTCCTGACTTTTCTTTAGTAGATGAATTACCAAATATTTTGTACTTGTGAAAGTTGTTTTAAATGGAATTTCTCTTTGTATCTCTTGCTGTTGCATTTTGTTGGTGATGCATAAAAATGCTGAGGATTTATGTGGATATATATTGTATCCAGCAACTTTGCTAAAATTGTGAATTATTTCTAATAACTTTTTATTAGAATCTCTGGGGTTCTCTAAGTATACCATTATATCATCTGCAAAGAGTGATAGTTTGATTTCCTCATTTCCTATTCTTATTCCTTTAATCTCTTTCTCAACTCTTATTGCCCAGGCTATCATTTGATATAATATTGAATAGTAATGGTGATAGTGGTACCTTGTTTCACTCCTGATCTTACTGGGAAAGGTTCCAGTTTATCTTCGTTGCGTATTATGCTTACTTAAGGTCTTACATATATGCTCCAGACTATTTTAAGGAATGGTCCATTTATTCCTATACTCTCAAGTGCTTTTAGTAGGAACATAGATGTATTTTATCAAATGCTTTTTCTGCATTTATTGAGATGATCATATGGTTTTTATTAATTTGATTATTAATATGGTTAATTATACTAATAGTTTTCCTAATATTAAACCAGCCCTGCATTCCTGGTCATAGTGTATTATCCTAGGGATGATTTTCTGAAGTCTCTTTGCTAACATCTTTAAGATTTTAGCATCAATATTAAGGAAATTGGTCTATAAATTTCTTTTTCAGTTTTCAACCTATCTGGTTAGGTATTACCATATCTGTGTTGTAAAAGGAGTATGGTAGGACTTCTTCATCCCCTATTTTTTCAAATAGTTTATATAACCTGGGGGCTAATTGTTCTTTAAATATTTGGTAGAAATTCACATGTAAATCCATATGGTCATGGGGATTTTTTCCTGGGGAGTTTGATTAATAGCTTGTTTTATTTATTTTTTTTAAATGGGTCTATTTAAGCTGTTTACCTCCTTTTATATTATAAGCTTATATTTTTGGAGGTAACCATCCATTTCACATAAGTTATCAAATTTATTGACATAAAGTTGGGCAAAATAATTCCTCCTTATTGCTCTAATTTCCTCTTCATTGGTAGAAATATCCCCCTTTTCATTTTTAAGACTAACAATTTGATTATCCTCTTTACTTTTTCTGATCATATTTACCAAAAGTTTATCTATTTTATTGGCTTTTTCATAAAATCAACTTAGTTTTATTTATTAATTCAATAGTTTTTTTTTTGTTTGTTTGTTTGTTTGTTTTTTACTTTCAATGCTATTGATTTCTCCTTTTAATTTTAGAATTTCACATTTAGTTTTTGGTTGAGAGTTTTTAATTTGGTCTTTTTCTAGCTTTTTGAGTTTCAGGCCCAGTTCATTGATCTTCTCTTTATTTTATTCAAGTAAGCCTCTAAAGATATAAAGTTTCCCTTTATTACCGCTTTAGCTGTGTCCCACAAATTTTGGTATGATGTCTCATCATTGTCATTATCCTGGGTGAAATTATTGTTTCTATAATTTGCTGTTTCACCCAATCATTCATTAAGATGAGATTATTTAGTTTCCAAGTACTTTTTGGTCTATTTACCCCAATTTCTTGTTGAATGTAGTTTTTATTGCATTGTGATCTGAGAAGAAAGCCTTTACTATTTCTGCCTTCTTGCATTTAATTTTGAGATCTTTATGTCCCAACATATGGTCAATTTTTGTATAGGTTCCATGAACTGCTGAGAAGAAAGTAAACTCCTTTCTATCACCATTCAGTTTTCTCCAGAGATCTATCATACCTGATTTTTCTAATGTTCTATTTACCTCTTTAATTTCTTTCTTACTTGTTTTTTGGTTTGATTTATCTAATTCTGAGAGTGCAAGGTTGACATCTCCCACTATTATAGTTTTGCTGTCTATTTCTTCTTGCAACTCTCTTCTCCTTTAGGAAGTTAGATGCTATACCACTTAGTGCACATATGTTTATTACTGACATGATTTCATTGTCTATGCTACCTTTAAGCAGGATATAGTTTCCTTATCTCTTTCAATTAGATCAATTGTTTTTCCTTGATCTGAGATAAGAATGGCCACCCCTGCTTTTTTTACTTCATTTGAAGCATAATAGATTCTGCTCCAGCCTTTTACCTTATTCTGTATGTATCTCCCTGCTTTAAATGTGTTTCCTGTGAACAACATATTGTAGGGTTCTTACTTTTGATCCAGTCTTCTATCCACCTCTGCTTAATGGGAGAGTTCATCCCATTCACATTTACAGTTAAAATTAATAATTCTGTATTTCCTGCCATCATATTATCCCCTGATTATGCTTTTTTTTCCCTTTGTCCCCCCTGGACCTCTTCCCCAGTATCGAATTTATGGACACCTTTTGTGATGTGCAGCCCTCCCTTTTTAGTATCCTTCCCCCCTCTTTTTAAGTCCCTTCTCCTTTCTTGTACCCTTCCCTTATTCTCCTTTTCCTTTTCCCTTTTCCTGTCCCCGTTTTAATGTGAGAGAGAATTCTCTGAAAAACAAATATGTTAATTATCTACTCTTTGAGCCTACTCTGAGAGTAAGATTCACACAATGTATCTCCCCCTCTTAAATCCCTGAGATGTGGTAAATTTTCTTTGCCTCTTTCTGGGATGTAGTTTCCCTCTTTTTATCTCTCCTTTCCCGTTTTCAGATACTATCCCCTTCCCTTTACTACTTCCTTTTTTATGTTATATCAGTAAAATCAAATTATACATGTGGACTTTTCTGTATATTCACAATAGAAATAAAATTCTCAAGAGTTCTTCGTACCTTTTTCTGCTTCTCTTGAGTGTTATGGATGTAGATCAATTTTTTTGTTTGTTTGTTTCTTAGAAACAAATAGAATTCCTCTGTTTCGTTAAATGTCCATCTTCTTCCATGGAAGAAAGTGCTAAATTTAGCTGGGTAGTTTATTCTTGGTTGCATTCCAAGTTCTTTTCCCTTTCGGAATAGCAGATTCCAGGCCCTTTGATTCTTTAATGTGGAGGCAGCCAGATCTTGCATTACCCTTATTGTGGCACCTTGATATTTGGAATGTTTTTTCCTAGCTGCTTGCAATATTTTTTCCTTAGTCTGAGTCTGGTAGTTCTGCAGCTTAGCCACAATGTTCCATGGAGTTTTTTTTAGGGTCTTTTTCAGAAAGTGTTCGATGAATTCTTTCAAGACCTATTTTCCCTTCTGTTTCTATTATCTCTGGACAGTTCTCTTGGATAATTTCCTGTAAAATAGAATCTAGGCTCTTTTATTCAGCATAATTTTTGGGAAGCCCAAGGATCCTCAGATTATCTCTTCTAGATCTATTTTCCAGGCTATAGATTTTCCCAATAATTATTTGATATTATTCTCTAGCTTTTCTTTTTTTTTTTTTTTTTTGTTTTTTTTTGTTTTATTTTGTCTGACTGATTCTTGGTTTCTCAATGAATCATTCATTTGTATTCAGTCCTGATTTCTAATGAATTATTTTCTTCATTCATATTTTTAGTTCTTTTTTGTATATGTCCAATTGAGTTTTTAAATGAATTACTTTGCTCTGTTGATTTTTTTTTTCCATTTCACTTTTTTTTAGTGAGTTATTTTCTTTTTCCAATTCACAAATCCTACTTTCTTGGGATTTTTTTTTTATCTTTTCCACTTCAGAAATACTACTTTCCTGTGATTTTTTAACCTTTTCTAATTCACAAATTGTTTCCTTGCACCTCCTGTGAATTTATGTTTTCCAACTCAAATTTCAGGGCATTGTTATTCTCATAGCTTCTCTTTTCTTTCCCCATTTTTCTTCAAACTCTCAACTTTTTAATAGTCTCTTCTAAGAGAGAGTTATGTGATGGGAGACAGGTATCATTCCCCTTTAGGGTATTATCTGGAGACTGTCTGCTATTAGCCTCCTTGGGGTTGTATACCAGTTCTTTCTCTGTATAGAAGGTGTCAATTGTTCTCTTCAATTTCTTACTCATTGTTAAAGCTCAGTGGGGTCAGCCCTTTGGGTAGGGAATTTACCAGTGTCCTCTCAGATTGGGTGGAATGCTGCAAAATTTTGACTGGGCTAAGAGAGAGTACCCCTCCCCCTTCCCTGGAAATGACTCTGACGTGGTTAGCATGGATGATAGGTTGTGAGGAGTGTCCAGTGAGGAACCCCTGCTGTGTGGCCTAGCAACTGCCTTGAGGCTAGAGACTGAACTGTGAACAGAGCTGCTCTAGGAGCTCCACTGCCTCAGGCTGAGTCTTCCCACTATGTGGATTAGAGGCTGCCCCAAGGGAAAGCCTCAGACAGCAGAAGGCAGCTGCACAGCCATGCCAAGATCTGTTAGATCACTTCCGGTTTGGGGTAGTTCTGACTTTTTTTTTTTAAGTGGTTTTGATTTTTCTTCTGATCTGCTGTTTTACAAGCAGAGTAGAGCTATCAGCCTATGCTCTCCAGCCTATTTAGTACAATGTGCTATCCCCTAGTCCAACCCTGTCTGCGCTGCTCTTTTTTTTTCCTTCCCTTGGAACCAACCTTTTCTATGGAGATTCCAGATTCTCTTTGGCTGGTAAGTTGTGCTTCTAATCCTTGTGGTTTTTATCAGTCCAGCATTATTTTTGAGGCTGATTTAACTAGTTGGTATTGAGGATAAAAGGGGAGCTTAGAAATTTGCGTGTATCTTCTCCACCATCTTGGCTCCACCCCCCAGGCCTCATTTCTCAAAGAGGAAACTGAAGCATATTTATAAAAATTATATTTATATATTTATATTTATAAAAAGCCTTGCCCCCATTGATAAATGTTCAAAAGTATACTTAAAGGGCTATATATCTCTGCATATCCTTTGACCTAACAATACCACTACTAGACATGAATAACAAAAGATATCAAAAATAAAAAGAAAATAACCTATATATGCAAAAATTGATGGAAGCTTTCTTCTCAGAGCAAAAAATTAGAAATTGAGGGAATGGCCATCATTTGGGCAATGACTGAACAAATTGTGGAAGGTGATTATAATGAAATATTATTTTATGGGATATGATGAGCAAGATGCTCTGGAAAGTCCTACATGAAATGAAAAGAGAAATGTACTGTTAAAACTATAGCAATACTTTGTTTTTCTTCCTCGGTTATTTTCACCTTTTGAATCCAATTCTTCCTGTGCAACAAGAAATTTGCTGGACATACACATTTAACATGTCTGGGACTGCCGGCCATCTAGGGGAAGAGCATGGAGGGAAGGAGGGAAAAAGTGAGTGCAAGAGATAATGTTGTAAATTACCCATGCATATGTACTATCAAAAAAATAATTATAAAATTATAAAATTATGAAAAATTCTCTGATTATCAGCTATAAATCATTTTGCTATTCTCAGAAGTACAATGAACTACTCTGAAGAATCCTCCCCCCACCCAGGGAAGGAAGGGATTTTTCTGAATATATGTGAAACAAACTTCATCTTTATCTCTCTTTGTACTTTATCATTTGGGTGGGCAAGCTATATTCTCTTTCACAACATAAATTTTGTAGAACTTTTCCATAGCTTCACCTGCGGATTCTTAATAGGGGTTGGAGGAGTAGATAAGGGAGACCACCTGGTACTCAAAAATTTTAAAAACAAAGGTAAAAATGTGCTTTTAATGAAACTGGGGGAAAATGTTGAGTAATTTTTTAAAAACTGATTAAAATTTCAAAGAATAACTGATACGTATTTCTCAGAGAAAAACTATTCAAAGAACAACCATATGAAAAACATTCCAAATCCTTAGTTATTTGAGAAATGCAAATTTAAAAGTCTGAAGTTGATTGTCAAAAAGAAAAATGCTTGAAGGAAAACACTTGATAAAACAGTGTATAATTTAATAATTTAATAATGTTTAATAATTACATAGTAATACACTCCTCATGGACTTGTGTGAGCTGCCCTTGCCATTCTGGATGGCACTTTGGGAAGTATATTCCATTTCCTTGAATCATGTACACCTTTGACTTAGTGATAATTCTTATAAGCCTACATGTGAAAAGAGATCAAAGAAAAGGATCCATACATATAAACCATTTAGAAACATTTTTTGGAAGGTTGGGGCAATGAAATGAATCTTGAAATTTGGATAATAGACAAATAATGGTATGTAAATATACATTTACTTCTCTGCCATAAGAAGTAATGGAAGATGCTTTCTTGGAACTTGGGAAGATTGATATGAACTTACATAGAGTGAAAGATGGAAAACAATATAACAAAAAAAGTTTTAATGCACTTAATATGAATTCAACAACCAGCCATGATTCCAGTGTTCAAGTAACAATCTTGACAAGATAATTAGATAGGAATTTGAGATTACTGATATCTGTGCATACAACATGGGGGCTTAACTCTATAGCAGAGTTATAAGAGTTTTAGTTCCCTGATTTTAAGGGCTACAATCTAGTTCATTCTCATGATGGAGATAAGTAAAATGAAGATGAAATAGCCTGCTCAGAAAATGTTTTTCCTAGCATTGGCTATCTCTGTTGTTTGCCATGGGACTTTCCTAAAGGATAATGTTCAACTCAGTTTTCCCCATTGCTATAGATTTTGAGGAACCCAGCATCTAAGCTATCATGACTTGGCAAAATGTAAACCCACCATGCAATTTTGTTTGAAAGAAATGGCATTTTAGTATATTCATTGCATCTTATGTAATCAGTTGCGTAAAAAGCTGCTTTGAATGATAAATGCATCATTACAATGACAGATTGACCTCCTTTTCTCGGTTTTGCTAATCCCATATGCTTTGCTTTAAATCTATAAAGCTCAATAATCTCGACTTTATTGCATTTCATTCTTATAACAAAGACATTTTTGGCCATAGATTATATGAGGATTTATTTAGTTGGTTAACATATATTTGATTCTTTTATTTTGTTTTTCTTTCAAATAGGGGGAAATGCTGGGAGGAAGAGAAAATGAAAGCTTGTTGAGAAAGACAAAATAAAATGAAGATTAAGAAATGTTTTGCTATTGTATAAACTGCTCTCTTGGTTCTGTTCATTTTATGTTGCCTCAACTGAAGTCTTGTAAGATTTTTTTTGTCCCCTTGTAGAGTTGAATTCTCAAACAGAATAAATGTGTTCACTGAAAATCATAGTATTCAAATAATTAAGTCAGTTGACAAGCATTTCTTGGTCACCTATGATGTTTGAGGGCACTATGCTAGATGCAGGAAACACAAACACAAGAGTTGGGGCAAAGTGTAAGGATTTAGTCCAGAAGGGTAAAACTAAAAAAACTGACTTCACATCTAAAGTAGACTATTGTTTGCTGCCATCCTTAAATTTTCTTTGTGTAATGAACCAAATATTCATTGGTTTCTTGTCCCATTAAAAGGCAATTAAGTCAGCAAAAAAAAATTTTAGGGACACACTTAAGACCAAAATTGAAAATATCCAAATCAGAATTGATAAAAACATTGAACACCTGGTTCTACCTTTATATACCTCTTTATGCTGCCTAAGCATTCACCAATTATGAAAAGTGGACTTTATATAATAACACAATGGTCTTTTCTAACAGTGAATCTGCAATTAACACAATCTGCAGTTATGTTAGCAAAAGTGTGTTGTTCTTTCATTATGATTAAGTAATATTATGTAAATAGCAACATTTTCAGCAATCCTTAATTATTGAGGTGGCATAGGGTCCATAGTGTTGGATAATCAGATTGTTTAAATCCAAACTTACACAGGTTTAGTGATGTGAATCTCCATGAGATACAAGAGACACAAGCAGTTGCTGTTCTCACTTCCCCACTTGATGAGAATTAGATAAGAATATCTAAATGAAATTAGGTTTAATTGAGGTCTAGTGGCAGGTTTGGGGTATAGGGAGTCAAATAGAGCTCCCCTGCAACCCCTTTCGATTCGGTGCAAAGAGTTAAATGAGGTCTAGTAGTGGTGCAAGAATCTTCTTTAAAGGAATTTACAGACCTGAAAACCTAGATTGGTAAAAGATGTTTATTGTGGGGTTTGGAAGTAGTTTAGTAAAGTTGAGGGTAGAGATAAGACTGCACCAGAGCTACAGGTCCACTGGGCAGAAACCCTTAAGGATGCCATGTTTGGGACTTCGAAGAGTGGACTCCAGTTTTGCCCCTTTTATAATAGGGGGGCTTTGGGTAATCTGAAGGGGTTCATGAGTGGAGTCCCAGGTTGGCTTCTGACTTGAGCTTCAGACAGGATTAGAATTTGAATAGAATTCAATGGGTTTTTAAATAAGGAACTGTTTGTGCTTGGAATGGGGGATGGGAAACCTGAGCAGATCATTAGAATGGGAGCTGGGACAGCCCAAGTTGGCTCAGATCTGATGGGGGCTGGGAGAGCCTGGATATCTCCCATTGCAATTCATGGGGGTTGGGAATCAGAAAGGAATCTTAACCCACATCACACTGAGAGACAGTTTCATTGTCTGACTTACACTTATACACTTATGTCTTGCCTCCAATTTCATTCCCACTCCACAAGGAACATCTGCCTTAGTAAAGAATGGCTGCTTTGTAACTCCTTCAAGTATTATGATTCACAACTGTGGAGAATCTTGGAGAACTGACCTGCTCCTTCATGTATGCAGGGTTCTTAACAATTCCTCCTTAACAATGTTCCTCCCCCCTCTAAATTCCATCAGATAGTAAATTTTCTTTGCCTCTTCCTGGGATGTAGTTTCCTAAAAAAAAAAAAAAATTAAAAAAAGTGACATAGGAAAAATTAAGGAAATTCATTTTCTCTTGGGCAGAATAGTATCTTTAGGGAACTCTGCACCCCTCTGTCCAGGCAGATATATTTTCATAATTCTAAGGATATTTTTAGACAAGGCTCTTGCCTTGTAAATATTATAAACCATTGTAAATATCTTTTTATCTATTAAAAGCAAAAATTGCAAATACTTAATGGACCTCAAGATAAACATTCTGGTTGTTTTTTGTAAAGTTATTGAATTGTGAGGGTCTGGTCGTCTGCTCAATTATAATCCTTCTCTGGGAGGAGATCTGTAAAATCTGTTCCTCTGTGCACAGGTTTCTTAGGAGCTCTGAATCTCCACTAGCTCTTGTCCTTCCCCAAATCAGACTGGTCTCCTTTCAGCCTGCCTGGCATCACAACTCTATCCCAGAATAGATTCTCTCAGACCCAATGTTGCCCTTTTTTCCTCCCAGAGAATAGGCATGTGAGAACCCATTGGCGCATGGAGAAATACTTCCACCAATGAACTTGCTCCTCTTATAATTCCTAAGGTGTAAACTCCCTTTAAAGGCCCGAACCAAAGGCCTGAGCCAGAGAACTGTCAAGTCAACCAGAGTTCTCACCTTGTAATTGTCCAGACAACCTGAGTTCTCTCCTTATCATTGTCCAGACAACCCAAGTTCTCACCTTGTAATCCTAACATCTCCCCCTTTCTTTTGATTTAGAACATAGGGTAGTCATGACCTTGAAACATAAATCCATCAATATGGGAGGTATTGCACATAACATAAGCACATAGTAACATAGTAACATAATACATACTAGAAATATGTAATAAATAACATGATCAAATATCATAAATTGAGAATTTATAAATGTCCAAGTCCAGTGTCCATTAGTCTCATCTTGTGCTAGGAAATCCAACGATTCCTGATGGTTTAAAAGTTCTTTAACAGTCTTTAAGAGCCATGCTCTTTCAGTGTCAGATGTTTCTTAGATCTTTGTTTTGAGGTTTTTCTCTTTTTCTGTCTCTGATGGACAAGGCGAATACAACTTGTTAGCGCCCATCTGATTCCTTCTCCATCTGATTCCTTCCATTCACCACTTTGTGGGTCTTTCCACATCACCTGGCAATTATTGGACAGTGGAGCTGCTCTTACTGGACGCTGCCCTTCTGGTGGGTTATAAAACTTGTCTGCTGGAGCCAGTGCATCTTTGTAAAAAATTAGAAAATTAATGGTATAGAGAACTAAATTTAGGAGTTCTCTAGGGTTACCTATGGCTCCCCCTTTTGTTTTTGGAGGAGTGTCTTAATGTCTGTTTCTTCTCTCTACTGTTGCCTGACCTTGCAGATTAAAAGGTATTCCAGTGGCATGTAAAATCTTATACTGTGCACAAAAGTGTGCAAAATGTTTAGAAGAATATGCAGGTCTATTATCTGTTTTTATTTCTTGTGGCACACCCATAATTGTAAATGCTTGGATAAGGAATTCAGTGACCACTCGGGCTGTCTCTTTTGAAGTTGGGACTGCAAAAGTGAATCCTGAACAGGTATCTACTACCATTTGGATAAAAGACAAGACTACCAAAGGATTTATAATGGGTCACATCCATTTGCCAGATTTCATTGGGTCTCAAACCACGAGGATTCTTCCCTGGAGGGAGTGTAGGAGCGTGGAAAGGAAGGCAAGCTGTAAAGCATTTTACTATGCTCCTATCTTCCTCTCTTATTTCAAATTGTAAACGTAAAGCTCGTGCAGCCTGATGATTTGCCTACAGCTTTTAAGTGGAAAAAGTTGTTGCTACAAAATTGAGAATTGGGCAACTCTGCCAAAACAGCTAACAGTTGTAACCTTCTCAAAAAATTACAAGATTATTTTTTTAAAGCAACAGCAACTCACAAAAGGCCATCTTTCAGGCATAGAAGGAAGCCTATATTATTCCAGTGTAGAATGGATCTCTCCATGTGAGAAGTTAAAACAACCAAAAAAAAAAAAAAAAAAAAAAAAAAAAAAAAAGGAATTGTGGGGATAGAGCCAAGATGGAGAAGATACATGCAAATTTCTAAGTTCCCTCTTACCCTCAATACCAACTATTTAACTCAGCCTCAAAGATAATGCTGGACTGGTAAAAACCACAAAAGATCAGAAGCACAACCTACCAGCCGAAGAGAATATGGAATTTCATCAGAAAAGATCATTCCTGAGGGGTGGAGAAAAAGACTGGCACAGACAGACTAGCATATTGTGCCAAATGGGCTGGGGAGGCCTCTGGGGCTAGAAAAGCTACTGAAACAGAGGAACCTGGCATAGACTGATAGCTACTCTGCTTGTAAAATAGCAGATCAGAGAAATCAAAGCCACTTAAAAACAGCACCTATAACTATCCCAAACCAGAAGTGACAACACTGATTGCAGCACAGCTGTGCAACCACCTTCTGCTGTCTGGGGTTTTTCCTTGGGGCAGTTAAGAACCTGCACAGGGTGGGACACAGTCTGAGGCAGCCTGTAATCCACACAGTGGCGGGGCTAGGCCTGAGGCAGTGGAACTGCCAGAGCAGTGACACTGCTTCCCGGGCAGAGACGCTTCCCTTCTGAGTGCTGGAGCTTTGTAATGGTCAGGTGCTAATATCCACAGCCCCTCAGGGGTCTTTGGCCCAGGTTGTGACGCTTTCACAGTTCAGCCTCTAGCCTCAGGGCAGTTGCTAGGCCATTCATTGAGGGTTCTTCACTGGGCACTCCCAGCAATGCAACCATGCTAACCACCTCTGAGTCACTTCCAGTGCTGAGGGAAACTATCAGAGCTCCCTCTTACCCCTTTCACAAGACTGCTGCAATCCATTCTATCCCTGTTCTGTGAGGAAGCTGGTAAAATTCCTACCCTAAAGACAAACCCCAAAGATTTTTTAAATGAGTAAAAAACTGAAGAGAACGATTGACAGCTTCTATACAGAGAAAGAGCAAGTATCCAACCCTGAGGAGGGTAACATCAGTCTCCAGATAATACCCTAATAGGGAATGATACCCGGCCATAATAACAACTCTCTCCTAGAAGTTAAAACAGAAGAAAAATGGGGAAAGGGAATAGAAGCTTTGATAGAAACAATGTCCTGCAATTTGAATTGGAAAAATGATTCACAGGAAATGCAGGGAAACAAAATTTGTGAATTGGAAAAGGTTAAAAAAATCACAGGAATGTAGGATTTCTGAATTGGAAAATATAAAAAATTCCCAAGAAAGTAGGATTTGTGAATTTGAAAAAGAAAATAACCCACTAAAAAAAATCAGGAAATGGAAAATTCCACAGAGCAAAATAATTCATTTAAAAACTCAATTGGACATATACAAAAAACTAAAAAAAATGTGAATGAAGAAAACTCATTAAAAATCAGGATTGAAGAAATAGAAATGAATGATTCATTGAGAAACCAAGAATCAGTCAAGCAAAAAAAAAAAAAAAAAAAAAAAAAAAGCTGGAGAATAACTATTTACTGGGAAAATTGACAGACCTGGAAAATACATCTAGGAGAGATAATGTGAGAATCATTGGACTTCCCAAAAATTATGATGAAAAAAAGAGCCGAGATTTTATTTTACAAGAAATCAGAACTGTCCAAAGATAATAGAAACAGAAGGGAAATAGGCATTGAAAGAATTCATAAAACACCACCTGAAAAAGACCCACAAAAAAGAAATCCACCACGGAATATTGTGGCCAAATTTCAGGACTATAGAATTCTATTTGTTTCTAAGAAAAAAAAAAACATATTTAAACAAAAAATGTTGATCTCCAACCACAAGACTCAAGAGAACCAGAAAAAGGTAAAAGGAACTTTTGAGAACTATATTTCTTTGTGGATATACAGGAAGTCCATGTGTATAATTTGATTTTATTGATATAACATAAAAAAAAGGAAAATAGAAAGGGAAAAGGGATAGTATCAGAAAAGGGGAGAAAGTGAAAGCTTTCACTTTTTATCAGTTTCCACACTGAGTCTTGGAGGCCTGACTTGTCTCCCTTGCCAATTCTAGGGATGATTCTGTATATGACAATGATTTTATGGAAAAAAAAGGTGGGGGGGGGAAGTTTAATTTAAAAATCTGAACCAGGCAGCTTTATTCCTAGACAGAAAAGAAATGCTAAGTAGGAAAGAATTACAGAATGATTGTCTAGAATCCTGTAATTTATCACTTAGCAGCTTTAATCAGTTAATAATTAGTTTCTGAAATGCTGCTAATTAGTCCAGTGCATTTCACCTTCACCAGACACAAGATAATTGGACACTTAAGAATTTTTGGTTTTCACTCTTTCTCTGGTGTCTGCTTTTATCAGTTTCTGTGTCTCATCCCCTGCCCATAAAAACTATTCTCTTGGCACCAGCTCACAGCTCCTAGTATAATTACAATCATTTTGACATAATTTCTTGCTTTTATTACTTCTAAGCTCTTAAAATATGTCAGATTTATTGACACACAGTTGGACAAACTAACTTAGTTGTTGCTCTAATTTCCTCTTCATTAGTAGAAGCTTCTCCCTTTTCATTTTTAATTGTAATAAATTTAATTTTCTATTTTTGTAATCAAATTAAGTAAAATTTTATCTATTTTGTGTTTTTTCATAAAAACAAAGTTTTCATTTTTATTTTTTATTCAATAGTTTTATTTTCAGTTTCATTAACCTCTGCTTTTATTTTCAGAATTTCTAATTTGATATTTAATTGGGTTTTAAAAATTTTTTTATAGCTTTTTTGGTTGTATGCCCAATTCATTGATCCCCTCTTTCTCTATTTTATGCAAATAAACATCTAGAGATATAAAACCTATAAGAACTGCTTTGCCTGCATCCCATATATTTTTGAATTATTAAATTAGTCTATGATTGTTTTACCCACTCATTCTTTAGGATTAGATTATTTAGTTCCCAATTATATTTTGTTCTAGTTTACCCGGGATTTAATGGCATGGAATTTTTATTGCATCATGATCTCCAAAAGTGCACTTACTATTTCTATCTTTGATTTTGATGTTTTTTATACCCTAATATGTGATCAAGTTTTGTGTAAGGTCCATGTACTGCTCAGGAAAACAAAAACAAACAAACAAACAAAAAAACCTCCTTTCTGTCTCCATTCAAATTTTTCCAAAGATCTATCATACTTATCTATTTACCTCCTTAACTTCTTCCTTATTCATTTTGTGGTTCTATTTGTCTAGTTCTGAGAGAGAACAAGGTTGAGATCCCTCACTAGTATACTATTGTTGTGTAATTCTTCTTGTAACTCTCTTAATTACTCCTCTAGAAATTTGGATGCCACACCTCTGTGTGCATATATATTTAGCACTGACATTACTTTTTTTTTTTTTTTAAGCAAGATGTACTTTCCTTCTTTATTTTAATTGGATCTATTTTTGATTTCTCTTGAGATCAGGATTGTTATCCCTCTTTTTTTTTATTTCAGTTGAAGGACAATAGATTCTGCTCCAGACTTTTACATTTATTTTCTATGTATCACTCTGCTTTAAATGAATTATATGTGAACAATATATTGTAGAATTCTGACTCTTAATCCCATCCACTATTTACTTCTGTTTTATGGGAGAGTTCATCTCATTTACCTACATACCAATTCGGTATTTTCTGCCATTTTATTTTCCCCAACTTATACTTTTTTTCTTTCCTTTCCTCCTTCACCTTCTCCCCAGTATTTTGCTTCTAGCCACCACCCCCTTCAGAAAGCTCTCCCCTATTATTATCCCTCTCCCTTTCCTTTTCCTTTTCCTCTGCTGCTTCCCACTACTCACCCTACAAGGTGAGACATCATTTTGGATATTCTCTTTTTGAGCCAAATCTAATGAGAGTAAAATCCACATATTCTCATCCCCCTTCTTTCCCTCACATTTTATTGTCTTTTTTGTCTCTTTATCAGATATACTTTACCCCATTTTACCTGAATTTTTCTCCTCTTCCAGTACAATCACCTTTCTATCTCATTTGTTTATATCATCACAATAAAATCAATTTATACCTGTACCCTCTAAGTATACCCATAACAGAGATACAGTTCACAATAATTAAATGCATCATATATCTCATATAGGGATGTAAAAAGAAATGATTATTTGTTTTCTTTTACCTTTATATGTTTTTTCTTGAGTGCTACATTTGAAGATTAAATTTTCTGTTCAA